>NC_083414.1:62243745-62547576 GCF_020745735.1 Hemiscyllium ocellatum
GAATCTGGAACTAAGGGATAAAGTTTCAAATTAAAGGGTCTCCCACTGAAGATGAAGATGGAATTTCTTCTCTCAGAGGTTGATGGTCTTTGGAATTCTCCAGAGAGCAATGGAGCCTGGGATGATCGAGAATATTCAAAGCTGAGTTAGATAAATGGTTTGATCAACAGGGGAGATAAAGGTTTTGGAGGCCAGTTTGGAAAGCAGAGTCGAGGTCACTATCAAATCAGCCATGATCTGATTGATTGGTAGAGTAAGTTCAAGGGACCAAATGGTCTGTTCCTGCTCCTATTTATAATGTTCTTCTTAGGGGACAAAATAAATCTTAATTTGTAAAAGACCTAAGTTAATTGTGGAGAGAGACAACGTATAATCTAAAGAAAACTATTTACCCAACACATTGAACTCTGATGAGGTAACAGTGAAGATGATCAAGGCAGTCCAGTAGATTATGTATAACAAGGTATTAGTCAGATGGGCTGTAAAGTGGAAAATGGAATTTGATCTGAAGATGTGTGAGATGATGCATTTGAGGAGAATAAATAAGACCAGCAGTTAACAACACATGGTAGCATGTTGAGAAATGTAGAGGAACAGAGAGCCCAAGGAATTATATCCACACCCTAAGATGGTAGGACAAATAGAAAAGGAGGCTGTTTTTATTGCTTTGGTGGTGGGGTGGCACAGTGGTTAGCACTGCTACCCCACAGCACCAGGGACCTGGGTTCAATCCCTGCCTTGGGAAACTGTCTGTATGGAGTTTGCGCATTCTCCCTGTGTCTGCATGGGTTTCCTTCCACGGTCCAAAGATGTGTAGATCAGGTGGGTTAGCCATGCAAAATTGTCCATAGTGTTAGGTGCATTAGGCAAAGAGTAACAGGTCTGGGTGGGTTACTCTTCAGAGGGTCAGTGTGGACTTGTTGGGCTGAAGGGCCTGTTTCCACACTGTAGGTAATCTAATGAGAGGATGTCACTGAAAAGCCAGCATTTTGTTGCTCATCCTTAACTGTTCTTGAGGTCAAGTAGTTTTACGGGATGTTTTACTTTATTGGTCAAGCTATAGATTAAAAGAGCAGGGAGGTTATGCTACAACTGTATGAAATATGCATTAACTCACAGCTAAGTTATTATGAATTGTTCTGGTCAGTGCATTACAGGAAGGATGTGATCACACCAGTGAGAGTAGAGTATAGACAGAAGGTTTATTAGAATAATGCCAAGAATGGAGAACTATAGCTGTGAGGAAACATGAGCTAGTTTGGGTTTCTTTGGAACAGAGGAGGCGAAAAGATTTAATTGAGGTTTTCAAATTATATGGGGCCTTGAGAGAATGGATAGAAATGATCCATTTCCTTTAGCCGAGGAGTCAATATCTAGGGGCCATTGATTTAAGGTGATTTATAGAAAGATTATAGGGTACTTGGGGAGAGATACTTTAACCCAGAGAGTGGTGAGGGCTCGGAATTCACAGCATGGAAGGATGGTGCAGGCAGAAACCATCATGACATTTGAAAAGTATTTGGATATTCACTTGAAATGCCATTAACTGCAGGACTACAGAACAAGAGCTGAAAACAGGGATTAGGCTGTTTCTTAGTTGGATGACTGGCCTCCTCTGCCATAAAGTACCATATGCAGGAGGCTTGTTAAAAAGATAGACTGCTCATGGCCATGATCCACATTGTGGAGGTTAGAATGAGGGAGACCAGCCAAGACAGCATTAGAACAGGCAAGTCTATAGGTTAGAGAGACATGGGTAATAGTTTCAGCAAAAGATGAGCAAAAAATGAGCTGAGGCAGGAACAGAGACAGATAATAAGTAAGTAGAAAGATGGATAGATAGATAGATAGATAGATAGATAGATAGATAGATAGATAGATAGATAGATAGATAGATAAAAAAATCCATTCACTTTGGGTTAATGAGTAAATAAGACATCATAGGATTTAAATCATTGACAAAGGATCTAGAAGAGAAATGAGAAGACTTGATTTTATTCTGATTATTGTTGGGAACTAGACAGTTCTTTCTTGAAAGGATGGTGGAAGCTGATTTTATAATTAATTTTAAAAGTCCGATCAGACTGATACTTGAGGACAAGAAGCTTTCAGGGTCATGGGGAACAAATAAAAGCAGGGATTTTAACCAAGTACAACTGTTCTTTCACACAGTACAGGCTAATGGGCTGAATGACCTCCTTCAGTGCTGTAACCTTCTATGATGGAATGTGTACTCTATGAAAATGAAAAAAATCAATGTCAGTAAGGGTTAAAAAAAATTTGGCTCAGGCCATTAGGAGTTAGCCACTTTGCTAAGTGTCTGCAGTTGCATATAGGCATAACTGGGTCAGGATGCCAGATGTCCTTCCCTAAGGCTCATCAGTGAACCAGATGAACTTTTACAACTATCTTCAATGCTTTCATGGTCATTAGATTCCAGATTGTCAAATCAATTTCAAATTTGACCATCTGTTGTGGTGGGCTTTGAACTCATGTGTCACAAGCATTAACTCATACAATAACATTGCCAATATGTCACTGTGTTCCCCATACAGCCCTGGCATATCAGCCTCAGAGGTGATGTGGGGCAATACGAGCACAAGAATTGTGACTCAGAGGCAGGGATGTCAGCCATTGAGCTGCAGTTGGGGTCTATGTCTTCTGCTTAAGCTGCTTCAAAACTGCCCCCTCAAACAATCTTATCAGCTTTATCATGGATTAACAAAAGAACTTTGCTCCTTTAAACTGACAATGCAGCTCAAGGATTTAACAGCAGCAGTTTTGATATTTCAATTTCCCACATATCTAACCCTTCGGTCTGCCTGATTAAATGATCAATTTAATGCCGCTCGTAGTTTTCCACTGTCTACTAAGTTCTGAGGTGAGACTTCTATGATTCGCTTCATGTGAGATCCCGACAGATAGAGAAGAGAAGCATCAACTTTCAGATGCAGGGGTAAGTTGTGAAAGGACATGACACCAAATAACTGCATCCAGCATTTTGATTTCTCTCTATATGGGCTGTGGCTGATTGTCACCATAAATAATGCTTAAAGTTGGAATTGATCAATCTATTTCCACACATCTATTCCTCTACTGCATCACAAAAGAATCTTTCCTATTTGTCTTGGCCAGAGAACAGCAGGTTTGGGACCACTGCTATGTTTGCCGTTGTGATCATTATGCCAAGTGATAGCTGATCCTTCAGCCTATATCACATAACCAATTCAGTTCAAGACTTATGTGAAAGAACTAAGTCACAAAGTTGGTGCCAGTCTGTCTCTAACATTATTCCTGAATCAATTTGATAGGAGTTAATGAGAATTACAGATGCTTTTTAACTGGGATTGCAACAATCCCATTTGTGTGGGATCTGATTTCTGGGCATATAATGTATAAAAGGCACAGGAAAAATTTCTCATCAGTAATAGCTTGGATACAACAATCAACCTCAGCTATGCACTCCCAAACACTTCGCAAATACAGCTCTCAATTGGTACCTACTGAATTCCTCTATCCAGCAACATCTGTTAATGGAATCTTGGAAATTTGGTAAGACTATCACAAAGCATGAGATAGAATTCATGAAACGATTGGAATGGATGATCCCTCACAAAACATGGGATGGAATTCATAAAGACAATGAAAATAGATGTTCCCCGCACAAAACACAGAATAAATGATGTCTCTCATGTAGGCGTCGATGTTCCTCTTCATTCAATAGCGTTTAGCCCAAAGGTACAGCCAAAGACAAGGCCAGGTATCTCTCACCATTCTACCCCGAGATTCCCAAGGCCTCTACTGGACGCAATGGACACAGTCTGACAGCTAGGTCTCTGTGTCCTAATGAAACCAGAACTCTGCATTTTTCCATTGTTGCTGACATACCTGCTGAATAATTTTGTCGGTTTCCATTTTTATTACAAGGTTGCAGCATCTGCAATATTTTGATTTTGTTTAATCGAGAGGACTGAGGAAAGCAAAATCTGAGGCCTGATTTATTTTTTTTATATATATGTTAGGCCACATAGCATAGACCACAGAGAATCAGGTTCTTGTGGAGACAGATGTCTTGAAGTTTATTAACAACACAAACTATTTGCACTGCTCAGTATCACAGATTTGCTGGGTTCCGGCTTACTGATGTTATTGTATATTACGTACACACAGCTGACTAACTGAAGACACTATGCTGATTCCACTACACTGAAAGACTGACTGAAGGCAAAATGGTATGCCTTTACACTGGAACGTAAAATGTCACGGTATCATGTAACTGCCTTAAAGATATCGGACAGTCTAGTTTGGAAATCTATGCAACAATACAACATGAGCCTTAAAACCTAGCTGGCACCTACTCAATCATGATCACTCCTCATCTAATGAACAGACCTTTGTAATGATACAATGGCTTTAAGAGGTGTATTTTTTCACGTTTTTTAAAAGAGGTTATAAGATAGATGTGACAAGCTATTGAAAGCTCACAAAAGTTAACAATTTGTGAGGTCTTGGGTTTTCTTTAAAGTTGGAACAATAGAAGCAGCCTGAATGGGTGGGGTCAAGCTCCCATAGAACCAGGATTTTTAGTTTTAGGTTTTCAATGGCAGTTGCTGGAGTTTTGAAGGAGGGTTTGGAAGCTACAGTTCACCTCCCCTTGCTACTCTCCTTCTCAGATTTTTCTCTTGATGTTTTCCTCCTGGACTGTAGAATTGCCATTGAGACAACCCATTTTTCTGAATGTACCTTTGCCATGGGGAGTTTACAGGATGTTACTATATCAGTATTTCAATAATCTATTATTCTGTTAAGTTTTCTAATAGAGTTAAGTTATTCTAATTTCTTCTTTCTTTTGTTGCATTTTAACTATAGGGTATGAATAAAGTGTATTTTGCTTCAACTCTGGTAATTTGACCAGTCAAATTGCATCTGGAATGCAATTACATTTAAAATAAGAAAGGCCCTTATATATCGAGGAGGTTTGGTATGATCCATAACACCTTGCATTCACCAAACACCCCACCCTTAGGTCTATCCTCTTGCAACTCAGAGTCACAAGGGAATGGTCTGACCTCCTGGCTTGCAATGTCTATGGCCATTGCTGTGCTCTGTTCATGAGTCATGTGGAATGTAGTGAGAGGTTAAGGGTCCCTCCCTCCATTCTAGGTTTTAGTGGAGCATTAGAACAGCCCCAAGCTCCATATCATAGAATCCCTACAGTGTGGAAATGACTCTTTGGCCCAACAAGTCCACACCGACTCTCCGAAGAGTAACCCACCCACACCCATTCCCCTATCCTAATTTTACCCCTGACTGATGCATCCAACCTACATATCCCTGAACACTATGGGCAGTTCAGCATGGCCAATTCACCGAATCTGCACATTTTTGGACTATGGGAGGAAACTGGAGCACCCAGAGGAAACCCACACAGACGCAGGGAGAATGTGCTAACTCCACACAGACAGTTGCTTGTGGCTGGAATTGAACCTGGGTCCCTGGTGCTGTGAAGCAGCAGTGCTAACTACTGACCAACATGCCGCCCCATATTTTTCAGAGCTAATCATTTAGTGCAGATACTCTTTCAATAAAAGTCATGGCTTATAATTTTCATTATTTTTCAGGCCAGCTGTTGGGAGGACAGCAACCTAGTGGTGTTATTGCTAGGCTACTAATCTGGAATGTTCTGGGATCCAGGTTCAAATCCTGTCATGGCAGATGGTTGAATATGAATTCAGTTAAGATATCTGGGATTAAAATTCTAATGATGACCATGAAACCACTCCCAATTGTCAGGAAACACCCATCTAGTTCACTGATGTTCTTTAGGGAAGGAAATCCATTATCCTTACCTGGTCTGGCCTAAACAAGACTCCAGACCCATGACAATGTGATTGCCTCTTAACTGCCCTCTGGGCAATTAGGGATGGGCAATAAATGCTTAGGTAAATTCTAGTCATGTTGGGCTTGCAAATAAAAAAAATTACATTTAATTTCAAACGGAGTAAGAAAAGGCCAAGTATCACATATGACAGGACTATTTGGGATTAATATAGTTAGGCTGCTTTTGATTGGTGTAGAATCAATGGGCGAAATGGCCTTTTTTCTGGGCTGTAGGCCTCTGCAACTGCATTGTTGGAAATGTAGATAGGAGACTTGGACAGAAAGCACTGGGAGGATATTGTCTGCAGAGACACCTTGCAAAGCAATTGCTCGCAATTGGTTTCTCCAGTGTAAACCAACATCACTACGGTAACAGAATAAACACAGAGAGCCTCCAGCAGCCTTTTAAATCTTGTCAAGTGCATGATACTTTTTTGAGCTAACATTGGGAAGTTGCTGAACAAACACAGACCCAGGAATTCAAGTGTTTTTATTCTCTCTCCTCCTTGCAGCTTAGAATTCCAAAAGGTACTCCGCTGTTTCTTTACACCTCACTCTGGTGTGTGGTGGAGAGGACAAGAAAGCATTCATGACTTACACATGCATAAAGCTCTTGGTTCTGACAGAAACTAAAATGGTACCGAAAGCATGCTGGGTTGGGCCTTTTGTCTGTTTCATGACTTCACACACAATGTGGCTCAGTAGTTAGCACTGCTGCCTCACAACACCCAGGACCCAGGTTTGATTTCATGCTCGGGCGACTGTCTGTGTGGGAGTTTACACATTCTCCCTGTGACTGTGCCGGTTTCCTCTGGGTGCTCCGGTTTCCTCACATGATCCAAAGATTTGCAGGTTAGATGGACTGGCAATGCTAAGCTGTCCATTGTGTCCAAGGAAGTGCAGGCTAGATGGATTACCCATGGGAAATGCAGAGTTACAGGGATAGGGCTGGGACGGAGGAGTGTGCCTGGGTGGGATGCTCTTTGTATGATTAATATGGACTCAATGGGCCAAATGGCCACTGTAGGGCTTCTGTGATGATTCAGCCCTATAAGTCACAGTGGTACAAATTCTTAGAGAAATTATGGACAAGTGCAAGAAGACTAAAGAGTGGTGATTATAGGGTATTTTAGTTATCCCGTTACAAACTGAGATGGTAACAGTGTAAAGGAAAGTGAGGAGGTAAGTTTTTGTCATGTGTCCAGGGCCATTGTCTTGATCAAGTGTGATTCAGGTCCAATGAATAAGGAGACAGTATTGGATCTGATTCTGGGGAGCGAGGCTAAATAAGCAAGAATATGGAAATGATCCCAGGTAAAGGAGCAATCTTGAATCTGTACAGCATGCAAGCAAGCCATTTGGCCCATCCAGAACCATCCTTGTGACCCTGCATTTGCCATGGCTAATCTATCTGATCTGCACTTCCCTGGACACTATGTGCAATTTAGCACCTAACCTGAATATCTTTAGACTGTCAGGGGAAACTGGAGTACCCGAAGGAAACCCTCGCAGACAGAACGCGCAAACTCCACACACACAGTTGCCCGAGGTTGGAATCGAACCTGATTCCCTGGCACTATGAGGCAACAGTGCTAACCATGGAGTCACCGTGCCACCCCATAGAGTAAATACCCTCAACTGGAGGAGGGCCAGTTTCGATGGGGAGAGAATAGATCAGGTTCAAGTCAATGGGCATCAAAGGCTGGCAGACGTCACTGTAACATGGAGGCCATTTGAGTCCATCTGAAATACTTTCCCACAAAATGGAAAAGTGAGGCAACCAAAGCCAGAGCTCCCTGAACGATGAAAAAAAATCGAGTGTAACATGGGGAAGAAAACAAGGGTGTATGACAAACTTCAGTTTGATTTCTTGGATCCCTAATTGAAGACACTTTTCATTCTTTATCTAGACTCTTGTTGACAGGACATTAGGAGAAATGGGAATCAGCACCTATTAGATAGAGGCACAGAGTACAAAAGCATTGAGTTATGATGCATGTTTATAAAACACTGGTTTAGCCTCAGTTGAATTATTGCATCCAACTCTGGGTGCCACATGTTAGGAAGGATGTGAAAGGTTAGAGAAATTGCAGAAAAAACTTCATGAGAATGATTCCAGGGATGAGGTAAAAACAATGACTGCAGATGCTGGAAACCAGATTCTGGGTTATTGGTGCTGGAAGAGCACAGCAGTTCAGGCAGCATCCGAGGAGCAGTAAAATTGATGTTTCGGGCAAAAGCCCTTCATCAGGAATGAAGGCAGAGAGCCTGAAGTATTGAGAGATAAGCTAGAGGAGGGTGGGGGTGGGGAGAAAGTAGCATGGAGTACAATAGGTGAGTGGGGGAGGGGATGAAGGTGATAGGTCAGGGAGGAGTAGATAGGTGGAAAAGAAGATAGGCAGGTAGGACAAGTTATGGGGATAGTGCTGAGCTAGAAGTTTGGAACTGGGGGGAGGTGAGGGAAGGGGAAATAAGGAAACTGTTGAAGTCCACATTGATGCCCTGGGGTTGAAGTGTTCTGAGGCGGAAGATGAGGCGTTCTTCCTCCAGGCTTTTGGTGGTGAGGGAGCAGCGGTGAAGGAGGCCCAGGACCTCCATGTCCTTGGCAGAGTGGGAGGGGGAGTTGAAATGTTGGGCCACAGGGCGGTGTGGTGGATTGGTGCGGGTGTCCCGGAGATGTTCCCTAAAACGCTCTGCTAGGAGGCGTCCAGTCTCCCCAATGTAGAGGAGAACGCATCAGGAGCAACGGATACAATAAATGATATTAGTGGATGTGCAGGTAAAACTTTGATGGATGTGAAAGGCTCCTTTAGGGCCTTGGATGGAGGTGAGGGAGGAGGTGTGGGCGCAGGCTTTGCAATTCCTGCAGTGCCAGGGAAGGTGCCAGGATGGGAGGGTGGGTTGTTGGGGAGCGTGGACCTGACCAGGTAGTCATGGAGAAAACGGTCTTTGCGGAAGGCAGAAAGGGGTGTGGAGGGAAATATATCCCTGGTGGTGGGGTCTTTTTGGAGGTGGCGGAAATGTCAGCGGATGATTTGGTTTATGCAAAGGTTGGTAGGGTGGAAGGTGAGCACCAGGGGCGTTCTGTCCTTGTTACAGTTGGAGGAGTGGGGTCTGAGGGCGGAGGTGCGGGATGTGGACGAGATGCATTGGAGGGCATCTTTAACCATGTGGGAAGGGAAATTGTGGTCTCTAAAGAAGGAGGCCATCTGGTGTGTTCTGTGGTGGAACTGGTCCTCCTGGGAGCAGATACGGCGGAGGCGGAGGAATTGGGAATAATGGATGACATTTTTGCAAGAGGTAGGGTGGGATGATGTGTAATCCAGGTAGCTGTGGGAGTCGTAACCTTGATAGATCAGAGAAACTGAGGTGTTCTTCTAGGAGAAAGTTGAAGGGAGATTTGACAAAGGTGTTTACAATTATGATGGTTAGGCAGAGGGGTCACTAACCAAAGAATACTGATAAAGTGAATGAAAAAGAAATCAAAAGCAACATCCCAGAATCCTAGAATCCCTACAATTTGGTAACAGGCTATTCGGCCCAACAAGTCCACACCAACACTCTGAAGAGCATCTCACCGAGACCCATCCCCTTATCTTATCCCTGTAACACTGCATTCCCAATGCACCAAGCCTACACATCCCTTTTTTTTTGGAGATGCCGGTGTTGGACTGGGGTGTACAAAGTTAAAACTCACAACACCAGGTTATAGTCCAACAGGTTTAATTGGAAGCACATTAGCTTTCAGAGCGACAATCACCTGATGAAGGAGCGTCGCTCCGAAAGCTAATGTGCTTCCAATTAAACCTGTTGGACTATAACTTGGTGTTGTATGATTTTTAACTTCGTACACATCCCTGAACACTATAGGCAATTTAGTATGGCTAATCCATCTAACCCTGCACATTTTTGGACTGATGAGAAACAATACATTGAGTGATTGGAATCTGGAATGCACTGCTGGAGAGAGTGGTGGGGACAGGGTCATTTATGGCTCTCCAAAGGAAATTGGATTGGCACCTGAAGGAAGAAAGTTTGCACATCTGTGGGAAAAGGTCAAAGAGTGGCACTACCTGAGTTGCTCTTGCAGAGAACCCGCAAAGAAACGATGGGTTGAATTTACTCCTTCTCTGTAACCATTCTACAACTGTACAATTCCATATTTCCTTCTTCCTGTTGCAATGTATTCCTCAAGATATTTATTGCTCAATGGATCGCATCGTGCTGTCTCTGAAGGGACCAGCTTCATGGCTGGATCTGCCATTAGACTCGGATAATTGCTGCCTCACAGTGAGCGAACATTCATTTAGACTGGGGGAAGTTACACGAGTCACAGCATTTATCTCACAAATGTGCAGAAGGTTAGGTATTGACATCAGTTGAAGGGCTGCAGGCACGCTTCACTGAGTTCCTGTGTGCTGATGTGACCGGAGTGCATCCTCTCAACTTTTTAAAGAAAGCCTAAGTGGCTCTTGAGCTCTACAAAGAAGTCTTTTAAATACAGATGAATAAGCACACTAAACAAGTAGACTACCATACTGAAGTCATTAAGGTGAAGTATTTTACAATGAGTACTTCTGCATCGAACTTCATCCTCCTTCAGCAATCAAAATTCAAACAACCCTGGGTCCTTCTTCAGCAATCAAAGTTTAAATCCCTCTAGGTGGATTGTTGGGCATACATCAAGAGTTTATTACAACCTCAGTTCAGACAAAGCAGGAGAATGGGGTTGGGAAACTTATCAGCTATCATTGAATAGCGGAGCAGACTCGGTGAGCTGAATGGTTTAATTTTTGCTCCTTTGCCTTTTGGTTTTAAAGATAACTGTCATTCCTTTTGCTTTAAGTTCTAAAGGAAATCCACCTCTCAAATTTCGCTTTACCTGCTGCTTTTTCAATGGATCCAGTGCCTTAATAGGAACCATCCTTATTGTCAACCGAATCTAACCATTGGTCGATGTCTGTAACAAAACTAGTCTTCAAAGGTGACATGGTGGCCAAGTGGTCAGTACTGTTGCCTCACAGCACCAGGGACCAGGTTCAATTCCACCCTTGGGCATCTGTCTGTGTGGAGTCTGTACATTCTCCCCATGTCTGCATGGGTGCTCTGGTTTCCTCCCACAATCCAAATGTGTGCAGATTAGATGGATTGGCAATGGGAAATGTCAGTTTATGGGTCTGGGTGGGATGTGTTTTAGAGAGTCACTGTACACTCGATGGGCCAAATGACCTGATTCCATGCTGTCAGGATTCTATGGCTCATGCTTATCCCAGGTTAACCCTTCATAACCATAGAGTGTCTACAGTGTGGAAACATGCCCTTCAGCCCAACAAGTCCATACTGATCTTCCAAAGAGTAACCCATCCAGACCCATTTCCCTACTCTATTATCCTATATTTTTCCCCAACCAATGCACCTAACCTACACATCCCTGAAGACTGTGGGCAATTTACTATGGCCAGTTCACCTAATCTGCACACGTTTGGATTGTGGGAGGAAAGCAGAGCACCCAGAGGAAACCCCTGCAGACACGGGGCGAATGTGAAAACTCAGATTGTCACCTAAGGCAGGAATCAACCTGGTTCCCTAGCAATGTGAGACAGCATTGCTGGCCACTGAGCCACCGTGCCACCCATGGATCTAGTCTGACTATCTAGTTACCCAAAGATTGCCTTCAGATTTCTTTCTCTATCAGGGCCAGGCCAGATGTATCCTTTTGTTTTAAGACTGGAAGCAGGTGTAATAAGATGGAAGGATCTCCACTCAGATGCAGAATGGGGTTTCCAGCAACACTCCGTTTTCCTCAGCTCTTTACACATGTGTAAACTGTCACTTTTCTTTGGCAGGAACTTCCAAACCGAGCAGAACTTTTCGGGCTCCAACATTTAGCCGTGATGTTTAAAAGGCACTCAGACAGCACTGCACTCACCACAATCCTGGAGCAATGTTCAATCTCTGCTCGTCCCTCCCAACCAACCCTGCAGAAGTCAGAGACCAGGCAAAAGGTAGTGCCACATGTAAAGATGCCTCCCTACTTGGTCTCCTTAAGGCTCTACAGGATTGAAAAGGAACTCCTTATCCCCAGGAGCAACAACAAGAGGACATTCTGACTGGCTAAGGCAGTCTTGGCAGAAGTGATAATAGAGTCTCATGCCCATCATGGATAAAGACAACCTAGGTGCAATGCTACAAGAGTATGAATGATCTGCTGTGCTGTGCCCGTGGTATTTACCACTGCCTCCTGTGAGTGAGAGTTGACATTGTGAGGTTACGACTGCAAAGGACTTTCACAGGAGGATGGGTGCCATCAGACACCTCATGTGCAACCAATGCTGTTGTTTCAAAACGTGAAAGAAGCAAATGTACAGTAATAGGGTATGGGAATGGGTCTGGATGGGATACTCTTTGGAGGGTCAGTGTGGACTTGTTGGGCCTAATGACCTGTTTCCACACTGTTCTCTTCTGTTTTATTCTATTCAACCCCCAGCAGTTCATTCACCATCAGTACATTGACCTTTCATCATATCTGGGAGAACAGAAACACTTTTCATTTTTTCACCACAGGCTTGTAAGGGGCAAGGAAACCACCACAAAAAATGGCCTCTTCAGCTGAAGCACATTTTGAGTTCAGGCCACTTATCTGCTCCAGTCACGTTTGCTGATGTCAGCAAATGTGGCTACCTCACTTGGACAGGTTTGTTGGCTGGGTCAGGCTTCATGTCTACATTGAAATTTCATTTTTAAAAATTTGATGAGGTTGTAACATTTATTGTAAAGATAGTTCCAAAAGTTGCAAGGTGACAGTGTTCAAATTCAGATTAAACTGCCTGTCCCAGGCTAGGACTATTCTAAGTACATCATGAGTATTGGCTCTATTTTGGTGATCAAATATAAACAATGTTCCTTTCCAGTTGGGTTTCCTGAGTTATTACGTACACCCAGGTCCTTTTGTTCCTCAGTACTTCCTAGGGACCTACCATTCATTGTGTATATCCTTCCCTTATTGCACCACCCAAAATACATCACCTCACACTTATTCTTCTCTGGATCCTCTTCAGTGTCTTTGTATCCATTACATCATATGGATAGAAACTGCAAGCAAAACCTTTAACAGTAGCTAAATCATCATTTGTTATAGGTTTAGCCTAATTTCTCTACTATCGATTCTATCCCTCAAGAAATAAAACCTAGCTCATATTTTGCTTTAAATGGCCTTGTTAACTTGCACAACCTTTAGTGATTGTCACATTTGTACTTAGATGCCCTTGTTCCTCTACTTCAACTAGACTTGCACCTTCCAAGTAAATTGTGACATCTCTATTCTTCCCACCAAAATATACAATTTAACATTATTAATTTGACAGTTATTTACATATTCTGCAAATTTATTCATGTCCAGCTGCACATTATTGAATTCTTCCCAAGACTGACTATCATCCTTCTCCTGACGCAGCAAATGATGTCTACTGTAAATGGAGAAATTGTATTTTCGAATACAAAGTTTAAATAGTTGTTGCAAATTGTTCAATAGTTCTTTTCCATCTTTGCCACCCTCACCCTCTAATCCCACTTTGGCCTTTTTGTCTCAAAGCCAACTTGTTCTCTGACTTCACGCCCTCTACTTTCTTTATTAGTCCAATATGGGAGCATCTTATTGAAGGGCTATATAAAATCCAGACAAACTACATCTACTGCATGACCGCTGTTTACTCCCTGTTAGACTCATGCTGTTCATCGAATGAAATAAAAGGACACTTCTACACAGAAAGAACCATGGAAATTTAGGTCTCTGTCCTCTCGTCAATGCTAGGGGTCAATTCAAAAGTTTGAAACTATATGATCGATTTTTACTGGTTAAGTCTTGAGAGATATGAAACAAAGAAATGGAAGTGGAGTCAAGTTACAAATTGAATATTGCAAAACAGGCTTGAGAGGATGAATAGTCTACTCTTGTTCCAATATCCCAGCACCATACCATGTGGTCTTAGTCCAGCTTGTTCCCAAACTAAGGTGAGGTAAACCTTTAATGGCAGGAGGAGGCATTTCTGTAGAGCCTTTATTCTAAATTCAGAACCCTCGCAATAGCAATTATGGGTAAATTTGTGCAGAAGGTAGTATCTGATGAGGCTTTTGATTAAATCCAACCCACAAATCTTTTTAGTTACAAGTAGGATGGCTCCTTCATTTTGAAAGCTGACCAGGTGAAAAGTGATACTAGTTTCACTCTTAACTACAGGGCGACCCCCATATCCAAGGGTTCGGTTACTGAGGTTTCAGTTACTTGCGGTTTACCGCGGACCGAACATGTTATAGGGAACGTTCCAGAACCAGGGACCAGGAGGCTGCCAGGAAGGTACGTTTCCCATTTAAATGGTTGGGTTCTCACCTATCCATGGTTTCGGGCTTCCCCATCAGGTCCCAGAATGTATCCCCCATGAGTATGGGAGGACTACTGTATACATAATATGGCATTGACGACTGAGCAGACTCCAACAATTGCGGTGGAGGATAGAGTTCAATTATATGGAAACATAGAACTCAGAAGGCATATTCACATCTTCAAATATACTCCACCATTCAGTAGAGTCATTGGAGATCTGAGTGTGGTATCAACTCCGTTTTCTGCCACACTCAAAACCCTTGACTCCCTTGACTGTCAAAAATCCACGCAACCATGAATAAATTCAATGACCCAGTCTCTATTGCTTTCTGGTAAAAGAAATTCCACAGGCTAATATTTGATATCAAAATTCTCCTCATTGCTGTTGTCAAAGGACAATCTCTTCTTTAACTCAGTTCATTAGTTCTAGTCTCGCCTACAGTAGAAAACATCAGTCCCCTTAGGATCTTACATGTTTCAATAAAATAACTTCTAATTCTTCCAAATTCCAATGGCTACAGGCATAGTCTTCTCAATCTTTCTTAAGACATCCCTTCATTCCTAGGAAAGAGTTGATTGAACCTTTTCCAAATTTATTCTAATGCAATTATAATTGTTTTCAAACAAGGAAACCAAAACTGTGCAAATACTCCAGATGTGATCTCCACAAGGCTCTGTGCAGCTAAAGTAAGATTTCTGTACTTTTATATTCCAATTTCCCTTGCAATAGATGCCAGCATTCCAAATACATTCCTAATCAGTTACTGCATATCAATCTTTTATGATTCATTTGCCAGGACACCCAAGTCTCTCTGTGGCTAAGAGCACTGCAATTTAAATTTAAAACACACACTGCTTTCTGTTAAAGTGAGCAAGTTCACATTTTCAAATATTATACTCCATCTGCCAAATTTTATACTATTCACTTAATCTCTCTATCCCTTTACAGAACATCTACTTCCCCTTAACAACTCTCATTGGCAAATTTAGCAACCAGACATTTGGTGCCTTTGTCCAAGTCATTGACAAACATGATAAATAGAGGAGGCTCCAGCAATGATCTGTGACATTCCACTGAATATAGCTTGCTAACCCAAAAAGATCAATTCCTTATTTCTGTCCTGATGAAGGGCTTATGCCCGAAACGTCGAATTTCCTATTCCTTGGATGCTGCCTGACCTGCTGTGTTTTAACCAGCAACACATTTTCAACAAACATTTATACATGTCAACATTTTACACCATGTGCTCCTACTTTGTGTAGTAACCTTTGATAATGACACCTTATTAAATGGCTTTTGGAAATCTAAGTATGTCCAGGTTCACTTCTATCCTCCTGGCTTGTAACTTGCTCAAAAAGCAACATTAATCTGACTGTCAATGGCTGAGTGTGATTAAAAGAACCCTACGTTCTAAATTAATCTCATGAAATAAGATGAGTGAACATGATCAAATTGATCAAGTATTTATTTTTCTCTGATCACATTCCATCTGCCACATGGCCCACACTGTTTAATTTCTTTGGAAACATTCTGAGCAGTTCCATCTCCAAAGATAAGCTGAATAAAATGCCAGGACCTCTCATTAACCTTACATTCTACTCAAATTATCCTTCTTTTGTTGGCCTGAGCATAGAAAGGTTTTGCTCCCAATAGTAAAAGAGACACCAGCCGAGGAGTTCAACACAATCCCAGCAGATTCAATGTTGGTGAAATAAGTCATCAGTCATTTCATGCTGGTCTACAACCAGTGCCGAACTTGGCTTTGAGTCTCATTTGAATGCTGTTGGCAAGCTGAGAAGTGGGCACCTCATTAAAAGTCTTACATGACACTTCTACATCAATGAGGCCTTTGCAATCAGGTTGAGGTGTGTGTGTGTGTGTGTGTGTGTGTGTGTGTGTGTGTGTGTGTGTGTGTGTGTGTGTGTGTGTGTGTGTGTGTGTGTGTGTGTGTGTGTGTGTGTGTGTGTATTTGCAAGCACACGCACAGCGTTGAGGGGAGCAGGTATGAGGTCAAACATCTTGGCAGTGAGTCACTTGATAATTTGAACCAGTGTAAATATCACACACATGCACACAAATAAATGCTTGAATTTATATTGTGCTTTTCATGACCACCAGGTTGCTCAGGGTGCTTTGAAAATCTTTCTGGCTTGATCAATTTTGTAATGTTGGGAACAGAAGAAGATAAACCTTACCATTGAAGGTTGGCACATGATAATGTACTGCATCAAAGAGTTTTCGAAGTAGGTATAAAGTTACTCAAACCCCTCCCCACCTCCCCCTCCCCCAATTCCTCAGTGTGTATATTACTTCTGCTGTGATACTGTGGCAGTCATTTGTAGTCACTCAAAAAGCTTCTAGGGAAATTAGGAATGGGCAACAAATCTTAACTATTTTTAAGTCCAAATAATGTCTTGTCGATGACACCTACATCCCACGAAAAGTTTTTGGAAAAAGCCTTTATCAATTTTATTTGCCTTTTCCTTATAGGTGCTGATGTATGGTGGCTTATAACAGTGGCAATTGACTGAGCTGTGTTAATTCGCCACTGATCAAGGGTCTTCTGGGCTTATTTGTCTCAGTGCCACACACTGCCTGTACTGAGGAGCTACCAGTAGAACAGCACCTGCTTTCTCTCACTGTAAGTGAACAGGATTTGAATGTTAGGTTCAGTTCCACTTTATTTTTCCAGCACTCATTTGTTTTACAGACATAACAAGTAATGTACTCTTGGTTTCAATCATACTCCATCTCTAAGGGCTGTTGCAGAAAGACAGAACACAGGTACATAATGGAGCAACTAATGAGTAAACCACATTTCATTCCCAAGGCCCATATTACAGACCTCACAAGATGATTACATTAGAGAGCCTTTAACATTAAGGCTGCTCTATTTGATTCTGTGCTTGAAGATTAAGTCAATAATCACCTAGAGACAAGGATTTACATGCAACATCTTCCTCTGTGCAATATAATATTCACCAGCGCATATATCATTCCCCACAAGTGACAGTGAAATGTACAGCATCTCCAGGTCTCGGTGGGCTACCCTGTGTTTAGACTGCTCTCAGTATGTAAACAAACTCTGTTTCTTTGGATCCAAGAGGTCAAAATCAGGCTTGAATTTAAATAGTGCCTTTAACCATTCTGAAGAAGCTTGTCACCATCGATATCCTTTGGAATTTAACCACCAGGAGGAATTCCACCTGGCAAAAGTGAGTGTAGTGTGAGCAAGAGGAGTGTTAAAAAGACTGAAACCAGTGCACTGGAGAATCTGCAATAACTTGCAGACTTCCACCTTTAACCTGAGAGTGATACACTTTGTTTGGGAAACCCCATGTTACAGTAAGGTTGGCAATTTCACGAGTAAATGTTTCATTTCCGCTACTTTAGCATCATTAGCAGTACATGCGTAAGTTTCCCAGGGTTCATGGCAGAAGCATCAAGGTAAGAGGACAGTGGGATATGAGGTGGTTGAGCAAGTGACAGGTGAGAAACCCTCTAACTATATAACCCTCAAACCCAAGTCAAAGCTGCTGGACAGAGGGTATATATTAAATGCTCACAAGATTTGTCATCAGAGTTCACTTTCACTGGTTTGAAGGTCATTTCTATTCCTTTGGAGTTTAGTGCCTTTTATCTACATCTCAATCAGTAGCTCATGACAAGAGTCCGTTACCCATTAGCTCTGAACTTAACAATGACAACAACAGCTTGCATTCAGATATGCCTTTAACATAATAAAATATCCAAATTATGTTTCAAATAGTATCAACAAAACTAGACACATTAAACCAGCAAGTAAAACGCTTGATCAAAATGATAGATATTGAAGAGTGCTTCAAAGGAGGGAAAAGGGATAGAAATGTGGGATGGGTTTAGAGAGAGTCTTTCCTTGGAAAGGCAAAGCTGCTGATGATTCAGCAGTGAGATTCCACAATGCTCAAGAGAGCAGAATTAGCAGAGAACAGAGCTCTGTGAGTATATCAGACTGAGGGAGATCACAGAGGTAAGACATTATCGTGGAGGGACTTGAAAGCAGTGATGAGAATCTTAAAGTCAAGTTGTTGCTTAACTGAAAGTCAATGAAAATCTGCAAAAACAGGGGGAGATGAGTGAATGGCTTTTTAGTGCAAGTTAGGTCCCTGTGCATAGCGGTTTGGGTAACCATATGTAGAAGATGGGACTCCAAGCAGGAATGAGTTAAACAGACAATTATGGAGGGAGCTAAGGTGTGAGTGAAAGCTTCAGTAGCAGTAATGCTGAGACAGGGTAGAGGAGAATATGTTTTGCAAGTGGAAATAGGCAGTCTTTGTGTGGGTGTGGCTATGTGGTCGGAACCAATATATCCAATCCCCAAACCTTTTCATCTCACATGTTGCTCCCATTGTAACCATTGCCAACAGACAATCATAGGTCACTATATATAACACGCATATTTTGCTCCCTGCTCTTTCTTATTGTGCATCTATGTCTGGGGAATAAAAGCTCTCGCTCAAGCTTTTCACTGGTGATGCATCTGCAATCTTTACATGGGGTCTGGCCTACACAAGACTCCAGACTTGCAGCAATGTATTTGACTCTTAACTGGTCTCTGGATAATGAAGGATGGACAGTGATGCCCACATCCTGCTAAATAAATAATAACTTAAAAAATCGCTGGGCCAGTGGGGAATGGGATTGGAGGCAAGGAAGGAAAAGGACAAGAGCAGTATGCTGGGACTATTCATTTGTGCTTTCCTGTTTCTGGGGGACATATCATGGGCTGTCTGGGATCCACATCAGATGGTGAAGTTTGAATCCAACAAAACCAAAGTTGGTAGCCAAATGGTGCAATTTAAGGACCTACTAGGGGCTATTTTGCATCGACGTCAGTAATTTACCATCAGTCGAATGGCTACCCAATTCAAATGAAGTGAGAACTAAAGGCTTTATGCATCATTGACCAAACCTTCAGCCCATCTGATAATATCACTGCAGATGGGTTTCCCATCAAACCCTTGGCTTCAAGCCTTCATAACTAATCACTTCTATCAGCCACCCAAGGGTACCACACTGTTAGCAGTCCAGGTCATAACCACTCACTGCATAACTCCATTGCTACTTTTGCCAGTTACATTAAATCTGTGCTAGCTTATTCTTGATCCTTTCATAAGTGAGAACTCATTTCCCTGATGTGGAGGTGCTGGTGTTGGACAAAGTCAAAAATTACTTGACACCGGCTTATAGTCTAACAGGTTTATTTGAAACTGCCAGCTTTCGGCACTCCTGCTTTTTGAGCAAAAAACACACAATCTACAGGCAGTCAATCCATGTCACATTTTATAAGTTCCTGCTCTGGAAAAAGAACCAGTCTGACTCAAGATTGGGATACAGACAGACTCTAACCTCACACCTTTAATGCATTGTCTGAGCTGAGATGTCACCTTTTTCATAAAACCTTAAGTTATCTCAAAAATGTGACTCTTAAAAGTAGTTCTGGGATTTACCTACTAATGAATCGAAACCTGCAACCCATTCTAAAAAATGAAAGACTTAACAGCAATCTAGGTTTGTTTTAGTTACATAACACTGCGATCTCTTGCTAGAAATTCTGTGCTTTATGATCTTTTTCCATAGCCACTTAATGAAGGAGCAGCACTCCGAAAGGTAGTGCTTCCAAATAAATCTGTTGGACGATAACCTGGTGTTGTGTAATTTTTAACAGACTAAAGGTGACACTTGAGGTCAGATAATGCATTTTAGGTGTGAGGACATGTCTCAAGTCTGTTTGTATCTCATCCTGGAGCCAGATTGGTTTTATTTCCAATGTGGGAATGTATAAAATGCCACATTGGCTGACTGTCTACAGATTGTGTGCTTTTTGATCAAAATAAAATGTACCCGTAAAAACGCAATTTCACCCCATAGGTTTGTGTGTGTGTGTGTGTGTGTGTGTGTGTGTGTGTGTGTGTGTGTGTGTGTGTGTGTGTGTGTGTGTGTGTGTGTGTGTGTGTGTGTGTGTGTGTGAGAGACTGAGTGTGAGGGAGTATATGCATGTGTGAGAAAGTGTGTGCATATGAGAGAGGATCTGTGTGAGTGTGAGTGTGCTTGTGTGAGTGTGTGTATGCATCCATTTGTACAAGTCTGTATGTGAGACCGTGTTGTGTGTTATGAATCCAAGATCCCGGATTTACGGTCACAATCTCTCACATGCATATACTCCCTCACACTCACACTCTCTCACACAAACACACCCACTGTCTCATACTTACACACTTGCACTCACACTCTCTCATGCATATATACTCCTCACACTCACACACATTCCCTCTCAAGCACACACTATCTCTCTCAAGAGCACATGCACATATGCACACTCACCTACACCCACACACTCTCCCTCTCTCTCTCTCACACGCACAACATATAAAACTTTGGGGGTAAATTGCATTTGTAGATTTGAATTTGCAGGTACATTCTATTTTGTTCAAAAAGCACACAATCTGTAGACAGTCAGCCAATGTGGCATTTTATATATTCTCACATTGGAAATAAAACCAGTCTGGCTTCAGAATGAGATAAAAACAGACTTGTAACATGGCCTCACACCTAAAACTATGTAAGGTGTCAACTTTTTTCTGATAAAACCTGAAATTACCTTGGGGCAGAGATTTACATATTAATCAGTTGAAATCTGCACCTCCAAACTGATTAAAGTTAATAGCCATCTACATTTGTTCAATACATTCGCAAATGCTGTATGACCCTTTGATCTTTTACTATAAATTCTGTGTCCGGTGTATCCTCTCTCACTATCTCTCTGAGGAAGGAGCAGCACTCCAAAAACTTGCGGTTTCAAATAAACCTGTTGGACTATAACCCGGTGACATGTGATTTTCGAATTTTCCATGTCAGCACAGACCAGAACTCACAATTAAGAAAATGTTGGATCGATTCAAATATTAAGCCAATGCTTGATTTCAGTGGCATCAGTCACTAAAGTGATCCCATTT
Source organism: Hemiscyllium ocellatum (assembly GCF_020745735.1). NCBI lineage: Eukaryota > Metazoa > Chordata > Chondrichthyes > Orectolobiformes > Hemiscylliidae > Hemiscyllium > Hemiscyllium ocellatum. Next base: position 62,265,002 of record NC_083414.1, read on the forward strand.
GCTCAACAAGCTGAAAGTAAAGATTTAAAACAAGTTATTGCAAGACTTCCACATCACAAGAAAGGAGCTATTAATCAAAAAGCAAGATAAACAGACAATGACAGGAGAACCAGATGCCGAAGCAATTGCCACGAAGAGTTTTGATCACCTTTTGAGTGTGTACGTTGCTTGTCAACACAAGCCATTGTAAACCACGTGTAATGAAAGTTCCTCTGATGTCATGCCCTGCCTTTACCACACACTACCCCCCCAATCAAAAGAAAACTATTTATTTGTTTTGTAATCGCAATTTGGACCTTGCTATGAACAGCTGGCTGCTAGATTTACCCACATAACAGTGAGTGTGCTTCTGAAAGCATTGATTGTGAAGCATTTGCCACACTCTCATCAACACAATCAGGTGCTACACTAATATAAGTTCCTTCTCCTTTTCAATGATGTATATAATAAGGTCACAGAAGTTGGGCATGATTCTTATTTGTGTATGACATGTATGAAGCTCTTTTGTAAAAGGAAATATCTGTTGATTTCCCGTTGTTTTTATGTTAAGCAAGTCACACCTTTTGTGACTTCAGTTCACGTTACCCTCTCTCTCCCACACTTACTTGAACCAATCATTCCTATTGAGCAATTAATGAAACCATTTCCAATCTGAGAATGCAAGTTGCAAAGAGGCCACTTCAACAATGAAACATTTTCCCATTGACTAATGATAAAGGCAATATGTGGGGGAAGAAAAACATTAAAAGTTTGGGAAACTGTGAAATATGGTAAAGAACCTTTTTTATGCAACAAATGGTATGCATCAGGAATTTGCTGAAAATGTGTTGCGGGAAAAGCGCAGCAGGTCAGGCAGCATCCAAGAAACAGGAAATTCGACGTTTCGGGCATTTCATCAGGAATGAGGAAAGTGTGTCCAGCAGGCTAAGATAAAAGGTAGGGAGGAGGGACTTGGGGGAGGGGCGATGGAGATGCGACAGGTGGAAGGAGGTCAAGGTGAGGGTGATAGGCCGGAGTGGGGTGGGGGCGGAGAGGTCAGGAAGAAGATTGCAGGTTAGGAGGGCGGTGCTGAGTTCGAGGGATTCGACTGAGACAAGGTGGGGGGAGGGGAAATTAGGAAACCGGAGAAATCTGAGTTCATCCCTTGTGGTTGGAGGGTTCCCAGGCGGAAGATGAGGCGCTCTTCCTCCAACCGTCGTGTTGTTATGTTCTGGCGATGGAGGAGTCCAAGGACCTGCATGTCCTTGGTGGAGTGGGAGGGGGAGTTAAAGTGTTGAGCCACGGGGTGGTTGGGTTGGTTGGTCCGGGTTTCCCAGAGGTGTTCTCTGAAACGTTCCGCAAGTAGGCGGCCTGTCTCCCCAATATAGAGGAGGCCACATCGGGTGCAGCGGATGCAATAGATGATGTGTGTGGAGGTGCAGGTGAATTTGTGGCGGATATGGAAGGATCCCTTGGGGCCTTGGAGAGAAGTAAGGGAGGAGGTGTGGGCGCAAGTTTTGCATTTCTTGCGGTTTCAGGGGAAGGTGCCGGGAGTGGAGGTTGGGTTGGTGGGAGCTGTGGACCTGATGAGGGAGTCATGGAGGGAGTGGTCTTTTTGGAATGCTGATAGGGGAGGGGAGGGAAATATATCCCTGGTGGTGGGGTCCGTTTGGAGGTGGCGGAAATGACGGCAGATGATACAATGTATATGGAGGTTGGTGGGGTGGTAGGTGAGAACCAGTGGGGTTCTGTCCTGGTGGCGGTTGGAGGGGCGGGGCTCAAGGGCGGAGGAGCGGGAAGTGGAGGAGATGCGGTGGAGGGCATCATCGATCACGTCTGGGGGGAATCTGCGGGTCCTTGAAGAAGGAGGCCATCTGGGCTGTATGGTATTAGAACTGGTCCTCCTGGGAGCAGATGCGGTGGAGACAAAGGAATTGGGAATATGGGATGGTGGTTTTACAGGGGGCAGGGTGGGAGGAAGTGTAGTCTAGGTAGCTGTGGGAGTCAGTCAGTTTATAGTAGATGTCCGTGTTGATTCAGTTGCCCAAGATAGAAATGGAAAGGTCTAGGAAGGGGAGGGAGGAGTCTGAGAGGGTCCAGGTGAAGTTGAGGTTGGGGTGGAAGGTGTTGGTAAAGTGGATGAACTGTTCAACCTCCTCGTGAGAGCACGAGGCAGCGCCGATACAGTCATCGATGTAGCGAAGGAAAAGGTGGGGGGTGGTGCCAGTGTAGTTGCGGAAGATGGACTGTTCCACATATCCTACGAAGAGGCAGGCTTAGCTGGGGCCCATGCGGGTGCCCATGGCAACTCCTTTGGTTTGGAGGAAGTGGGAGGATTGGAAAGAGAAGTTGTTCAGGGTGAGGACCAGTTCAGTCAGTCGAAGGAGGGTGTCAGTGGAAGGGTACTGGTTGGTACGGCGGGAAAGGAAGAAGCGGAGGGCTTTGAGTCCTTCGTGATGGGAGATGGAGATGTACAGGGACTGGATGTCCATCGTGAAGATAAGGTGTTGGGGACCGGGGAAGCGAAAATCATGGAGGAGGTGGAGGGCATGGGTGGTGTCCCGAACGTAGGTGGGGAGTTCTTGGACTAAGGAGGGCAGGACCGTGTCGAGGTATGCAGAGATGAGTTCGGTGGGGCAGGAGCAGGCTGAGACAATGGGTCATCCACTCCACCAAGGACATGCAGGTCCTTGGACTCCTCCATCGCCAGATCATAACAACACAACGGTTGGAGGAAGAGCGCCTCACCTTCCGCCTGGGAACCCTCCAACCACAAGGGATGAACTCAGATTTCTCCAGTTTCCTCATTTCCCCTCCCCCCACCTTGTCTCAGTCGAATCCCTCGAACTCAGCACCACCTTCCTAACCTACGATCTTCTTCCTGACCTCTCCGCCCCCACCCTACTCTGGCCTATCACCCTCACCTTGACCTCCTTCCACCTGTCGCATCTCCATCGCCCCTCCCCCAAGTCCCTCCTCCCTACCTTTTATCTTAGCCTGCTGGACACACTTTCCTCATTCCTGATGAAGGGCTTATGCCCGAAACATCGAATTTCCTGCTCCTTGGATGCTGCCTGACCTGCTGCGCTTTTCCAGCAACACATTTTTAGCTCTGATCTCCAGCATTTGCAGACCTCACTTTCTTCTGGAATTTGCTGTCAATGATGTTGGAGGAAGTGGAGTCAATCAATGATTTTAAGAGCAAATTGAATTAGCATTTGATGAAAATAATCCAAGAAGATTGATCAGGAGTTGAGATTAGGTGAATGATACAGAAGGGATTGCATTGCAGGGAGCAGGCAGGAACTCAATGGATCAAATGGCTTGCTCTTGTACTGTAATGGCTCTAGTAACCTACACTGCATTAAACAGGACAGTTAGTTTGAAGAGAAACAGAAATTGCTGGAGTAACTCATCAAGTCTGTTAGCATCTGTGGAGAGGAAACAGAGTTAAATTTTTGAATCTAGTGTTTCAGACTGGAAACCTGTGATCAACGGAGTCCCACAAGGATCGGTGCTGGGTTCACCACTTTTTGTCATTTATAAAAATGATTTGGATGTGAACATAGGTGATAAAGTTAGTAAGTTTGCAGATCACACCAAAATTGGAGGTATAATGGACAGTGAAGAAGGTTATCTCAGAGGACAATGGGATCTTGATCAGATGGGCCCATGGGCTGAGGATTGGCAGATGGAGTTTAATTCAGACAAATGTGAGGTGCTGCATTTTGGAAAGGCAAATCAGAATTTAGGCATTTAATGGTAAGGTCCTAGGGAGTGTTGCTGAGCAAAGAGACCTTGGAGTGCAAATTCATAGTTCCTTGGAAGTGGAGTCACAGGTAGATAGGATAGTGAAGAAGGCTGCTGGGATGGCATGGTGGCCCAGTGGTTAGCACTGCAGCCTCACAGCACCAGGACCCTGGTTTGATTCCAGCCTCAGGTGACTATCTGTGTGGAGTTTGCACATTCTCCCTGTGTCTGCATGGGTTTCCTCTGGGTGCTTTGGTTTCCTCCCACAATCCGAAGACGTGCAGGTAAGGTGAATTGGCCATGCTCCACAGTGTTCAAGGATGTGTAGGTTGGGTGCATTAGACAGGGGTTAAATATAGGGGAATGGGTCTGGGTGAGCTATCCTTCAGAGGGTTGGAGTGGACTTGTTGGGCTGAAGAGCCTGTTTACACACTGTAGGGATTCCAGTTCTAATTAGCTGCTTTCCTTTATTGGTCAGAGCATTGAGTAACAGAGTTAGGAGGTCATGCTGTGGCTATACAGGACATTGGTTAAGGCCACTTTTGGAATAATATGTGCAATTCTGGTCTTTTTCCTATTGGAAAGATGTTGCGAAACTTGAAAGTTTCAGAAAAGATTTACAAGGATGTTGCCAGGTTTGGAGGATTTGAGCAATAAGGAGAGGTTGAATAGGCTGGGGCTGTTTTTCTTGGAGTGTCAGAGGCTGAAGGGTGACTTATAGAAGTTTATAAAATCATGAGGGGCATGGATTGGATAAATAGACAAAGCCTTTTCCCTGGGGTCGGGGAGTCCAGAACTAGAGGGCATAGGCTTAGGGTGAGAGGGGAAAGCTATAAAAGGGACCTAAGGGGCAACTTTTTCAGACATAGGATGGTACGTGTATGAAATGAGCTGCCAGAGGAAGTGGTGGAGGCTGGTACAATTACTGAATGGGAAGGATTTAGAGGGATATGGGCCAAGTGCTGACAAATGGGACCAGATGAGGTTAGGATATTTGGTCGGCATGGACGAGTTGGACCGCAAGGTCTGTTTCCATGCTGTACATCTCTATGATTCTATGAGTCTTATTCAGTCCTGCTTCCTCTCCACAGACGCTGCCAGACCTGTTGACTCTCTCCAGCAATTTTTTAAAAATTTCAGATCAACAGCATCTACAGTTCTTAGTTTCATTTTGGCCATTTTGTCCAATTTAATAAGCTTTCCGAAGCTCATTTATGTGTGCTTGCTTTGTTTTCATAACTCCTTTGATTTTGGATAACTGGAGTGTTAAATATTTCAGTTACTACTAATTATTCAGCGGTTATATAAAAGAAGAAAAAAACGATTTGCTTGTCAAGCAAACACCCATTTACAATTTCAGTACATCTCCAAAGATGTGGAGACAACAGTTGCATCAATCACTACACTTCAGAAAGTTATTGTAATAAACCTAGCAGCCAGATTACAATATAGCAAGCATACACAAGCAGCAATTTTGTAATGATTGGACAATGTGTCAATTATGTTGCTTCAAGGGTAAATATTGGCTGGGAGAGTATTAAGTAATATCTTTTACATCTGCCTGTGGAAGAAGGCCATTCTGCCCAACAAGTCCACATTTTATAAATGACCTGGAAGAGGGGCTTGAAGGCTGGGTGAGCAAGTTTGCGGATGACACAAAAGTCGGTGGAGTTGTGGACAGCGAAGAAGGATGTGGCAGGTTACAACGGGATATAGATAAGTTGCAGAGCTGGGCAGAAAGGTGGCAAATGGAGTTCAGTGTAGCTAAGTGTGAAGTCATTCACTTTGGTCGGAGCAACAAGAAGATGGATTACTGGGCTAATGGTAGGCTACTTGGGAGTGTGGATGAGCAGAGGGATCTTGGTGTCCATGTACACAGATCTCTGAAAGTTGCCACCCAGGTAAATAGTGCTGTGAAGAAGGCATATGGTGTACTGGGCTTTATTGGTAGAGGAATTGAGTTCCGGAGTCCTGAGGTCATGTTGCAGTTGTATAAGACTCTGGTGCGGCCTCATCTGGAGTATTGTGTGCAGTTTTGGTCACCATACTATAGGAAGAATGTGGAGGCATTGGAACGAGTGCAGAGGAGGTTTACCAGGATGTTGCCTGGCATGGTAGGAAGATCGTATGAGGAAAGGCTAAGGCACCTGGGGCTGTTTTCATTGGAGAAAAGAAGGTTTAGGGGAGATTTGATAGAGGTGTACAAGATGATTAGGGGTTTAGATAGGGTTGACAATGAGAACCTTTTTCTGCTAATGGAGTCACCTGTTACTAGGGGACACAGCTTTAAATTAAGGGGTGGTAGGTATAGGACAGATGTTAGGGGTAGATTTTTTACTCAGCGGGTTGTGAGTTCATGGAATGCCCTGCCAGTAGCAGTGGTGGTCTCTCCCTCTTTATGGTCATTTAAGTGGGCATTGGACAAGCATATGGAGGTTATTGGGCTAGTGTAGGTTAGGTAGCTTCGGTCGGCGCAACATCGAGGGCCAAAGGGCCTGTACTGCGCTGTATTTTTCTATGTTCTATGTTCTAACCCTCCAAAGAGCATTGCACTCAGACTCACCCCATCCCTGTAATCCTGCATTTCCCATGACCAACCCACCTAACCTGCATATCTTTGCACGATAGGAGGAAACCGGAGCACCCGGAAGAAACTCACACAAGACACGGGGAGAATGTGCAAGCTTTACCCAGTCGGCAAGGCTGGAATCAAACTCAGATCCCTGGGGCTGCGAGGCAGCAATGCTAACCACTGAACAACCATGCTGCCCCTGAAGCTGCTGTAGGTGACGTCATTTAATGGCAGCAGCTGAGTACTTTAGTGAAGTGCCGTTTCAGATTGTCAGTATTTACACTGGGAAGGTATTGAAACAGAGTGACAGGAGTCAGCGTATTCCCTCAACAGGAACTCCAGTCCTAGCTTTAGCACCTGCTGAGGCCCAGTGTAGAATACCTTCTTTGTCCTTTCCCATCAGCACTGTATCTAATGAAGAACAGCCAATTTATCAAGTTAAACTATCTCAACATTGCTTGGGCTTTAACATCACAGCAGGTCTAAACTTACAGAAGTCTGAGTGATGTGGGCTGTGATATGATTTGCAGCAGATACAGACACAAATCCAGAGATGCCTATCTTGACATTGTAGTATCCTGTTCCATCTCTTATGCTTTAGATACACCAGTAACGTGGCACGATTCTCACAAGGCAGTAATGAGTTGCTTATTAAGGGGATTGTTGCTTGTTAAATCCCTTGCTAACAACCCAACTCATCTCATTACTGCTTAGCTCACCTAGTTTAAACAACTATATCAAACAAACTTGATATCAAAGAAACACAACACAGGCAAATCCCAGTGGGGGGTACCTGGTGAATTCAGCTCACCACTTGCTCTGAATGACCTCCATACTATTTCGCACCAGATAGCGCTGAAGGCACAATTCCATAGCGCCAGTTGCATGCACATCACCCACAGATATTGGCATTTGGGCTTTGCCAATGTCTCATGACTTTTGTGACCCTCACAGGCACAATTGCAGGCCACTCAGGCTGTACTGCAGGATGCTCCAGCTACCACCATTGAAAAGCTGCAGCAAGGGCAGTGCATACACATTCATAGAGAGCCAGCTAAGGGTTGGACCAGGCTTTATCACAGGGTGATCTCTTGTTCTCTTAGTGCTCATTCACTTGGTGCATACCTTTATGTTCCCATCAGCTTTGCTTTGTCTTGCCATGCCTTATCTTCACATGCCGTGCATGGCATATTGGCACATTGGTGGTTCAGCCAGAGCCAAAGGCAATCAGCACTGCCTTATTGATGTGCTCTGTTGTGCAAACACACAGACAGCCTGTTTGTCATCTTGATCAGTGGGAATCTGTCAGGGGGTGTTCGCAAAGACTTCGATCTGGGACTCTTACCAATTTTGAAAGATGCAACATAGAAAGTATTCTATCTGGATGCATCACAGCTTTGTACTGCAACTGCTCTGCCCAAGACTATAAGAAACTACAGAGAGTTATAAACACAGACCAGTCTGTCACACAAGCCAGCCTACCATCCACTGACTCTAGATTTCTCGCTGCCTCAGGAAGGCAGCCAACACAATTAAGACACCACCCACCCTGGTTATAATCTTGTTCAACTTTTTCTGTCGGGCAGAAGTTCAAACACACATCCCAACAGATTCAAGCACAGCTTCTTCCATACTATTATTAGGCTTTTGAATGGACTTCTTCAATTTTAAATTTAATGTTGATCTCGCTCTCCATGCACCTTCTCTGTAGCTGTAACATTATATTCCTTGCTCTGTTCTATTACCCAATACACTTTGTATGGTATGATCTGCCTGTGCTGTACACAAAACAAAAATGTTTCACTGTACCCAGGTACATGTGACAGTAAATAAATCAAATTAAATCAAATCAAAAAATTGCTGTACAGGACACTGAGACATCAATCTAATACCGACAGCGTGTGCCAGCTGTCTGTATATTTGATCAAATGTATTGTAAAGTGGGTGCGGGTTAGTCCTGAATTCAGTTAGACTTGTGCCAATGCTGTGTTGTTCTTGGTTCTTTTCAAAAATGTTGACCGAGGCAGAGTTGCCAAAAGGTCTGGCTTGATCTACTTGAAGAACCTTTTACGTTTATAAAAAAGACATTCATACGATGAAAGGAGAGTGGTCAGTTCTCCCAGGTCAGTTTTCTCTGGTTTGGTTTGGTTTGGTTTTGGTTGTGTTCTTGCAGTCAGACTGTTTAGAAGAAGCAGTCAGTCAATTTGTTTGAGGCTGCTGATCAAAGAAAGAGCGATATGGAAGAAGGTGTTCCATGTTGAATCTCTCTGCCATCTGTCTCCTTGACATCGCTCCTCTAAGATCCTGTATTTGATTTTACCATTTTTGCTAAATAGTGTTTATGGGAATTGTTGCAGGAATTTGGAACAGTGTGATTGGGTTGGGATAATCTATTGGGTTTTCAGGTAGGTTAAGTTATTCTATATTCTGTTCTCTTTTGTTTGTGTTTCATTCGGTAACCTTGCAAATAAATTCCCTTTTGTTTAAAACTAAGTGGTTGGGCCAGCTGCATCACTCCTGGAGTATCCACTGTACACCTGCTTAGCACAACTCAAAAAGGTTAGGGTCCAGGCTACTTTCTTGAAATGTTTTGAGGTGGTCTGGCCTGGTCCATAACAGACTGGAATCAAGGCCATTAAATTTTGGAAGATGCCAACACTGTCATTAGAGGTCTGGCCACTCAAGTCCAGGGGCTTCTCGTCAAGGTCTGGGGCTGCACCTATCATTAAGGAGGGTTCAAGAGGGAATGTAAGGGCTATGAAAGTTGGTGAGGGGGGTCACTGCCCAAAGAGGTAGTGGAGTTATGGTTGGGGGGTGGAGAAACAGAGGTATTTGTGGGAGCAGGAGGAATATCAAGATGTACAGGGTATACGCTGAACAGTATCAGAGAACATTGTAGGCTATAGGAATTGGGGTTTTGGCAGTGACCATCACTGTGATTTCCCAGGGTTTGTAGGAATGGGTGCATAAAGGAATAGTACCCAGCAACCAAGGGCAATGAGAGCATCTACTGTGAGCTACATTTCTTTGCCATCACTTGCAGCTCTATAAATGCAAAATGTATTTGGAAAGTGACTGGGCCAGTCGCCAGGGTGAGCAGAGTCACTGTCAGTCAGTTGGACACTAGGGCAACAAAGGAGCAAATATATGAAGCAACAGTTTGCAAAGTCCAGGCATATTTCATTTGCAATCATTCCTTTGCACACTGTGGTGCATGTTAAGTGAATGTGCTTAGACACCAAATGTTGATCAAAAGAGGATTGCCACTATGCCAATGATGTTAACTCAATGAACACTGTCCTCTCAGTGATCGGGAGTTAGCTGCTATAACTTCAAAGGGGATGAATGCTAGCCAAAAGCAGCCCATCAGTGGTAGAACTTCCAAGGGTTCTGTGGGTTAAGGGGAACATCAATACAATGTAAGTGACTAAGCATGGTGATAGACTGTAATGAATGCAGCAGAAAGTGGAATGGCTGAGGTGGGTCTGGGATGAAAAAGGGGTCGGAGTGCAGCAGGCACTCCGTTTTGTGGTGATGTGTTGGTCCCTCAGCTAGTGGGACATCTTCACCAAGTTGGTACCTACACTGTGACCCCCAGGGTGGAGAATACGATAGGAGCTGCTGAAGGTACAGCTCCACAGCTCGCACCAATCTCAGAGACATCCAGTGCAGTTTGAACAGAGTGTACCTCATCTTCCTGTACTCTGCTCAGTTTGAACAAACAACAAGACACTGCGATAGAGGCTGAGCAACTGGGAGAACGGGAGCAGTCATGCATGGAGCAAGGTCTCCTTGTGGATGATAGAGCTCAGCTGCGTTGGGCCTGAATCCAGGGCAGCCTGGGTCTGATTGGCACCAGATCCAGTAAGTGCCAGCTGGGTACAGAGGATCACTGGTGATTGTCAAGGCTAGGTTGCCAGTCTTTGATTCACAATGGTGGCGGGGAGGGTGGGGGGGGAGAGGGGGAGGGGGGGATGGTGTTGTGGGTGGGGAGGTGGAGGGGGAGTGATCAGCTGTCTGTATTCACTTCCTTTGTGTTCCTTTTTGCCAGCTGTCAATGAAAATTCATATCTAGGCTTGTCCAAGTGCCTGCCTGTTTATGACACTCTGCTACTGGACAACAGCAAGCTATTGGTCTCAAACAAAAACCGAAATTGCTGGTGAAACTCAGCAGATCTGGCAGCATCTTGTGGAGAGAAAGCAGAGTTAAAGTTTTGACTCTGCTGGCTCCTCATCAACACTTAAATCAGTTCTGAACAGGGGTCACTGGACCAGAAATTTAACTCTGCTTCCTTCCCACAGTTTCATCAGCAATTTCAGTTTTCGTTTCAGATCTCCACAGCTGTGGTCCTTTGTCTTAAACAAGGACGGGTGACCACTGGGAATTGAGGGGCAGAGTAATAGGGACTCAGAGAGTGTCTTCAGATGGGATATATCTAAGGGCAAGTAACCAGTGTGACGTGGGCTTTAAACAGTGACGAGCGTGAGAGAATGAGGTTGTACATGAAAGGGAGTGTGAACCGTGCCAGCTAAATACCATGGGCAGCTTGACTTTGTGGCTACTGTGCCATTGTGTTGCTGGTGAGAAACAATGCCAGATTGCGAAAGCTTGCCCTGGTCACAGTGGCCTTTCTAAGACATCACAAAAGATGTCGCTCTTTTCAGCAGAAACATGCTGAATGGCAGGCTGTCCCAGGATGGGGACAGACACGGACATGAGGGACACCTCAGGGCAGTGTATGGAGTTAATAAGGCAAGTTTGATTAGATATAGTGAGGAATCCTTCGAGGCTTCATGGTTCACAGTCTTCCACAAACAAACGCATCGCAACTCAGCCAAGGAACAAAAGATTTTGACCACTGTTTTTTTGGCCTATTATCAGAAATGAGACAACGCAGCAGTTGATTTACCATGCCCTTACAAGTTGATGGCACTCGACTGGTGAATTCAGAACATTAACTAGTCAGGACTATTCATTGCCACAATGCTTGGTAGTATACATTTGTGATGCAATGAGGCTTTCAGACTGTTTAAGCACAAAGTATTGCCAGTCACATTAAAGTCAAACTGACAGAGCCAATTTTATCCTAGCTTGGGTCGTAAGCCAAGGAAAAGTACTGTCTATCATGGACAATCTCAGACATATACAATTATCCACTGTCACATCTGAGAATCCTCAATTATCCTTCATAGTATTCTAGCATGTCTGGATACTCTCAGTCACATCGTGTTATACTGAACCATGCTTTTTCTTTGTTAAATGTGCCAAGATGTCCTGAATCTGGTCAAGACTTCCTCAACTATTATTAATCTCAGTTAGATCCAGCTATCCTCAGTCATGTATGGCTGTGCTTGCTCATATCTAATTATCTCATACTTTTAGTTATTTGAAACAAGCTTGTTAATCTCAGTCAAGGTCAGTTCGCTCAATGGTGTCTACATATCCTCAATCCTACTGGGGCAACTTTAACTGGGCCATGGTATCCTCAGTCATAGCTGTCAAATCCCAGAAAGCCAATCAGTCAACGATATAACTGTAGCCAATCCTTTACATCATCCTATAAGAATTTATTTACTCTTTGAACAGATTACTAGCATAGAACTCCCAAGCCAACCAGAATTGCAGTCTGCTTTTACTTACAGAGCAGAAGCGAATCCCAATTATTGCCCACCACTTGCCTGATATTAAAAGCAAATGCATAATTAAGATTTCCTTCCCTCTCTAAACAAAAACAGCAATAAAATTAAATCAGAGTTTCAAACTTATATAAAGCATATGTTGCACAATGGTCTCCTCGAGGGCCCCAACTATGTATTTGTACATAAATTTATTTTTGTGAAAGCATCCACACAGTTAACTTCAAAGATTTTCTACTTCTCCAGTGTTTATTTCAAGTCACATTCAACCTGTATTCTTTCTTCATTCACACTTTCCAAAGGAGCATATATTATCTAAAATAACACTCGGTGGGTAGATTAATTTCAGTATTCTCCTGGCAGCATGGTGGCTCAGTGGTTAGCACTGCTGCCTCACAGTCTGAGGGACCCAGGCTTGATTCTTGCCTCAGGCGACTGTTTGTGTAGGTTTCCTCCCACAGTCCCAAGATGTGCAGTTTAGGCAAGTTGGCCATGCTAAATTGCCTATAGTGTAGGTGCATTAGGCAGAGGTAAATATAGAGTAGGGGAATGGGTCTGCGTGGGTCACACCCTGGAGGGTCATTGTGGACTTGTTGGGTCAAATGGCCTGTTTCCATACTGTGGGTAATCTAGTCTTATGCATAGTCTCATGTAAAATATTTGACAAATAGAATCCCATACCCACTGTCTACTGATACATCCAAACCCTAGACAAGATTCCCCAATTTGTTACAATTTCAGATGGGATACCATGAACCATTAAATTGCTGGGTGAAGAAGGATGAAATGTCTCACCTTCTGATTTCACCTGTTCCCATGGTTGGTTGCAACAGGGTTACTTAAAAAAAGGTTTCCATTTCCTTGTGGACACTTTTCTCCTAGAACCAATCAAACTTATATTTTAGAAGGAGCTAATTTAACCATGCCTTCTTAAGTTTACAAAGAATGAGTTTAGAATTACTAAACATGAGAAGAATTAGTGATGCAACACATATGCACACAGATTTGAAGTAAGAGGTGAGTTTGAAAGGATAAAAGTCTTAAAGAATGAAATAGAGACCAATGTCTGAATTGCTCATGAAGGATGAATAATTGAGTATTGTGGCCATTACAATGGAGGTAACTGGTAACTTGATGTTAATAGTTAAACAGTCAACTTCATGATCCTTATCTCTGCAGGTTGATTGAGATTTTATAGCTCTGGTGCTTTTTGACCATGGTTGAATTCCAGCATTCAGGGTGCCAGAGTCTTTTTGATGTCATGCTTAGCTTTTTCTGGCTAGCTCACTTTCAGCACTGAATGTATGAGAGCCCCTTTACTTGCAAAACAGGGATAATTAGGACTATGACTATGACTTTCACAGCACATTAATGCTCAAACCCAGGCTGGTACATATGAGTTTGTCACTAGCACACTCCTGTAGAGTTGAACCATTTTCTTAGCACCTGTATGCTTCAAAGGGAAAAGCACTAAATGTGCCTGCCATTTTGTGACAGAGTCTGCAGGGGAGTCTTACTTTTGAGGAGAGGGTCATCAATCTTGTTATATTTGCAGTTTTAAAAGATCACAGTCTAGTCTGTTTTGACTTAGAACTTCCCCCGATAAGGGCTGTTGTTTGAAGTTATTTTTGCACACGTAGGTGTGAGATGCTGTGGGTCACTCTCTTCAGATAGCTACTTACATTAACTCCAGTACCATTTTTGTCTGCACCTACCATCCATTAAAAAACACATTTTGTATTTATAAGTTAATAAGATCTACATTACTTTGAGATTCTGACACTTTTGTTCACTTTCAACCTATTGTTAATACGTGTGTATGGTTATATGGATAATAACAAAATCTGACAACAGTCCTCCATCCTTAGTGTCACTGTAGAATATCTGTTATTTCTCTCCATGAATGTTTTTAAAGGCAGAAGATGTCAGATTCAAGAGGGTGTCCTTCTTAAAGAACAGAACCAGATTATCCAGTAATTTAAACGATAACACTGTTCCAATGATACCCAAATTGATATTTTAAAAATTGTTTATGCAATGTGTTTAAAGTCTATGATATATTCCTTCAAGGAATGATCATCACTTTTCCAAAATCTATCCAAGTCCAAACTTATCTCTTAGTTCCTGAACTCACTTGCAATGCAGAGTACTGCCAACAGTGTGCATTAAATTCCTGCAGTGGCTGAGGTTACTATTAAAGTCTCTCCTTCTCAACACCTCCCCTCCCCCCTCGCCTGAGGTGTGGTGACTGTCAGGTTAAACCACTAACAGTCACTTCTCTCTCATGATAGAGTGAGGCTATAGTGACTTTGCCTTGTAAGTTACAACCTCGAACTCTAATAACTGGTGTAAGCCTCATCATTGATTCACAAAACACTTTACTTCTGGTAGAAAATAACATGTCTATATCGTGTATTCTCATTGGTAACCTGTCACTACACTCTTCTGTCAGTTACATGGTCTGGGCCCAGCATTTATACACTGACAAATTGACTTTCTACCATGTTTTGCAATGCGATTTTTAAAAATTAGACAAAAATGCCAGGAAAATATTCTTTTGGTCCGCTTTATTTAATGGCAGCCATCCTCTATTACCACGTTATTTCCAGACACCAGTTAGTGAAGGACATAACTGGAAACAATTATAAACATTTCCTAACACAACTACAGATTATAAACACGCACCTTCTATCCAACGACTCCAGTTTTGGTCTGTGTCTGTTTATAAGTGTAAAAGCAAATCCCTGGTTTATGCCCTGCCACTACCTACAAAAGTATTTTTAATCAATCTTTTGGCACACCTCTGCAATAGGTGGGGCTTCCAAATAAAAATAGCTACTTATCTTCAGACAAGTAAAGGAATCTGTTAGTTTAATGGAGACGGATGTTCATCAACTCTTTAATAGAAGACAGACGAAACGCATTTAAGGAGCAATGCTGAGCTTGCCAGGTCAACTCAATCGAAACAAGTGGAATTTTTACATTGGTTAGCAAGCAAACAAAACAGAAGGAAAGAGGGAAAATATTGCAGGGTGAAAGGAGTTCATCGCAACAAAGCAAGAACATGCTGAGACATATTAAGAGGATGATCACACAGATAAAGAGAGAATTGGAAAAAATTCACAGATTCATACAGCGTAAAAAAGACCCTTTGGCCCATTGAGTCTGCAATGACATAACCACCACTAACATTTCCCGCACTTGTCCCATGTTCTTGAATGTTATTATATTTGAAGTACTTATCCAAAAATTTTTTTAAAGGTTGCAAGTATTCCGGCCTCCATTATTTTCCCAGGCAGTGCATTCCAGATTCCCGCCACCCACGGAGTGAAAAAGTTTTTTTCCAAATCCCCTCTGAGTTTCCTACCCCTTACCCTAAAACTATGCCCTCTTGTGTTTGATCCCTCAACCAAGTGGAACAATTGTTCTCTACTCACCCTTTCCATACCCCTCATAATCTTATATACCTCAATCATTTCCATGGTATACATTTGTAGATACAGTGATCCATATTGCATCATTACCTCACTATCCATGCTATAATGGTCTAGCAGAATACATGATGTAGACTGTCAAATCAACAATCACTAGGTGTTGAGCAACAAAACAGGTTTTTCACATTGCATGGCTATATTTTCATGAAACACCATTGGAAAGAGCACCAACATCCCCAGCATAGCTTACATTGGGAAGATAGTTGCAAATGACCTTGATTAGCAAGCAGCTATCAAACCATTTTGAAATGAAAGACATTGATCTTCAATGTCAAAAGAGAAAGAAAGAAATGAACGACCAGTGAGGAAGTTGGGAACTAGCATAATAAGCACGATGGGCATCGAAAAAGCAAGTCAGAAATCTAGTCAATGATACCAGCAATGGCTTTTTAAGATATGCAACCAGTGAGGTTGTGCAAAGTTATTCCTAATCTAGTGTTACATTATGAAGGAACAGCATTAAGCTCAGATCAATGAATGATACTTGGAGAAAGTGAGGACTGCAGGTGCTGGAAATTAGAGTCAAAGAGTACATTCGTTGAGCAAAATAGAATGTATCTGCAAATATAATTGTGCATATACAAATTCACTCCAGAGACTTGTATGTGTGTGTATATATATATATATATATATATTTGTGTGTGCGTATGACAGAGAGACTGTCATCTTAGATATCTGCAATTTTGCTCAAAAAATGCACAACCTGCAGGAAGTCAATGCTGGCAGTCAATACATGTAATATTTTGTAAATTCCACTTTGGAAATAAAACCAGTCTGACTCAAGATTGGGATACGGACAGACTCTGACCTCACACCTTTATTGACTGAGCTGAGGTGTCACCTTTGGTACAAAACCTTAAGTTATCTCGCGAAGGTGACTTAAAAGAAGTTCTGGGATTTACATATTATTGAATTGAAACCTGTAACCCATTCTAAAAGATGAAAGACTTAAAAATCCAGGTTTGTTCAAAGTATCACTGTATGATACTGTAATCTTTCGCTATAAATTTTGTGTCTTATGATCTTATTCTCTGCAACCACCTGATGAAGGAGCAGCACTCTGAAGGCTAGTGCTTCAAAATAAACCTTTTAGACTATAACTTGGTGTTGTGTGATTTTTAACCATGCTGCAAAGAGTGAGGGAGAAGATTCCAATTATGATTTTTGTGTGATGTTGCTGAGCAACAGCAACTACCAGCAAAATAGCCAAGTTTTCAATTAAGATCAACCAAGAATAACACAAACCTCTAGAGATGGGTAGAAGATCACCAGATCAGATCAAGTTATCAAGCCCCCAGAGCATGATATTAAAGTTTCAATTATTAATCATCTGAACTCTGTTTTATCTGTCTGTATAATTGTTGAATTGGCAACACATACCCATGTGCAATGATAGCAGCTTGTGATTTCTTTGGAAAAAGGGGGATGTTGTGTTATGTCATGATATTGTTGTAGATATATTTTTTTTTCATAGGATGTGGGCCAGCATTTATTGCTCATCCCTAATTGCCCAGAGGGCAGTTAAGTGTGAACCACAACGCAGTGAGTGTGGAGTCACATGTAGGCCAGCCCAGGTAAGGAGAACAGTTTCCTTCCCAAAAGGGCATTGGCGAACCAAATGGGTTTTTCTTAACAGTTTTGCAGTCTTCATTAGACTCTTAATTCTGGATTTGTTGTTGAATTCAAGCTCCACCATCTGCCATGCCATGTCCCCAGAACATTACTTAGATTAACAGTCTAGAGATAATACCACTAGGCCATTTTAACTACCTGCAATTTTGCTTGTGTTCTCTTTTGTCATGGCTGGATATCTACAATTTTGTTGGTGGTTTCCATTTGTGTTTACTAATCTTCAATTGTACCAGGTTTCCTAAGTTGTCTTCTACCATTCTCAGTTATTCTCAGTTATATCTGAATGTCCCTATGATGTCCCATTATTTACAAGCAGATCTGGCCTTGACTCAGTGGTAATACTTTTGTTTGAACCAGAAACAGGTGTATAGTTGGTAGGTGTGGATCAGATTCTTGCCAATAGTATAGGACTCAATCCTCATTCCAGTTGGAGTTGATTTAAGACCAGCCTCTTCACCCTTCCAGTAGTGGAGTTCGTAGCTCAACAGATCAGCCCTGTTGTTGTTCAGAGAGCTGAAGATGAATTTCCTGCAAATGTAACTTTGATTACATTTCAGAAACACTTCATCAATGCAAACTATTTTGTAGCTCTGGGAAAAAAAACGTCAATTAAATACATGTCTACCTTTGCGTGTATCACACTGTGGATTTTGTGGATAGACATAGGTTCAATTGCAGCATATATGAGGACATTAAACAGCTACTTAAAGAGAAATAATGTTCAGTTTTAAGAAAAAAGGGCAGGAAATTGGCAAAAAGTCATAATGCTCATTCAGAAAGCGTGTATGAGCACAATGGGCTAAACGGCCTTCTACAGCACCGTGACAATTCTGTGATTCTACGATGTACAGGAAACTACAGTTGTTATAAGAATAGAGAAAAATCATCCAGTTGTTTATCATATCCAGGGGCGCCCCACTGCAATTGCAGAGATTCCTTGTTGTATAAATGTTCAGTGAAAATGTTGGAAAACTGATACACGGCTGCCAAATTTCCACTCAGGCAAGTTCTAATAATTTGCCAAAGTTAACTAATTTACAGAAAGTCAGCAAGAAGCTAGATGCCTACTCATATTTGTAATGAGACAGGATGGGCCAGAGCAGGGAAAATTGAAGTAAGCTACTATCTTCAACAAGCAAGTTTTCCTTTTGTTTAAACTGCAAAGAGCTCTCGAATGACTCCATGATTTGAAGTTGCATGCTAATAGCCATGCACAACAGAAAGTCCCTGGATTGAATCCCGGTTTGGATTGAGTTAGCTCAGTTCATAGAATGGTTACAGCACAGACGAAGGCCATTCAGTCTATTAAGCCAATGCTGACCCTCTGCAAGAGAAGTCTAATGCATCATCCTCCCCTACTCTTACCCCGGTAGCAGCGCAAAGTTTCAAGATGTTCTGCAAAAGTTTCACAATACACACTCAGTGGCCCACAATGAAGAGAGGAAAGAAAAGTAAAATCAGTTAGGATTCTAACAAGTGACTGAAATGGGTCACTCTTGCATTGGTGGACTTGGCTGTAGTGCTCATCAAAGCTCTCTGTCAAAATGAACAGATAAAGAATTATTGGTTCTGATCGAGGTAGAGGATATTTAATATTGGTGAAACCATACCCCAGCAAGGACCAGCAGTTCAGTTCTCATTTTCCCAGCCTGCTGCAGTAACTTTCCTAGCTGAGAAATTGCTGATGAACAAAAGATATTGAAGTACGGAACAAGCACCTTGGGAGCTGGGGGCAACTAATTGCTTCGACAAAAGTAGAAAACAAATCAGTAGCCCCCTTATATACTTCAGTGAGCGACGAGCTTGGGTAAAATTCAGACTTTGCAAAGCAGCTCTCAGCTTTTTGGGTTAATTCCTTGGCTGCTGTGTCTGGGAGGAGCTGTTTCCTGGCTTAGCTTAATAGCTTGTTCAGGGCCTGTCAAATGTCTCGGCAATGAGAAATGGTCTGAAAATACAGACATTCGACATTTCTTTTCTTTTTCCTAGTCCAGCATAAGTGCTAGCACAGGAAATCTGTCTGTGGGATGAATTTATTAATCCTTAGGTTGAGTTTGAGGTAAAACTACAAGATTGCTTACAGATGATATCTTGACTTCACTTCCAGTGTGAACAATGCATATTATGCATGTCAATAACTAGAGAAGCCACACTTTGACACTTATATTACAACAAAAAAAAATCGCTGTTGAGTGCAGGAAGTATGATACATGTGAAACATGGTGTGTGCATGTGTGTGTGTGTGTGCATGTGCGTGTGCGTGTCTGTGGATGTGTGCGTGTGTGTATGTGTGTCTGCGTGTGTGCGTGTGCGTATGTGTCTGTGTGTGTATGTGCACATGTGTCTGTGTGCGCGCGTGTATGTATGCGTGTGTCTGCGTGTATGTGTGTGTATGTGTGTGTGAGTGTGTGTCTGTGAATGAGTGTGTGCATGTGTGTGTGCGAGTGAGTGTGCGCGGTTGTGAGTGCATGTGTGTGTGAGTGTGTGCGTGTAAGTGTGTGTGCGCATGTGTGTGTCTGCATGTATGTGTGTGCGCATGTGTGTCTCCATGTATGCACGTGCATGTGTGCGTGCATGTGTGTGTGTATGTGTCTGTGTGTGCATGTGTGTGCGTGTGTGAGTGTGTGTCTATATGTGTGTGTGTCTGTGTGCGTGAGTATGTGTGTGCGCATGTGTGTCTGTGAGTGAGTGTGCGCATGTGTGTGTGTATGTGAGTGTGAGTGTGCGTCTGTGTGTGCATGTGTGTGTGCCTGTGTGTGTGTGTGTGTGTGTGTGTGTGCGTGTGAGTGTGTGTCTGTGTGTGGATGTGTGTGTGCATGTGGTGTGTGTGTGTGAGTGTGTGTCTGTGTGTGTGCATGTGTGTCTGTGAGTGCGTGCATGTGTGTGTGTGAGTGAGTGTGCGCATGTGTGTATCTACGTGTATGTGTGTGCGCATGTGTGTCTCTGTGTCTGCACGCGCGTGTGTGTGCATGTGTGTGTGTATGTGTCTGTGTGTGTATATGCATGTGTGTGCGTGAGTGAGTATGTGTGTGTGCGTGAGTGTGTGTATGTCTATATGTGTGTGTGTGAGTGTGTGTCTGTGTGTATGAGTATGTGTGTGTGCGTGTGTGTCTGACTGAGTGTGTGCATGTGTGTATGTATGTGAGTGTGTGTCTGCATGTGTGCTTGTGTGTGTTATGTATGTGAGTGTATGTGTGTGTGTGTATGTGTGTGTGAGTGTGTGTCTGTGTGTGTGCATGTGCGTGTGTGTGAGTGTGTGTCTGTGTGTGTGCATGTGCGTGTATGTGTGTGTGTGCATGTATGCGAAAGATGCTACTTTTCTTTCTCTGTCCCTGATACTTGCGTGGTTTAGAAACCCTTCTGCTTACCTCATTTTTTTGTTCTTACCTTACTGATATGATTTTAGTCAAACAGAATAAATTTTGGTCTTGTGATGAACCCAAGCTTCTGATGGCCAAACACCAGTCCCTGAAATCCCCAGCCAACTTGGCTGCATCTTGTGTCTGGATTATTTGGCTGAACTTTCACCCTCACCAAGCTTTCGGCAGGGTGAAATGTGTATAACCTGCATCTAGCTTTTGCCAGCTTTGTAGTGTCATCGTGTCTCCTCTCCAGAGAGGCACTTTTCCCTTCCCATTCATCTTCATTACCTACAACATTGAACACTGAGTGCTTGCAAGCCACTGTAGTGGCTACTGTAGTGGTTAATGAGTGAGGCCCAGCCCAGGGTGTTAATCCTGAGCATTCCTCCCTCTTTCTCTCAATAGGTGGCCAGCCTCTGTTCATGCCTTAACTCCTTTATCCCCTTCAATAGTGCATACAGCTTCTGTTCAGCTTATATTTGCCTCTCAAAGTTAGAATTTTACTGAGTTGATCAAAGGTCTCTGCTAATAGTTAGTCTTTTTATGCTGAAGTGTTATTCATGAAATCAAGGCTGAGAAACATAAGCAGGAATCATGTCTGTAGTTGTCTTTGGTGTAGGGGGAATAGTCATGACCTTGTCTAATGGTGCTACCTAGTGATATTGAATATTATGCCTGTTATAAGAAAAGTTGGCAGGGTGTATAAGGGCAGTTAATTCAATATCACCCAAGTTATCTTCATTCTCTTATGTATGATCTTCCATCTGCTGTGCGAAATGTACACTGTCCCTCTATACAGCTACTGAGAGCAATTCTGAATTGAATTATGATTCATTCAAATTTCCAGCAAGTAACCAAGGCTGCTTCTAAACTTGAGATGTTTACCACCTCAAAGGACAAGCATAGCACACACATGCCAATACCATCATCTTCAAGGTCCGCTTCAAGGCACACAACATTCTTACTTGGTTCTATATCATGGTTCTTTCACTGATGCTGGGTCAATACCCTGTCTAACAGGTGTCCCTACACCACATGGATTGCTGTTGTCAAGGAGACCTTCCCAAGGGCAATAGAAATAAATGCTGTAGTGGTAAACAATGGCCTGTGAAGGAATCAAAGAAAATGTATTTTGTGGAGGCAGCAACAGAACATCCCTTTTCATTCTCTTGTTCACCACCTTGTCATGTTAGCATTGGGTTGGACGGTACTAAGTACATTGAGAGCCAGTTTGCCCCCAAAAGGTCAGGGAGCTAACTAGATATTCTGTTTTTTGCATCATACTTTTAACTCTGTAGTTGCATTGATTAGTGACATCAATTTGGAGCAAATCATATTGCAGTTTATTAGTATTCATCATCCTGGTTACCTGCACTCAAGAACATCAGATACCTTGACTAGCACATGAGAAGGGAACCTAAATAAACCCTCAGAGCAACATTTCTGTTCATCTTATATTATAATCTCAAAGTTAGAATTTTACTAAATTGAGCAAAAGCCTCTGCTTGCTGTGAGACTTTTTGTGTTGAAGTTGTGTTTATGAAATCAAAGTTAAGAAATAGAATGTGCATCAGAGACACCCAGGTGAAGTTAACTGGGGAAGAAATCTCCCTCTGACTCAACCAATATCCCTGAGGCTTACTCTCAGCAACATGTCGCAAAGGCCTTTGGTTTGACTTTTGTTTGATATTTTCCACACCACTCCATCTTGTGCAAAGACACACCATCCTACAAAAGGTCTCAGGGCTTCATCCCAGGTAAAATCCATTCCGTCAGTTATTAGATTAGATTACTTACAGTGTGGAAACAGGCCCTTCGGCCCAACAAGTCCACACTGACCCATCGAAGCGTAACCCACCCATACCCCTACATTTACCCCTTACATGCCAATTACAGGCCAATTCACCTGACCCGCACATCTTTGGATTGTGGGAGGAAACCGGAGCACACGGAGGAAACCCACGCAGACAAGGGGAGAACGTGCAGATTCCACACAGTCAGTCACCTGAGTCGGGAATTGAACCCGGGTCTCAGGCGCTGTGAGACAGCAGTGCTAACCACTGTGCCACCGTGCTGCCCACAAGTTTAGTTATGTTACCTAAAGTTTAGGTTCAGCATTCACTTGCACACTGCCAACACACTTCAGGCTGTGGTCTTATTATCCAGATTGTCCTTCAAAATCATGTGCTGAGATGGTCTATCAATTTAACAATGGCAAGGGTAAGGCTGCCCTTCCTACCTCAGACTGTGTTTGTAAGTCTGTAGTTTCAACTCTTGTCGATCTGCCTGGCTATTCACTAGGCTCAAGACAGTGGTATACAATCAGACTTTTATGTTGAGTTCCGAACTGTCCTTCTGTTGCTAAGAGCCAAGAATGTTGACCATTCACACAAGTATTTCCTTCTGTTGTTTGATGAATCCCTCATTTAGAACTGCCTTCGTTTCTAAGATTAGTTTCCCAAACACAGCTTGCCCACCCTCCTCTATGCCTTGTATTGTCACAGCTCAGGCCGGAGGAACGTACTGCTGTTCTTTTCCACTGCACCATGGATCACAACATAAATTAAATGTAGTTTTCTCAATTACTGAGATAGTCTGTATCAGATCACTTTATTAGTACCAGATTTCAAATTAAGTGACCTGCTAATCAGGTTTCTTAATAAAACCAATTATTGGTTTATAATAAAAACAAAACTTATTCAATGAAGGTGCAATAATTAGTTAACATACACAGTCAGTAATATTGAAGTATATCCCTCTAAATATCTCCAAAACAAATAAACACGTAAATAAACATACACCCCCACTTCAGAAAGAAAGAGAAAAAAAAACTCTCCAGAGATTGATTTTTTTTTAAAAAAAGGACTTTGGCCATTGTGTTATTCTTGAAGGCAATAGGATAAACTATAAGATGTTCCAAAGTATGGTGCTGTAATGTTCTGACACACATGGTCAATAGGTGCAGGAGTAGGCCATTCAGCCCTTCGAGCCTGCACCGCCATTCAATATGATCATGGCTGATCATTCCTAATCAGTATCCTCTTCCTGCCTTATCTCCATAACCCTTGATTCCATTATCTTTGAGAGCTCTATCCAACTCTTTCTTAAATGAATCCAGAGACTGGGCCTCCACTGCCCTCTGGGGCTGAGCATTTCACACAGCCACCACTCTCAGGGTGAAGAAGTTTCTCCTCATCTCTGTTCTAAAAGGTCTACCCTGTATTTTTAAGCTGTGTCCTCTGATTCGGCACTCACCCATCAGCGGAAACATGTTTCCTGCTGCCAGAGTGTCCAATCCTTTCATAATCTTATATGCCTCAATCAGATCCCCTCTCAGTCTTCTAAATTCAAGGGTATACAAGCCCAGTCGCTTCAGTCTTTCAGTGTAAGGTAATCCCACCATTCCAGGATTTGACCTCGTGAACCTACGCTGCACTCCCTCAATAGCCAGAATGTCTTTCCTCAAATCTGGAGACCAGCACTGCACACAGTACTCCAGGTGTGGTCTCACCAGGGCCCTGTACAGCTGCAGAAGCACCTCTTTGCTTCTATACTCAATTCCTCTTGTTATGAAGGCCAGCAGCAAGTCAGGCTATTGTGTCTAGAGTCTTTGCAGGTGCAGCTTGCTTAGAAAATACAATATTGAGATATTTCTTCAATCACTCTCTCAAACGAACAAACAAGACTCACTCTGAATTCATCAACATAGTTCCTTTAGAAACAGGAGAGATCAGCTGGATAGCCCTTCTGCACAAGCTTTTTATCCTCCACTGAGGCTCAAGTAAAAAAGAGAACCTCTCCAAGGCAATCACTGTTCAAAACAGCCTCAGCAAGCGTCTATCACAAAACAAACAATTATGACCGTGTCATTGCTAGGAAGCCGTGTTAAAATATGGTTCCAATGTTCATAGGGAATTTTAAAAATGTCTCTTAACAAAAACCTCCAAATATTTCCACGAAACATGAAATAACGCAGACCTTTCCACATTCCTTTAAAACCTATGTCCTCCAAGAAATGTAAAATATGAAGTGTCTTTCTAACAATGAACTTCGCAGCTTGGCTTCTCTTTCACACAACATCTGCTCTATTTGCCATGCCTAGTCCTGATTTTCTTCCTTTCCTGTACAAAGTTAATATCATTATAACTATGTATTAGTACGCATTCTAATGGTTTAGTCAGCATTGGGCAGCTCTGGAATGCACTTACTCATTCATTCTCAATTAACATGGGTAAAGTGATCTAGTGAATTTCCAGTAAGTAGTTCTGAATTCGAACCGTTCCCCCTTGTATGCTGATTTATGCTCATACATTCCAGAGAGGAACAATATTCAAGCCAGGAATCTTGATTAGTGAAAACTAGCTTGAAATTTGGCCAACTGAATCTTAGATTGGCTGGGCGTGACACATTGGAGTCTCTGACTTAATACCTTCTTTCCACGGCAACGTTAATACAGTGAAACACAAAGCCTGGCATGTTGAAATGTGCCTGCTCAAAACAATTAAGTGTCAAAAAAGCCATCCAGGGGCCAGGCTGACCCTTTGAAGTAAACCCATATTCCAAAACCTGTCCTTGCACAATACTCTGAGCCAGCAGGTCATCAGACCGCTGTGTGCACTCATTCGTCTCAGAGTGCTGTGTGACATTCTTCAATATTACAATGAAGGTACTAAAATAAGCAGAGTTCATTATCCTCAAAATGAACTGGATGATTAACAAAGAGAGAAGGTTTGCAGTAATGCAGAGAAAGGCAGAAGAATTGGACTAGCTGTGTTGCCCTTGCAGAGAGCTAGCATTAACACAATGGGCCAAATAGCCTACTTGTTTGGAGTAACCATTGTATGCAATTTAATTTGAGTCCTTTTTAAGATGGAGGTGGGTACGAGAAATGATCAATTGCAAAGCACTTTCCAGTAGCTTTAAAATGTACAGAAAAACCCCAGATCCAATATCTAGTTGTCAGCTGCAGCTCAGTGGAATACTCTCACCTCTAGGACAGAAGTACGTTTATCAGAGTATAATCCCAAGACTTGAAATGTAATCGAGGGATGACACTTCAGTGAGGGAATGCAGCTGAATATTATTGCTGTATAAAGTCTAGTGCAAAAATAACAGCAGGAACCTGCATTTGTTTAGCGCTTTTCATGAAATAAAGTGTCCCAAGATGGTATACAAGAGAATTTAGACACTACCACATAAGGTAATCTTAGGGCAGATGGCCAAAAGTGTTCTCAAGGTGCTAGGTTGTAAGGAGTGAAGATGAGTGATACAAAGGCTATTGTAGAGCTTGGGGTCTGAGGCATGGCTACCAATGGTAAAGTAATTGAAATTCAGGGATGTGCAAGAAGCCAGTATTAAATGTACACAGTTTTCTCAGAGCATTGTAGACCTAGACGCTATCAGAGATAGGAAGGAGCCAGACCATGGAGAACCTTGTAAACAAAGATAAGAATATTAAAATCGCTGTATTAAGAGATCAGCATAGATCTATAGCCACAGGTCTGACAGATGCAAACCTGGCGTGAGTTAAGACACTGATCACACAAGCACCAGCAGGTTCAAGAACAACTTCTTCCCGGCCGTTATTAGACTGTATATGGACTCTCTAACTTCAAGTAATGCTGATCTCGCTAACGTTGATCTTGCCTCGCACACACCCTGTGTGTATGCCTCTGCCCAGTTTGTTCACCCTATGATCTATATGTACTTGCTCACTATGATCTGCCAGTACTGCTCATAAACAAAGCTTTTCACTATATTTAGGTGCACATGACAATAAATCAAATCAAATTAAATCCAATTAGAGTTAATGAAGGATAGAAAGTGGGAGACCAACCAACAGTGTACTGAAGTACACAAGTGCAAAGGTAATGAAGGTATAATGAGATTTCAACATTTTGAGCTGGGATGTGTTGATGGAAATGATGTTTCCATTGGTGAGTGCAGTCAGGGTGGGATATGCTGAGAAGATGTTGATGGACACTGTAATTGTGTTTGAAGTTTTGGAATTCATTGAGATTTCTGTTCCTGATTGTTCTCCAGTGGCATTTGCTGGAAAGTAACTGGGGAGGATCCGTGTTGCTGAACTGGGATTGTGAAGTTGAATATTCGGGAATTCCAGCCCATCAGATTCAGGAGTCAGGGTAAAATTTCACACTACCCAACCCCAGGCTCCTTTCATGATCATGTAAAGAGCATGATCAACTGGAATGTACATGACCAAAGACAGGAAGTAACTGGCTGAGCCTTGTGAATTATCTCATTTCAGGATCCATTGGTCATCAATGTTGCAGGACTACATATTCTAATGGCAACAGTGGAAAATATTGAGATTGTCATTACTGTTGCACATCACAATCATCAAAAATCCTCATAACCACACACACACACACACACACACACACACACACTTCCACCTCAGTGTTCATGAGTCTTGGTGTGTGAGTCGAGTCTGTTATTATTTGCCTGTTCCCCATTTTGAAGGACTGTTGTTTGAAGTTCCTTTCACATATATTTTGTGGTCTCTCTCTCTCTCTCTCTCTCTCATCAGTCACTTCATCCACAGACATTTTTGACTGTGTCGGCCATCTTTTCAAAAACACACCACTTCAGAGTTCTGCCCTGTCATTGTATTGACCAGGGATACTCCCTCTGAATTAATTGAGATTAGTATGAAACTGTGGACATAAGCATTTGCAGTAAACATCTTTAAATTTCCTTCATACTTTATATAATATGAAGGACAACAGACTGGATTCGAAGTGTTTTAGACATTTTTTCCACAAGAAAAGGGATACTATTGCTGCTGAAAATTATCCTCATGGTCACAGGCAGGTTATATAATGCAGGTTTTAGATTGTGAGCTTCAAGAAAGACGAGGAGGTGAGGTCTGCATAGCCACATGAACTATCAATCAATACACTTGATGAAAGAATGCATGGTGGAGCACTGTTAAGTGCTCGAACTCTTTTGAAAATGCTATGACAGCAGAGTTCCCCAGATCACCCTCCGGTTATAAATCAAACGGTTTTCACTACTGATCCACTGCATTCGACTTGACTTTAATATTTATGCAATTACGATGACTGGAAAAGAAACAGATGACCGGACATCCTTTATTTGACTCAGTTTGCTGACTGCCTCCAGACTGTGACTGGACGAAGCGACTACTGCGCAGGGCTATTCTCCTGATGCTCGGTTGTGGGGCTGTGATTGATGATTGAGGGCTTTGAAGGAACACAGAGTCGCCGGCCCCCTGCTGGAAGGTGAGCTATGCACATAAACACTACACGCAGCCCCGCTGGGTCGAGGATCCCCGGCCGGGGGCCTGGCTACTGCGGGGAATGATCTCTCCTTTGGAGTGACTGTTTCGCTGACCTGACTTCAGTGTGAAGTGTAGGCTGGGGAGAGGTCAGAAAGTTAATGCTATTTACAGCTTTTGTGCCAGGTCTGGGCTACAAAGTAAACCTTCTGTCTGCAAGATCTTTGGACCAGAGCAAGCACAAGGCTGACTGACAGATAGGCAGGTGGGCTTCTCAAAGTATACAGTCAAGACTATGTCCTAAAATTACATGGTCTTAGCTGTCTATATATTTTTCTAAAACGCAGCACGCCAACAACAATCTCTTAGTTTGTTGTCACCATTGTACTTATTCCTCTACTGCATTCCAGTTTACCTAAGGTTAAACAAGTGGAAAGGAAAATGCTCAACAATAAAAAAAAATCTCTCAGTCCCTCGGAGCAGCCACGCTGTCATTTCCCACATGATGGATATGGATTATCTCACCACTAAGAAGGGCTTCCAAATGCTCCATAACTCATGACCAGCCTGTTTTGTGGAATGAAATAAGGTTTGAAATTCTTGGCGAGGTGATCTGTTGCTCTTAGGGCTCAGCAGTATTTAGCTTCAGACTGGGCATTGTGCCTGTGTCCCAGGAAGCCTTCACCTCCAACCTGTGACAGAATACCTAACAGAGGCAAAGAAAGGAAAGGCAGGACTTTATAAAGTATCTTTCACTACCTCAGGATATCCTTAAATGCATTACAGCCAGTGAAATATTAGCTCAAGGTGAGGTCCCACAAGGTAGCAATGGCATAATGGTGAGCCGCATTATTATTACATGCAGGCAGAGGTCCAGGATTCTGGGAGGACTCCCCTATCCATTCTACAAGTGGAGCAGTGCAACCTTTTATAACTGCCTGGATGAGTGCAGCTCCAACAACACTCAAGAAGCTTGACGCCATCCAAGACAAAGCAGCCCATTTGATTGGCACCACATCCACAACACCCACTCCCTGTACCACTGATGCTCAGTAGCAGCAGGGTGTACTGTATATACTGCAGTCATTCACCTCAGACAGTGCCTTCCAAACCTGTGACCACTTCCATCGAGAAGGACAAGGGCAGTAGAAACATGGGAACACCACGACCTTCAGGTTCCCCTCCAAACCACTCACCATCCTGACTTGGAAATGCAGAGGAACCTCAATTATCCAAATGCCACAGGGAGGGAGTATTTTGTTCGGATAATTGATGCCGGGTAACATAGTTAGCCAAGTATCGGGACATTGCGATCTTGTTCAGATAATCCAAAATTCAATTAATAGAATGCTGGATAATCGAGGTTCTTCTGTACATCAAAGTTCCTTCACTGTCACTGGGTCAAAATCCTGGAATTCCCTCCCTGATGGCATTGTGGATCAACCCACAGTAGGTGGACTGCAGCTGTTCAAAAAGGCAGCTCACCACCACCTTCTCAAGAGCAACTAGGGACAGGCAAGAAATGATGGTCCAGCCTACGTCACACAAAATCAATACATAAAAGATAATAAACAGTTCAACATTCTTCAGCTTGCTGCACTTTCCCAGATCTGACTTATTGACTCAAGTGTCTAGAGTGGGATTTGAAGCCACAATCTTCTGACTGTGGTTCTGACAATCGGCTGAATCTCTGAGCAAATTGAGCACCACTGTTGCTCATGCGTTCACTGTAGTCTGGCCATTGACTGACATAGACGCATTGGACAGAATCTTCCCAGCACCTGACGGACACAACCATTAGCAAGTCAGTTGGGAAAGTGGGGTGAGATTGGCAGAAGTGAGACTCTCGATGTCTGGGAGAATGAACACAATTCTCCAACCAGCTGATGTATGGTGAGATGAGAATCTCCCTCGTGAGAGGAAAGAGGCCTATATACATCTACTAACAGGCGTCAGTATTCATTATTACCTAATCTGCCTTGTTGATATGCATATTCCCATTCTCCCATGAGAAACTAGACAGCGACAATTCCCAACATGTAAGTCAGAGCTGGTGAGTCCAGCTAATCACTTCCTTCTTCTCCAGGCCTCCATCTTGGACAGGGCATGTTCCATAGGCAGCAACCAGCACACTCCTCACCCACAGGCATTGACATCAGACATGTACCAGCCTGGCTGTACCATCATGGCACATTACAGTGGTTAGCACTGCTGCCTCACAGCGCCTGAGACCCGGGTTCAATTCCCGACTCAGGCGACTGACTGTGTGGAGTTTGCAAATTCTCCCCGTGTCTGCGTGGGTTTCCTCCGGGTGCTCCGGTTTCCTCCCACAGTCCAAAGATGTGTGGGTCAGGTGAATCGGCTATGCTAAATTGCCTGTAGTGTTAGATAAGGGGTAAATGTAGGGGTATGGGTGGGTTGCGCTTCGGCGGGTCGGTGTGGACTTGTTGGGCCGAAGGGCCTGTTTCCACACTGTAAGTAATCTAATCTAATCTAATCTAACCAACAACTTACAATCTGGGTCTGCACTTAAGTGCTGAGCTCTGGAGCACACTGGCGTTTCTTGTTGCAATGTTGCTGGGGTATGACACATTGTTAAAAATCACACATCACCAGGTCATAGTCCAACAGGTTTATTTGGAAACACTCACTTTTGGAGTACTCTGAAAGCTAGTACAGATACTTCCAATTAGACCTGTTGGACTATAATCTGGCGATGTGTGATTTTTAACTTTGTCCATCTCAGTCCAACACCGGCACCTCCACATCAGGACATTTTGTGCACAGGAGGAAGGATCCATCCCATTGGAACCAGCCAGGGTGCACCATAGGTCTCATCATTCACTCTCTTAGTGTTCACTTACTTTTCATAAACTGTGATCCTCACATCATTTCTCATCTTACTTGCCTTGCTGCTTTGCCCTTTGCCTGCTCAGCCAAAACTTAAAGTCTGTCAGTGTTTCTGTTTTGCCTTCCTTCATAGCACAGACACAAAGCCAGGAGGAGTAACGGGGAAGTGGCTAGTTAAAGAAATTGGTTGGGTGGATACATGGGGATGATCACTGCCATTGTGGTTGATGAGGAGGGTGAAGGAGAAGGGGATATGAAGATCTGAGTGCCATGAAGACTGAGAGGCTGAGCTTCTGACTCACTCCATGAAGTACAATCACTGCTTTGTGGAGGAGGTGATATCCTAGGAGCACATTCCAGAAACCTGGGTTTGAATCCTAGCACAACAGATGGTGAAGTTTGAATTCAATAAAAATCTGGAATTGAGGGCCTAATGATGTCAGGAAAAATCAATTCAGCTGACTAGTGTCCTTTAGGGAAGGAAGGCTGCTGGCCTCCATGTGACTCCAGACCCACAACAATGTGGTCAAGTGCCAAACGTCCTCTGGGCAATTAGGAATGGGCAATAAACGCTTGTCCAGCTGGCGATGCCCACATCCTGTGAATGAATAAGGAGATTCCTTTGTCATCCACTTAGCAAGTGCATAACGAGAATAAAAATGGCTGCCACCGTAGGCAGAGTGGGCAAGGTTGAGTGTTTCACTCTGTGAGAGAGGGGCATCCACTTCCATGTGATGCCCTTTTCAAAGGGCAATAGCATTAAATACAAACCCCCAAAATGCTGACCTACTGTACAGAGTCCAAATCCTGGCCCAAGCACTCTTGATCACATCATCCAACATCATGAATCCAGCCCATTAACAGCTGTGATGACAAAGCAATGTACTACCACTGGAAAGATTCACCTGAGTTGCTAAGTAACAATCATCTTCTAAGGTCCCATAGCCTGCAAATGGTGCAGAGCTCCTCACCTCACAGCTTTGACGACAGCGAGAAGGATGGCTGATTCTGTACCTTCATTCTTATAGTTGCAGCTTGAATGATATTCAGTCACAAAGCTGCTGATGTAGAGTGAACACATAGTTATTTTTGTGAGAGCATATTTACAGCAATACGTCATCCCATGTCTTCAGAGGATTTTTATTTTACCTTTCCCTCACACTACATCTACATCTAGATTGATCCACAGCTGTATCGAAGGGTTCCCATTCTACAGTGGAGCCTGTTGGCCATGAGGTTTTGGTCCAGGAACCCCAGAGGGACTTGCGACTAGATGGTCCAGACATGCAGAGTTAATGCTGACCAGAGACAGATTCACCATCCTCGACTTGAGGATGGCAGATGGGGTAGGCAGTTTGAGGCCCAGCCACCTCTGGAGTTGTCTCCAGCTGGGTCCCTACTGACACCTTCCTGCCTCCCTGCAAGAAAGGGGCAATGAGGTCAGGATTGTCCCTTGTTGCAGTGATGGTTCTGAGCACCAAAGCCTAAAGCCGTGGAGTGCAGATCCGTGTGGAGGCATTGAGCCTTGGCACTCCATGGCAGCTGCCAACCTGACCATGGAGACAGCCAATCACTTGCATGCCTGAGACGGCAGAGTACATGTGACATTGGAGTTCTCCAATCTTGGAGCCAGTTGACCTAACATCTCAGACAAATCTGCCTGCCACCCTGGGTCCGCTATTGCATTGGCATCAAGTTCTGAACTGCTGACACCATAGGCACTCCTGCCGTGAAGTGGAGCTGGTGTCTGATCTTTGGCAGTCCTCCAGGGTCCTGGGGCTATTCTTCCTTGACCAGCCACAGAGAGATGGCAGCGATGTCCATCACCAGCGGGTATTACTGACTCTAATGTACCCAGAATGCCCATTGAGCAGGGTGTAGGGTGCAGCACTGTCAGAAGGAGCTGTGGCTTTGCTCAGAGGTGGTGGAGCACATGTCTCACGTGATTACCTTCTTATGTTTGAGCTGGTGTAGGAAAGATTAGAGCT
The DNA here is from genome assembly GCF_020745735.1 of Hemiscyllium ocellatum. Classification (NCBI taxonomy): domain Eukaryota; kingdom Metazoa; phylum Chordata; class Chondrichthyes; order Orectolobiformes; family Hemiscylliidae; genus Hemiscyllium; species Hemiscyllium ocellatum. Next base: position 62,297,524 of record NC_083414.1, read on the forward strand.
GCAGGAAAAGCAAGGTGCCACAAATGATTGAATAGGCAGCCGATAGGCCCTGCCTCTAGATTAGGGGAGTCAGGGAGGGGACAGTGAATGAGGAAAGATGCTTAATGCGATAATGAGAGTGGTAGACAATGTGACTTGTTGAGAGGTGGGCATGATAGCAGAGATAGAGTGAGCATGAGGTAACAGAGAGAAGATGGTGGCACCTACTCACACATCATTGACCTCCTTGCGGCATTTTTGGGTGTTTCTCCAGACTGTAGAAATAGCACAGAACTTGCACAAGTTTGGCAATTTAAAGTTGTGATTATTTTGAAATTGTGTGTCTCAAAACAGTAACACGTTATAACATAGCTGTGAATGTGTACTTTCATGTAATTTAGGAAATCATTTTATGTCATTTTTAGTTTTATCGATTAAAGTTTAATGGTGTAAAACGAGACTAACACAATTACAGTGAACTAACAGCTAGAAAGGTAAGATGTAAAATCCAGTTGGGCTTACTTAGCTAAATCCTAGTGATGATGATGTCTGCATTAAAACATAGAACAGAACAGCACAGTACAGGCCCTTCAACCCATGTTGCTCTACTGAGCATTTATCTTAATCTAAAATCGACCTAACCTACACACCTCTCAATTTACTGCCATCCATGTGCTTGTCCAGCTGTCACTTAAATGTCCCTAATGTCTCTGACTCTCCTACCACCACTGGCACTGCGTTCCACGTGCCCCATCACTCTCTGTGTAAAGAACCTACCTCTGACATCTCCCCTAGACTTTCTGCCAAACACCTTAAAATTATGACCCCTTTTGACAGCCATTTCTACCCTGGGGAAAAGTCTCTGGATATCTACTCTATCTATGCCTCTCATTACCTTGTACACCTCTATCAATTCACCTGTCTTCCTTCTTCTCTCCAATGTGAAAAGCCCTAGATCACTCAACTATTCTCTTCATAAGACCAGCCCTCCAATTCAGGCAGCATCCTTGTAAATCTCCTCTACACCTTCTCTAAAGCATTTACATTCTTCCTAGAAGGAGGCCGTCAGAACTGGACACAATATTCCAAGTGTGGTTGAACCAGGGTTTTATAGCGCTACAGCAATACCTTGTGGCTCTTAAACTCAATACCCCTAACTCTTAACTCTGCATCCTATCCATGTTGTGTTGTAGCCTGCAACAGCCCTCAACACTATCTACAACACCACCAAACTTTATGTCATCAGCAAAGTTATTAACCCACCCTTCCATTTCTTCATTCAAGTCATTTATAAAAACTACAAAGAGCAGAGACCCAAGACCAGATCCCTGCTGGACACCACTGGTCACAGACCATCCAGGCAGAATACTTTCCATCGACTACCACTCGTTGTCTTCTATCGGCCAGCCAACTCTGTATCTGGACTGCCAAATTTCCCTGTATTCTATACCTACTAACTTTCTGAATGAGCATACCATTGGGAACCTTGTCAAATGCCTTACTGAAATCCATATGCACCATACCTAATGCTCGACCTTCGTCAACTTGTCTCGTCACATCCTCAAAGGACTCAATAAGACGGTGAGGCATGACCTACAACTCACAAAGCCATGCTGACTATCTTTAATTGAACTATGTTTTTTCAAATCGTCACAAATACAATCTCTCAGAATCCTTTCCAGTACCTTGCATACCACAGACGTAAGACTGACTGGACTGTAATTCCCAGGGATTTCCCTTTTCCCTTTCTTGAAGACAGGCACAACATTCGCCTCTCTCCAATCATCCAGTACTACTCCCAAGGAGATTGAGGATGCAAAGATCATCACCTGAGGTGCAGCAATCTTATTCCTTGCTTCCTGTAATAAGCTTGGATATATCACGTCTGGCCCTGGGAACTTATCTATCTTGATGCTTCCTAGAATTCCCAGCACCACCACTTTCTTAATGTTCAATCTGCCCTTGATATTCTCACTATCAACAAGATTTCTCTCGCTTGTGAATACTGAAGCAAAAAACTCATTTAGGGCCTGCCCTACATCTTCAGACTCCAGGCACATGTTCCATTCGCTTTCCCTGATCAGCCCTAATCTCTCTCTGATCATTCTCTCATTCCACACACATAAGTGTAGAATGCCTTTGGGTTTCCCCTAAGCTTTCCCGCAAAGGCTTTTTTATGTCCCCTCCAAGCTCTCCTCAATCCATTTTGAGTTCTTTCCTAGCTACCCTGTAATCCTCTAAAACTGTTCCAGATCCTCGCTTCCTCAAGTAAGCTTCCTTCTTCCTCTTGACGAGAAACTCCTTTTCTCTTGTCATCCAAGGCTCCTTCACCTTACCATTCCTTACCTGTCTCAATGGGACAAAGTTATCCACACTCGCAACAAGTGCTCCTTAAGCAGCTTCCATATTTCTGTAATGCATTTCCCATAGAATAATTGTTCCTAATTTATACTTAACAGCTCCTGTCTAACAGCAGTATAATTTCCCCTGCCATACTGTCTGCTCCTATATGTCTGTATGGCTCTGGTAATGGTGAGGCAGTTGTGATCACTGTCACTGAAACGCTCTCCCACTGAGGGATCTGACACTTGGCCTGGCTTGCTGTCTCGCACCAAATTCAATATGGCCTCTCCCCTAGTCGACCTATCTACATATTGAGTCAGGAATCCCTCCTAGACACACCTGATAAAACCGGTTCCATCCAGACCATCTGCACTAAGGAGGTTCCAATCAATATTGGGGCAGTTGAAGTCACCCATAACAACTTTTACATCTGTACCTTTCCAAGATCTGCTGTTGAATCTATTCTTCCATCCCTCTGCTATTGGAGAGTCTATAGAAAACACACAATAAAGTGACTGTTACAGACTTACGCCCATATTGACTCAGTAGACAAACCCTCCTCAACAATCTCCTTTTCTACAGCTGTGATGCACTCTCCAATTAATTATGCTACTCCCCCTCCTCTCTTACCTCCCTCCCTGTTCTTTTTAAATGTTCTAAACCCTGGAACATCCAGCAACCATTCCTGCCCCTGTGAAATCCATGTTTCCGTTATGGCCACAACATCGTAGTTCCAAGTACTGATCCATGCTCTAAGTTCATCACTCTTATACCTGACATGCCTTGCATTGAAACAGACACAGTTTAACCCATCCCTTTGCCCTATCAACTGTGTATCCTTCCTGAAAGACACTATGCATTCTCTTTCTAGATTAGAGTGGTACTGGAAAAGCACAGCAGGTCAGACAGCATTCGAAGAGCAGGAAAATCAACGTTTTGGACAAAAGCCTGATTCCTGATGAAGAGCTTTTGCCTGAAACGTCAGTTCTCCCTACTCCTCGAATGCTGCCTGACCTACTGTGCTTTTCCAGCACCTCTATAATCTAGACTCTGATCTCCAGTATCTGCAATCCTCGCTTTTGCCCAGTGCATTCTCTTTCTGCCCATTCAACAATTACCCTCTCCATTGATCTGTAGCTCTGGTTCCTATCCCCCCTGCCAAACTAGTTCAATCCCTCCTGAAGTGCTGTAGCAAATCTCCCACCTAGGATATTGGTGCCCCTCCAGTTTAAGTGCAACCGGTCCTACCTTCCCCAGAAGGTACCCCAATGATCTACGTATTCGAAGCCCTTCCTCCTGCAACAGCCCAGTAGCCATGTGTTTAGCTGCACTTGCTTCCTGATCCTCACCTCGCTAGCACGCGGCACTGGTAGTAATTCTGAGATTAATACGTTGCTCGTCCTGCTTTTTAGCTTCCAACCTAACTCCCTGAAATCACCTTTTAGATCCCCATCCTTTTTCCTCGCTATGTCGTTGGTTCCAATGTGCACCATGACTTCTGGCTGCTCACCCTCCCCCTTCAGAATCTTGTAGACTCCTTGTAGTGGTTCTGTTCGCCGAGCTGGAAGTTTTTGTTGCAAACGTTTCGTCCCCTGGCTAGGTGACATCATCAGTGCTCTGGAGCCTCCTGCGAAGCGCTTCTTTGATGTTTCTTCCGGCATTTATAGTGGTCTGTCCTTGCCGCTTCCGGGTGTCAGTTTCAGCTGTCCGCTGTAGTGATTGGTATATTGGGTCCAGGTCGATGTGTCTGTTTGTGGATGAATGCCATGCCTCTAGGAATTCCCTGGCTGTTCTCTGTCTGGCTTGCCCTATGATAGTAGTGTTTTCCCAGTCGAATTCATGTTGCTTGTTGTCTGAGTGTGTGGCTACTAGGGATAGCTGGTCGTGTCGTTTTGTGGCTAGTTGGTGTTCATGTATGCGGATTGTTAGCTGTCTTCCTGTTTGTCCTATATAGTGTTTTGTGCAGTCCTTGCATGGTATTTTATAGACTACATTAGTTTTGCTCATGTTGGGTATTGGCTCCTTTGTTCTAGTAAGTTGTTGTCTGAGCGTGGCTGTTGGTTTGTGTGCCGTTATGAGTCCTAGGGGTCGCAGTAGTCTGGCTGTCAGTTCTGAAACGCTCCTGATGTATGGTAGTGTGGCTAGTCCTTTTGGTTGTGGCATGTCCTCGTTCCGTGGTCTATCTCTTAGGCATCTGTTGATAACGTTTCATAGTTTAGGACTTGGTCAGTGTGTGTTGTTTTCCTGTGTACCCTTGTGGTGATCGCCAAGATTTTCGCCAAAAACGGATACCCGCGCAACTTTATCAACAGATGCCTAAGAGATAGACCACGGAACGAGGACATGCCACAACCAAAAGGACTAGCCACACTACCATACATCAGGAGCGTTTCAGAACTGACAGCCAGACTACTGCGACCCCTAGGACTCATAACGGCACACAAACCAACAGCCACGCTCAGACAACAAACTTACTAGAACAAAGGAGCCAATACCCAACATGAGCAAAACTAATGTAGTCTATAAAATACCATGCAAGGACTGCACAAAACACTATATAGGACAAACAGGAAGACAGCTAACAATCCGCATACATGAACACCAACTAGCCACGAAACGACACGACCAGCTATCCCTAGTAGCCACACACTCAGACAACGAGCAACATGAATTCGACTGGGAAAACACTACTATCATAGGGCAAGCCAGACAGAGCTGCAAATGTGTTGCTGGTCAAAGCACAGCAGGTCAGGCAGCATCTCAGGAATAGAGAATTCGACGTTTCGAGCATAAGCCCTTCATCAGGAATAAGAGAGAGAGCCAAGCAGGCTAAGATAAAAGATAGGGAGGAGGGACTAGGGGGAGGGGCGATGGAGGTGGGATAGATGGAAGGAGGTCAAGGTGAGGGTGATAGGCCGGAGTGGGGTGGGGGCGGAGAGGTCAGGAAGAGGATTGCAGGTTAGGAGGGCGGTGCTGAGTTGAGGGAACCAACTGAGACAAGGTGGGGGGAGGGGAAATGAGGAAACTGGAGAAATCTGAATTCATACCTTGTGGTTGGAGGGTTCCCAGGCGGAAGATGAGGCGCTCCTCCTCCAGCCGTCGTGTTGTTGTGTTCTGCCGGTGGAGGAGTCCAAGGACCTGCATGTCCTCGGTGGAGTGGGAGGGAGAGTTAAAGTGTTGAGCCACGGGGTGATTGGGTTGGTTGGTTCGGGCGGCCCGGAGGTGTGCTCTGAAGCGTTCCGCAAGTAAGCGGCCCGTCTCCCCAATATAGAGGACGCCACATCGGGTGCAGCGGATGCAATAGATGATGTGTGTGGAGGTACAGGTGAACTTGTGGCGGATATGGAAGGATCCCTTGGGGCCTTGGAGGGAAGTGAGTGTGGAGGTGTGGGCACAAGTTTTACATTTCCTGCGGTTGCAGGGGAAGGTGCCAGGGGTGGAGGTTGGGTTGGTGGGGGGTGTGGATCTCAGCCAGGGAATTCCTAGAGGCATGGCATTCATCCACAAACTCCATCAACAGACACATCGACCTGGACCCAATATACCAATCACTACAGTGGACAGCTGAAACTGACACCCGGAAGCGGCAAGGACAGACCACTATAAATGCCGGAAGAAATATCAAAGAAGCGCTTCGCAGGAGGCTCCAGAGCACTGATGATGTCTCCTATCCAGGGGACGAAACGTTTGCAACAAAAACTTCCAGCTCGGCGAACAGAACCACTACAACAAGCACCCGAGCTACAAATCTTCGCACAAACTTTGAACACTTACGGGCGAGAAACGCTGAGACAAGCCAGGAAATGGGAATCCTGCGCTAACCGCCTAAGCGCAACATATGAACAACTCCAGTTTCTACACGAATGCCGAAAGAATCAAATCCTTCCACAATGTGTCAGGTACAGACCACCAGTCAATAATCCACAAGCCAGGGAAACAGCCAAGCAGAATGGACTCAGGATGATCCAGGTAATGATCACAGACGCTCACAACCGACTGCACAAATACAAACAAGAAATTGCGCGCCAAAAGTCGTTAATTTCAAAAACCACTAATCATGAATGGACCCGGACCATAGAACAGGCTGTCACTATAGGACAGAACAGGACAACACATCGCAAAAAAATGGCACTAAAAGAAAAACTGGCCAAACTAACACACAAAAAAGAGGACACTACAACACACACCTGGGTTAAAAACCTCTCCCACAGACAGCTCACAGACATGGAAAGAACTATACTGACCAAGGGACTCAACTACAACCACAGGGACGCCAAGACAGCAGACGTCCTAGCAGCACTGGAATGCACACTCAGGAACAATGGACTGACTGAAGAGACACAACAAACAGTGAGACAAACGGTCGTACCTATGATGATAAGAAAAAGACAAACACATAACCTCAACACCAAGGAGAGGGAAGCACTGAAAGCACTAAGAAATGATAAGAACATAATCATACTACCAGCAGATAAAGGCAGAATGACTGTCATCCTAGATAAATCAGACTACATCAAAAAAGCACAACACCTACTAGCAGACACCAACACCTACCAAATGAAGGATTCGGACCCCACACCACAACTCACCAATAGAATAAATAACACTCTAAGGAATCTACAAAAAAACGGACAGATAACCAAAGCGGACCTACGAAGAATGAAACCAGAAAGCAACAACACCCCCAGATTCTATGGACTACCCAAAGTACACAAACCAGACATCCCACTCAGACCTATTGTATCACTACCAGGGACACCAGCATACAAACTGGCCAAAGAACTACAACAGAAACTGAAACACCTGGTCAGCGGATCCAAATACTCCATACAATCAACACAGGAATTCTTGGACGCCATCAGGAATACACACATAGACAAAGAAGAAACCATGATCTCATTCGACGTGACGGCACTGTTCACTTCGATTGACAAAACCCTAGCCAGAGAAACAATAGCCAACCTACTGGACATGCATAACAGAAAACAGGAGGCGGAACCTATCAACAAAGACAGCATACTTAAACTACTGGACTTATGCCTCACTACACACTTTACATTCAACAATCAGATATACGAACAAATCAACGGAACACCCATGGGATCACCAATCTCGGGACTCATAGCAGAGGCAGTTATGCAAAGGTTAGAACAAACAGCCCTACCACAAATTCAACCCAAACTCTGGGTCAGATATGTCGATGACACTTTCGTAATCATCAAAAACACGGAAATAGAAAAAACACACCGGATCATCAACGCCACACTCACAGGCATCCGATTCACGAGAGAAGTAGAAAAGGATAGCCAACTCCCGTTCCTAGACATGATCGTACAGAGAACACCGAACGGAGAATTCACCACAAGGGTACACAGGAAAACAACACACACAGACCAAGTCCTAAACTATGAAAGTAACCACCCCAACACACACAAACGAAGCTGCATCAGGACACTATTCAAAAGAGCTACAACACACTGCAGTACACCAGAACTGCGAAGAGAGGAAGAGGAACACCTATACAAGGTATTCGCCAAAAACGGATACCCGCGCAACTTTATCAACAGATGCCTAAGAGATAGACCACGGAACGAGGACATGCCACAACCAAAAGGACTAGCCACACTACCATACATCAGGAGCGTTTCAGAACTGACAGCCAGACTACTGCGACCCCTAGGACTCATAATGGCACACAAACCAACAGCCACGCTCAGACAACAAACTTACTAGAACAAAGGAGCCAATACCCAACATGAGCAAAACTAATGTAGTCTATAAAATACCATGCAAGGACTGCACAAAACACTATATAGGACAAACAGGAAGACAGCTAACAATCCGCATACATGAACACCAACTAGCCACAAAACGACACGACCAGCTATCCCTAGTAGCCACACACTCAGACAACAAGCAACATGAATTCGACTGGGAAAACACTACTATCATAGGGCAAGCCAGACAGAGAACAGCCAGGGAATTCCTAGAGGCATGGCATTCATCCACAAACTCCATCAACAGACACATCGACCTGGACCCAATATACCAATCACTACAGCGGACAGCTGAAACTGACACCCAGAAGCGGCAAGGACAGACCACTATAAATGCCGGAAGAAACATCAAAGAAGCGCTTCGCAGGAGGCTCCAGAGCACTGATGATGTCTCCTAGCCAGGGGACGAAATGTTTGCAACAAAAACTTCCAGCTCGGCGAACAGAACCACTACAACAAGCACCCGAGCTACAAATCTTCGCACAAACTTTGAACTTGTAGACTCCATCAAAGATATCATGGACCCTGGTGCCTGGGAAGCAACATACCTTCCAAGAATCCCATTTGTGACCACAGAATCTCCTGTCTGTTCCTCTAACTATTGAGTCTCCTACGACTAGTGCTTACAGTATCGTCTGTCCAGAACAATGCTTTGCTTTGGCACTTATAGCAAAATTTATTTAAAAGAATTCAATAAATCCTGGAAGATTGTAAAACTAATTTACTCCAACAGATCAAAGAAGAAATTGTGAATGAGAGATTGTTAATGTTAAGGTCACTTTACCAACAAACAGGATATATTATCCTCGAAACTTTGAAGGTTCTCTGGTTTCAGTTTATCTTAGTGCTTGATGAGGGAGCTTTTAGCTGCTATTGGGCTCTGGTGGGTTTGCAGCTCACTCAGGGCTCCTAACCAAAGTAAATGACAGTTAGATAGACCTGAATGTATACAGAGCAAGAATTGAGGTAATAATTGACAAAATACAAAGCAATTGAGGCTTAATCTCAGTTTGAATCTTGTGGGGAACAGAAGCTGGGTGACTTTTCTTTTAGCTTGAAGCAGGTGGGAGGATTTCCTGTAAGGCTCATAGTGTCTTCTTGCAAAGGATAGTGGTCAGGTAAATTCACTTGGAAGAGTAGGAAAAGTAACCAGAATAAAGGACTGAGGCCTTCACAGTCTAGGGAAGACAAATGGAGATGCTACCTCTGAAAATAGCTGGAGGTGAGAAGAATTAAAGATCATTTGCCGAGAACTGTAGAACACTTCTGAATGGCCCCCTACAGAATTAAATAACTTTAAGAAAATCTGTTGGGGAAATAGCAAGTAAAGCAGAATCCCTAATACATATAGTTAGAAAACATTTTGTTTAGTAATAGCCCCTGTTTTGATTAAATCTTCCAAATGTAATTATCAATTTATTTTGTTGGAAAAACTTGAAGTATTGTGGCATAGTTATATTAGATAAAACAAGGTTTTTGAGATTTATTTTTAAATGTTAATGGTCCCTAATTGGATTGTGGATAAAACAAAGTTGTGACATTTAGTTTTAAACATTAATGGTCCTTAAATAGATTATAATATGTATAAAGCTGAAAGCAAAGGGAACCTCTTGTATGTATTGGTCTGAGGACCACAGCTTTCTAGCTTCAAAGTCCTGTTACCAGCAGGTGCCTTTACAGCAGCCAACACAATTCTGTATCTAGTACTGCTGACCAAGGTCTGGTCTCCTCTCAATAGCCATTGCCTGATGTGTCAATTGCTGATGCCAATCTGTGCAGGACCAAGTAAAGTTTGATAAGCTGTGATGAGCCTGTGTCTGTGCAGCCATCCAATGTAATTACCAACTGATTCTTCACTCACTTCTGAGACATTGGGCTTGTTCTATAGTTGAGAGTCAGAGCCTATGTGAGTTGTCTGTCAAAATCACGTCTGAGCTAACTCAGTACGTAGCTATGGGTAATTGAGTGTTGTTGATGGTTATGAAATATTTCAAAGGTATTGTATGTCACCTCATGTCTTGACAGGGCTTTCATCTGATGTTTTGTAGCTTTATACAGTGGGATTCCCATTGGAATGCACACATTAAGAATCTCATCGATAGTTGTGATGATGCTGTGGAGAAAATAAAAGTTACAAAGGCACATGGACCAGAAGGGCAGCAAAACAATGTAATGAGTAGCAAAGCAGTTATGGCCTGAGGGGAATGTTAAGAAATGTTTCTTTACAGCACAGTGAATACTCCTACACTGTTGGTTGGCCAGCAACACTGATTGTTCAAGTGTCGCAGACATTGATCTCATTCAGGTGTCAATCCTGTGTTAAATCAGGGAAGCGGCAAGGTGGGGTCTATGTGGAGCACCAATGTTTTTAAAGAGGGTCCACAGGTTTTCTCTTTGCATCCCCAACAGCATCCACCACCGCCCGCACCACAGAAATCCAGGAAGATGTCCCCGACTAATTTCACTCCAGGAGTTATTGTAACACCAAAGAGCAAAAGATCTTCGCCCAGCTTACTGCCTGTGTAACCAATAGGGGAGGAGGGATGGGACATAATCTCTCTCTTTTACGGATTTGTTCAACGTGTTGCATTTTTGAGAAGGAGTGTTGTAACCCCAGTGATTTTTAAGGGCAGACACAAAACAGACTCTCTGACAGGTTTAAATAAAAAGAACAGATACATTGTTATTTGTACACCACCTGAGATATAACTGCAACAGACTATCTGCATTTGCACAAGATACAGACAGCCATGAGCAAGGATGATTACAAACAAATGGTGGTACGCGCTGATATTTTTAAAAATGATCAAGAGTTACTATCGCCCTGATGCGTGGAAACATTGCAGGCCTAAGGATTCTCTTGATTCACTGAAGACAATGAAGGTTTAGAAGTTTCTGACCCCTGTTGTGCATTGCTCCTGTGGTCAGAATGAATTATCCCCACTTCTCTGACTGTGAATGCGTTTCCTAGGTATTGTCCTTCCTTTATATTGGCAAGGTAGTCTTGCTCTGTGGTCTTTGTCTCGAATACCTGCCTTGGGAACTCAAACTATTTCGGTCACATTCAATATTCCCATTGTCCACTCAAATGATACAACGGAATCAACCATTGTCACACAATGGGGAATGGATGTTAGCCATGGGCACTTTCTCAGTATAAGATTCCTTCACCCACATCCTTGTAGGATTGCAAAATTAGACTCACCATTGCTTTTCAGTTTTTATTTTATTCATTTTGGGATGTTGGCTTCACTGGCTGATCAGCATTTATTGCCTGTTCCTAACTGCCCTTGCAAAGGTGGTGCTGCCTGCTTGAACTGCTGCAGTCCATCTGCTCTGGTTTGACCCACAGTGCCATTAGGGAGGGAAATCCAGGATTTTTACCCAGTGACAATGAAGGAACATTTCCGATTCAGGATAGTGACTGGCTTGGAGAACTTGAATGTGATATTGTTCTCATGTATCTGCTGTTCTTGTCCTTTCAGATGGAAGTGACCATAGATTGGAAGGTGCTGTCTGCAAATCTTTGGAAAGTTTCTGCAGTGCATCTTGTAGATGATGGTACATATGGCTGCTGCTGAGCATCAGTGGTGGAGGGAGTGGATGCTTTGTTGAGTAGGGTGTCAAGTTTCTAGAATGTTGTTGGAGCTGCTCCATCTAGGCTAGTATTTCATCACACTTCTGATTTGTACTTAGTAGATGGTGGACAGGCTTTGGGGAGCCAGGAGTTGAGTTACATACAAAACTAGCCTAGCCTCTGACCAGTTGTAACCACTGTGTTTATGTGGCAAATCCAGTTTAGTAACCCCCAGGATATTGTTAGTGGGGAAAATCAGTGATGATAACACTATTGAATGTCAAGGGGCAGTGGTTCAATTGTCTCTGATTGATAATGGTCATAGACTGGCATTCCTGCAGCATGAATACTACTTGCCACTTGTCAGCCCAAGCCTGGATATTGTCCAGATCTTGTTGCATTTGAACATGGACTGCTTCAGTCTCTGAGGAGTCAGAATGGTGCTGAACATTGTGCAATCATCGGTGAATATCCCCACTTCTGACCTTATGATGGAGGGAAGGTCATTGATGAAGAAGCTGAAGATGATTAGGCCTTAGACACGACCATAAGGAACTCCTGCAGAGGTGTCCTGGAGCTGAGATGATTGACCTCCAACAACCACGACCATCTTCCTGTGTGCTAGTTATGGCTCCAACCAGTGGAGAGTTTGTCCCCAATACCTCTTGATTACAGTTTTGCTAGGGCTCTTCGATCCTTGGGACTCTCCAAGCCCATGGCATCAATGTGAATTGCACCAGTTTCCTCATTTCCCCTCCCTCCATCTTATCTAGTTCCAACCTTCCAACTTGGCACTGCCCTTATGACCTGTCCTACCTGTCCGTCTTCCTTCCCATCTATCCACTCCACTCTCCTCTCTGACACATCACCATTACCCCCATCTCCATCTCCTTATCACACTCTCAGCTACCTTTCCCCCCAGCCCCAGCCCCTCCCATTTATCTCACCACCTCCTCGGCGCACAAGCTTTATTCCTGATAAAGGGCTCTTGCGTGAAATGTCAACTCTCCTGCTTCTTGGATGCTGCCTGACCTGCTGTGTTTTTCCAGCACCATACTCTCGCCTCTTTTATACTACACTGAATCGAATGTGACCTTGATGTTTAGGGCTGTCACTCTCACCCCTCCTCTTTTGTCCATGTTTGAACCAAGGCTGTAATGAGGTCAGGAGCTGAGTGGCCCTGGCAGAACCCAAACTGGGCATCACTGAGCAGGTTATTGCTGAGCAGGTGCTGTTTGATAGCACTGTTGATGATACTTTCCATTGTTTTACTGGTGATCAAGAGTAGACTGATTGGACCACAATTGGCCAGGTTGGATTTGTCCTGCTTTTTATGTACAGGACATACCTGCGTAATTTTCCACATTGTCGGGTAGATGCCTGTGTTGTAACTGTACTAGATCAGCTTGTTAAGGGAGCCATAAATTCTGGAGCCCAAGCCTTCAGTACAAATACCAGAATGTTGTCAGTGGCCCATAGCCTTTGTAGTATTCAGTGCCTCTAGCCATTTCTTGATATCATGTGCAGTGAATCAAATTGGCTGAAGACTGGGATCTGTAATGTTGGGGCTCACCGGAGGAGGCTGAGATGGATCATTCACTCTGGCTGAAGATTGCTGCAAATGCTTCAGCCTTATCTTTTGCATTCACATGCTGGGCTCTTCCATCACTGAGGAAGGGGATATCCGTGGAGACTCCTCCTCCAAGGAGTTGTTTAATTGCACACCTTCATTCACAACTAGATGTGGCAGAGCGCAGAGTTCAGATCTCTCTCTCTCTGTCACTTGCTGCTTATTTTGTTTGGCATACAAGTAGTTCTGATTGGTAGCTTCACCAGGTTGACACCTCATTTTAGGGTATGCCTGATGCTCCTAGCATGCACTCCCACACTCTCCATTGAACCAGGGTCGATTCCATGGCTTGATGGTAATGATTGAGTGGGGGATATGCTGAATCATAATGTTGCAGATTGTGCTGGAGTACAATTATACTGATGTTGATGTCCCATAGTGCCTCATAGATGCACAGTCTTGAGTTGCTAGATCTTTTTGAAGCCTGTCCCATTTAGCACAGTCAAAGTGCCATACAACACTATGAAGAGTTATGTGAAGATGATAAACAGCCAGAAAGTAGCAAATGTTCCGACAAATGTGGTGGTGAGTTCTCATGTTTCTTCAGCAGAAGCTCCCCCACAAGGTCACTTACATTTTAATTACTTTTCAGAGACACATCCAGATGTACAAGAGTCAACTTCTTTGCAGAAATCACACAAAGTGACGTGACAATCCCCCCACTTTGCACCTCCCAACCCAGACTCCATCTTGGGTCAAGAACTTCTCTATGTTCCAAAATGAAGAAGTTAAAAAAATGCCCATTGTCTTCATACCTCATTGACTGGTGACAGGAGTGTCACACCATGTGACGTAGCTAAGAGAGAAGAAGGGAAGCTGGGTGATTGAGTGAATGCTTAGGACTTTCCTTGATGAGTACAGCACATGAATGAGTTAGTTCTGAGAACAGGTTGGACCGAAGAGTCTATTTCTATGCTGTACCTCTCTACAACTCTATAAGTGCATGGTCCCAGTAGCCCCACAAAGGAGTGAATTATTATGTTTGCAAGAAACCTTAGTGCAGCCACATTCAGTCAGCACCAGCAGGCTCGTGTCAAGCATGCCTGGACTTTGTTGACTTCTGCGTGCTCTCTGGCTCCTCTGGGCTCTAGCGGGTTTGGTTCTTTGCATGACTGGGAGCTCCCATAGTTTATGCACCTCCTTCTGGTCATATAAATTCCCCGTTGCATGCAACATCAATAAACATGTGCCAATGTTGTTATTTTCACTTTGCAGATCATTGCAAATTACAAATGGCAAAGTCTGACTGAACTATAGATATAGTGTTTGGCAGCCAGGAAGCTGAGGTAAGGTTTCAGTGCTGTAGGCAATCCTCACACATCATTCTCATTTACTGAGTCATCTGTGTGAAGCACAGAGCTAACAAATGAGAAAGAATTGATGTATTGTTGCCTTGCAGATTCCGAAATTTCTTCTCAGCCCAAGTACAGTGTGAAGTGCAGCCACTGCTGTAAAGTAGGGAATACCAGAACCAACTTGTGCGCAGCAAGCTCCCTCAAGGAGGTATGCAATAATGGTCACAATGGTTTCAGTCTTGTCATGCTCCTGGATAATATTTGCAGAGATTGCTGCAGTGAAGAAAACATTAACTTTATTCAAGAAACATTTCACTATGGCTTCATCTTTCACTGAAGTTGCAAGACAGAGCAAGATAATACAACATTTAATCATTTCCTGCTATCATAGCTCATAGAATCTTCCTGAGGTGGTACTGTGTCTCATTGGACTCATACACAGTCAGACTTAACCCCTCACAGCACTCTTTTGTCTCACTGGATTGGCTTACTGGAAATCAAGGCCCCCAATCCTGGAGCCATTATAAAAGTTAAAGATTTTCAAAAGTATACAGAATTCACCAATTTATCTGCTTGTTATCAGACCAGGTTTCTATACTTAACCAGAACTTTGATTTATTAAAAATTAATAGATTCACTTGGCTGGGCCTACACAGAGTTGAGGTTACCCAAAACCCTATTGCTTGTATCCTAAATTACATCAAGTTCTTGCTCACCCATTGTCCCTGCAGGAATCAGTTCAGCTCAGTTGGCTGGATTATTGGTTTACAGAGCTGTGTGATACCAACAGCGTGGGTGCAACTCCCATCACCAGTTTGAGGTTACCGTGAGGGACTCTCCTTCTCAACCTCTTCCCTCGCTTGGGGACTGGGGGCCCTCAGGTTAAATCACCCCCAGTTGCTTCACTCTCTAATGGAGAGAGCAGTGCCCATGGTCTGGTAAGACTATGACAACACAGCAATTGTCCCAGTGCTAATGGTCTAACAGTTTACACAGTCTAATGATACAACAGGAGGCCATTCTGAACTGAGGAGAAATGTCTTCATACAGTGAATGGGTGAGCCTGTGGAGTTCTCTGCCACAGAAAACAGTTGAGCCGAAACATTGAGTGTTTTCAAGCAGGAGTTAACTATAGCCCTTATTCCTAAAGGAACCAAAGGGTATGGGGAGAAGATGGGAACAGGGGTCTGAGCTGGATGATCAGCCTTGATCATATTGAATTGCAGAGCAGGCTTGAAGGGCCTGCATTTATTTTCGATATTTCAATGTTTAATGTTGGTTCCTAATCCAGCAATGCTTCTCTTTTAAAATCCTAATTGTTGTTTTCAAAATCCTCCGTCGCCATATCCCTCCTCTCTTTGTAACCTCCTCCAGCTCTACTGCCCTCCAAGATCTCTGTGATCCTCTGTTACTGGCCCCGTGCTCATTCTGACCATATCATTTGAATTGTGGAGCACTTAGAGTCACAGAGTCATAGAGATGTACAGTACAGAAACAGACCCTTCTGTGCATCTTATCCGTGCTGACCAGATATCCCAACCCAACCTAATCCCACTTGCCAGCACCCACTCCAAACCCTTCCTCTTCATATACCCATCCAGATGCCTTTTAAATGTTGCAATTGTACCAGCCTCTACCACATCCTCTGGCAGCCCATTCCACACATGCACCACCCTCTGCGTGAAAAAGATGCCCCTTAGGTCTCTTTTATATCTTTCCCCTCTCACCCTAAACCTATGCCCTCTAGGGGCATATACTTGACTCCCTCACCCCAGGGAGAAGTCTTTGTCTATTTATCCTATCCATGCCCCTCATGATTTTATACACCTCTGCAATGTCACCCCTCAGTCTCCGACGCTCCAGGGAAAACAGCCCCAGCCTATTCAACCTCTCCCTATAGCTCAAATCCTCCAACCCTGGCAACATCCTTGTAAATCTTTTCTGAACTCTTTCAAGTTTCAAAACATCCTGCCGATAGGAAGGAGACGAGAATTGCACACAATATTCCAAAGGTGGCCTAACCAATGTCCTGTACAGCCGCAACATGACCTCCTAAC
Source organism: Hemiscyllium ocellatum (assembly GCF_020745735.1). Lineage (NCBI taxonomy): Eukaryota > Metazoa > Chordata > Chondrichthyes > Orectolobiformes > Hemiscylliidae > Hemiscyllium > Hemiscyllium ocellatum. The sequence continues at coordinate 62,314,182 of NC_083414.1, forward strand.
ACCTATACTCGATACTCTGACCAATAAAGGAAAGCATCCCAAATGCCTTCTTCACTATCCTATCTAACTGTGCCTCCACTTTCAAGGAGTTATGAACCTGCACTCCAAGGTCTCTTTGTTCAGGAACACTCCCTAGGACCTTACCACTAAGTGTATAAGTCCTACTAAGGTTTGATTTCCCAAAATGCAGCACATTGCATTTATCTAAATTAAACTCCATCTGCCACTCCTCAGCCCATTTGCCCATCTGATCAAGATCCTGTTGTAATCCGAGGTAACCTTCTTCGCTGTCCACTACACCTCCAATTTTGGTGTAATCTGCAAACTTACTAACTATACCTCCTAAGCTCAGATCCAAATTATTTATATAAATGATGAAAAGTAGTGGACCCAGCACTGATCCTTGTGGCACTCCACTGGTCACAGGCCTCCAATCTGAAAAACAACCCTCCACCACCACCCTCTGCCTTCGACCTTTGAGCCAGTTCTGTATCCAAATGGCTAGTTCTCGCTGTATTCCATGAGACCTGACCTTGCTAACCAGTCTCCCCTGTGGAACCTTGTTTAACACCTTACTAAAGTCCATTTAGATCATGTCTACCATCTGCCCTCAACAATCCTCTTTGTTACTTCTTCAAAAAACTCAATAACATTTGTGAGACAAGATTTCCCACACACAAAGCCACGTTGACTATCCCTAATCAGTCCTTGCCTTTCCAAATACATGTACATCCTGTCCCTCAGGATTCCTTCCAACAACTTGCCCACTACCGACTTCAGGCTCACCGGTCTATAGTTCCCTGGATTGTCCTTACCACCCTTCTTAAATAGTGGCACCACATTAGCCAACCTCCAGTCTTCTGGCACCTCACCCATAACTATCGATGATACAAATATCTCAGTAAGAGGCCCAGCAATCACTTTCCTTGCTTCCCATAGAGTTCTAGGGTACACCTGATCAGCTCCTAGGGATTTATCTACTTTTATGCGTTTCAAGACATCCAGCACTTCCTCCTCTGTAATATGGACATTTTTCAATATGTCATTTCCCTACACTCTATACCTTCCATGTGATTATTCCCAATAGCTTAGGGCTGAAATATTAAATGCAGTGTAGAAAATGATAAGTTTACCTCACTAGTAACTTATTCCATTAATAGGTTGCTAACTAACCAGGGGATAAAGCTAGTAAGGCAAACGAGTACACAAAAAAAATCAGGCAAATTGTCTTTTGGGATTAATTGAAGAGAAAGCAGAATAAATGTTTCAGAACCAGTGGCTCTTCTTCAGAAGTGTTCTGAAGAAGGGTCACTGGACCCAAAAATTCACTCTGCTTTCTTTCCACGGATGCTGCAAGACCTGCTGAGTTTCTCCAGCAATTTCTATCGTTGTTTCTGATTTCCAGCATTTGCAGTTCTTTAGATGCTTTGTTCGGAATTAATTAGTTAATTGTGTTGAAATGTATACAGGCTTCACCCTTACCATGACCGATTTAATGAATTAATTTTTCATTGTGGCCCAGAGGGCTGTCTTAATTACATATCTTTGATCCATTTCTTTTGTGCAATTTGGTGAAATGCAGCTTTTGCCAACGTGGCCTGATTAAAATGTATATAAAAGAGATTACTAGACAGAGATGGAGAGTGGATTTGAATGGAGAAGTGAGCTCTGTGTGAAGAAAATAGAGACGTTTTACACTGTAATAAAAAAAAATTCTTCCAAACTACTTTGGTCTCAGTAACAGCCTTGGAATCCATTAAACAATTGCACATTTATGCGGGTCCTTGTATAAACTCAGTTGGAGACCACATAGTGGGGAAGCTTACAGGAGTAAAGCAGTTCTGACTTTTGCAACAGATCAAGGCCATTGCAATTTTGATCACTTGACCCCCTGATTTCTGATAAGCAAAGAAGATTAAATTCATTATCCTAACATATTCCAAAAATTGTCAGGCATCTCTCAAATAAGTGGGATTCCAAAGGTCAATTACATATGGACAGCTTGGCACTGAGTTCTGAGAAATTGATGTTATGCTGAACTAAAGAACTGTCAATGTTCTTCGAGTGATAACTATAAAAACTATTCTTATGTAAACAAGCACAGTAAATAGTTCCGCAAGCTTTTGGCTTTGATGTTGCGTGATCCAGAGGGATACATGTTAAACAGGACTTTAGGAAAACTCTGCTGCTTTGTCTGTGTACCATAAGATCTTTTCCATCTACCTCAGCACAATGGAGTGTGAACTGCAAAATAGTCCTCAATTCGGAATATACTCTCAACTGCACTAGCTGAAAGCCCAGCCTAGAAGCAATTGTGTTGGAAGTGAGGGTGTCAAAGTTGTACAGAGACTTAACTAACTTTGAGGTGCATGAGTTTTTAGCCCTCGTGCAGGGGAGGGTGGTGAGAGAGCATTTGGGAGGAATGCAAAATCAGCGAGAATGATGTCGCCTTCTCCTGATTGAATGCACATTCGGGAAAAAACCAAAAATATCCATTTTACATATGGATAGTTGTTACATTCTCTAACTAAGTGGCTCAAAAGAATACACTCCTAGGTGCAACTGGTTCATACACCCTGTTACATACCTCCAGGGCAAAATGGGAACTCACACCAAGACCATCTGGCTCAGAGGTAGAGACAATATCACTGCATCATAGCCCTTGGCGTTCATTTTCTTATTGCAGCTGTGGTATGTCTCACTCTAAGACTCACCTTACTTCTTGGTCAGTCTCCATGTTCACAACTCTAGAAGCTAACTCTCAACAACATGCACTGCTCCTTAATGGGTAAGACATGGGATGAAAATATCATCAGTGGCATCCTCAGAATCCCAAAACAGCATGAGTGACTGACTAAAGCACAAGAGAATGAATAGCCAACTTCACTTCCACTGACATTAAAATATGATGTGGCAAAGGTAAGATATATTCAAAGTAGCATCTCTTCCTTGGTATGGACCAGGGCAAGGTTAAACACCTCCCCGATTATTCAGGGCTATGGAGTTTTGGCTGTTGTTCCTTTGGCAAGGTTCACTCCAAAACGAAAACAGTGTTTGTAATTTCTTTAAAGGTAATGCGTATGTTGTGAAACTTGCCTCCACTTTTGAATGTAGTAGTGTCATCAGATGTGTTCATAAAATGCTCAGAAACATTTCATAAATGGTTGTGAAGCAACTGGAAATGGTGTTCTCTTCAGTGGATGTTATTGCTCCAAAGAGTTGGAGCCTGTATGTCAAAAAGTGAGAACTTTTCTCTTTATTTTTAAACCATGACAGCCTATGGGATAAAGACTGGGCAATATGTAGCAAAAACAAAAATCATGCTGACCAAAGCAATTTCATTTTTTTATTTATTGCCCAGCATTTATTGCCCATCCCTATTTGTCCTCGAGAAGGTGGTGGTGAGGTGCCACGGATTCACCCACAATGCACTTAGGAAGGGAATTGCAGGAATTTGACGCAGTGACAGTGAAGGAGCAGCGATATACAGAGGAACCTCAATTATCTGAAGGATATGGGTGGAGAGTATTTTGTTCGGATAATTGAATGTCAGATAACATATTTTAGCCAAGCATCTGAACCTTGCAATCTTGCTGGATAGGAGAAAGTGAGGTCTGCAGATGCTGGAGATCAGAGCTGAAAATGTGTTGCTGGAAAAGCGCAGCAGGTCAGGCAGCATCCAAGGAACAGGAAATTCGATGTTTCGGGCATAAGCCCTTCATCAGGAATTTCCTGATGAAGGGCTTATGCCCGAAACGTCGAATTTCCTGTTCCTTGGTTGCAATCTTGCTGGATAATCTGAAATTTGGATAATTGAATGGGGGATAATTGAGGTTCGTCTGTATTTCCATGTCAGCATGGTGAACAATTTGGGGTGGATTTTGCAGGTGGTGGTGTTTCCAGGTATCTGCTGCCCTTGTCCTTCGAGATGGAAATGGTCATGCATTTGAAAGATGCTTTCTGAGGATCTTTGGTGAATTTCTGAAGCACGCCTTGTAGATAGCACTCACTGAGCGTCAGTGGTGAGAGAATGAATGCTCATGGATGTGTTCCCAGTCAAGCGGGCTGCTTTGTCCTGGATGGTCATACAGTCATAGAATCATAGAGATATAGAGCATGGAAACAGAGCCTTCGGTCCAACTTATCCATGCCGACTAGATATCCTAACCCAATCTTGTCCTACCTGCCAGCACCTGCCCCATATCCCCAAACCCTCCCTATTCATAAACCCATCCAGATGCCTTTTAAATGTTGCAATTGTACTAGCCTCTACCACTTCCTCTGGCAGCTCATTCCATACACATACCACCCTCTGCATGAAAAAGTTGCCCCTTAGATCTCATTTATATCTTGCCCCTCTCACCCTAAACCTATGCCCTCTAGATCTGGACTCCCCTACCCCAGGGAAGAGACTTTGTTTATTTATCCTATCCATGCCCCTCATGATTTTATAAACCTCTATAAGGTCACTCCTCAGCCTCCAACGCTCCAGGTAAAACAGCCCCACCCTATTCAGACTCTCCCTATAGTTCAAGTCCTCCAATCCTGGCAGCATTCTGAACCCTTTCAAGTTTCACAACATCCTTCCAATAGGAGGGAGACCAGAATTGCATGCAATATTCCAATAATGGCCTTCTTGAATGTAGTTGGAACTGTACGCATCCAGGCAAATGAGGAGCATTCCATCACACTCCTGACTTGTACTTAGATTACTTACAGTGTGAAAACAGGCCCTTCGGCCCAACAAGTCCACACCAATCCTCCGAAGAGCAACCCATCCCCCTACATTTACCCCTTCACCTAACACTACGGGCAATTTAGCATGGCCAATTCACCTAACCTGCACATTTTTGGATTGTGGGAGGAAACCGGAGCACCCAGAGGAAACCCACACAGACACGGGGAGAATGTGCAAACTCCACACAGACAGTTGCCTGAGGCGGGAACTGAACCCGGGTCTCTAGTGCTGTAAGGCAGCAGTCCTAACCACTGTGCCACTGTGCTGTCCACAGTAGATGGTGTAGATGGTGAACTGGCTTTGTGGAGTCTGCTCGAAACGTCGAATTCTCTATTCCTGAGATGCTGCCTGGCCTGCTGTGCTTTGACCAGCAACACATTTGCAGTTGTGGAGTCAGAGCATGAGTTACTCTCCACAGAATTCCTAGCTTCTGACCTGCTCTTGTAGTCACTGTATTTATATTGTGAATCCAGTTCAGTTTCTGGTCAATGGTAACTCCCAGGATGTTGATAGTGGAGGATTCAGTGACGGCAACATCATTGAACGTCAAGGGGCAGTGTCGCTTATTGGAGGTGGTCATTGTCTGGCATTTTTGTGCTGCAAATGTTACTTGCAACTTACCGGCTCAAGCCCAGATATTGTCCAAATCATTTTGGATTTAAACACAGATGGTTCACAGTGCCTCATGGATGCCCAGTCTTGATCTTCCCAAAGCCTGTCTCATTTAGCACAGTATTAATGTCACAGCACAATGGAGGTTATTTTCAATGTGAACGAGGGACTTCATCTCTGTGGCATGATCACTGTTACTGATACTCTCGTGGACAGATTCATCTGCAGCCAGTAGATTGGTGAGGATAAGGTCAAGTATGTTTTTTTCTTTATTGTTGGGTCCCATACCGCTTGTGTCAGACCCAGTCTAGCAGCTATGTCCTTTTGGATCCAACTAACTTGATCAGTAGTAGTGCTGCCAAGTGACTCATTGAAATGCCCACCGAGTATACGTTTTGTGTCCTTGCCAACCACAATGCTTCCTCCAAGTATTGTTCAACATGAAAGAGTTCTGATTCATCAGCAGAGGGAGGATGATACATAGTAATCAGCAGAAGGTTTCCTTGTCATGGTTAACCTGAAGCCATGAGACTTCAGGTCAACAGGGTGTTTCTGCCAATATCTCTTCTGGTGCCTGGGGATCTGGTGTCATATGTAGGCCAGGCCAGGTGAAGATGGTAGATTTCCTTCCCTGAAGGACATTAGTGAGTCAGATGGGTTTTTCTGACAATTGACAATGATTCATGGTCATCAGTGGATTTTTAATTTCAGGTGTTTTTTTTATTGAACTTAAATTCCACCATATGCCAGATTTGAACCAAGTCCCCAAAACATTACTTATGTTTCCATAGTCTGGAGCTAATACCATTAGACCATTGCCTTCCAATTGCCTTCCAGATTTCCCGTTGGTGTTGAGTTGTTTTCTGCCAAACATCGGTCTCCATTGAAGCTAGAGTCAATGCCCTTGAACAAGGGAGGACAAAATCAGTCAATGCTCTGATTTCTGATTTCTATCGAATGACCTGGAGTGGAATGTAGATAATGAGCAAATAGAGAGCCAGGCTGAGAGAGTAACTCAGAACTGAGTTCTGATATGCGGCTGTTGACATGAAACATTAACTCTGCTTCCACAAAGGCTGCCAGAGTGCTGAGTACTTCCAGCATGTTCTGCTTTTCTCATTTCAGATTTCCAGCACACATAATAAATTTTTTTGAAATTCATTCAAGGAATGAGGGCATCACTGGCTAGGCCAGCATTTACAGCCAATCCCAGAGGACAGTTAAGAGTCAATCACATTGCTGTGAGTCTGGAGTCACATGTAGGCCAGACCAGATAAGGATGCCAGTTTCGTTCCCTGAAGGACATTAGTGAGCCAGACAGGTCTTTTCTTCCCCCAACAATCCGCAATGGTTTCATGGTCACTGTTAGACTCTTAATTCCAGTTCTACCAAATCAAATTCTACCAACTGCCACATCAGGATTTAAACGCAGGTGCCCAAAACATTACCTGGGTCTCTGGATTAATAGTCCAATGACAATATCATTAGCCAACGCCTCCCCTTTGCTTTTGTGAAGTTCAGAAGTAATTCTTCACATGAAGTGGGGAGGTGAAATCTGAAAATCTCTCCCCCAAAAAGGCTTAGGTTAAGCGAAATTTCAGAACTGATGTTGATGATTCTTTGTTCGGTGAGGGTGTGAAGGGATTTGAAATCATCTCAGCAAATGAAGTTGAGGCACAGATCGAAAATGGTTGAATTGAATGTCAGGAAAACCTGATGGACTGGAATGTAATCCTGCTACTTTCTTCCTATGGTGACAGATAACATTTGACATCTACTAAAGAGGGCGACAGCTTCTGGTCATTGTTGTGTTTACTTCTGGATTATAGCATTCTTCGTTTGCAGATGACACAAAATTTACAAGTGTAGCAATCAGTGATGTGGATAATGATAAGACTTCAAGAGGATGTAGACAGGCTGCTGGAATGGATGGTTGCACGACCGATTAAATTTAATGCAGAGAAATGTGAATTGACATATTTTGGAAGGATGAACAAGAAGAGGCAATATTAACTACTGGATCCAATTATAAACGGGGTGCAGAACTCAGAAACATGGGCTATATGCACACAGGTGATCTAGCAGGCTGAGGAAGTCATTAAATAACATACTGGATCCTGGACTTTATGGATAAAGGCATAGAGTTCAAAGGAAGGAAGTTATGATGAACTTTTGTAAAACACTGTTATGTCCACAATGCCAGCGATTCCAACCTCGGGCAACTCTGTGGCATTTGCACATTCTCCCCATCTCTCCATGGGTTTCCTTTGAGTGCTCTGGTTTCCTCTCATAGACCAAAGATGTACAGATCAATTGCATTAGCCATGGGATATGGAGGTGTTACAGGATTGGCTTAGTCTGGGTGGGATGCTCTTCTGAGGGTTGGTACAGACTTAATGGGCTGAATGGCCTCTATCTGCACTCTAAGGAATCCATGATTCTCTATGTTTGCATTCACAGAGACCTTGATATCTTTGTACATGAATCTCAGAAAGTTAACATGAAGGTACATAAAGAACTAAGGGAGGCAAGTAATAGTTTGCTTCCCTTACAAAGGGTTTGGGAAGTGAGAGTGAAGAATCGTAGAGTTCCCTACGGTGTGGAAGCAGGCCATTTGGCCCATTGAGTTCACACTGACCCACCAAAGAGCCTCCTACCTAGATCCACCTCCTCTACCCTACTCCTGTAACCCTCCATTCCGCATGGCAGACTCACCTAGCTTGCACATTATGAGCAATTTAGCATGGCCAATCCACCCAACCTGCACATCTTTGAATTGTGGGATGAAACTGGAGCACCCAGCGGAAACCCACAAAGACACAGGGAGAATATGCAAACTCCACACAGTCAGCCGCCCGAGGTTGGAATCAAACCTGGGTCCCTCGCGCTGTGAGGTAGCAGTGCTAACCACCGATCCACTGTGCTGCTATAATGACATAGGAGCTTGGTGAGGCCATACGTGAAGTATTATGTGCCGATTTTGGTTTCCTCACTGAACGAAAGAGATACTTGACATAGAGGAGGTGCAACTACATTTCACTGCTTGAGCAGGTGAGGGTATTTTTCTGGCAAGATTTGAGTAGGATAGTCTTGGAGTTTAGAATAAAGAGAGGCAATATCATTGAAATATAAACACTTGGACAGGAGCATGGATAGGAAAGGTTTAGAGGGAGATGGGCCAAATGCAGGCAAATAGAACTGGTTTAGTTTAGGAAACTGATCGGCGTGGAAGAGTTGGACAGAAGAGTCTGTTTCCATGCTGTATGATTCTAAGAGCCACACTGGACTAGAAATGTTAACTTGGGGTGGGGGTGGGGGTTTCTTGCTCCTGAAATACTGTAAGACTAGCTGAGTTTCTCCAGTGTTCTCCGTGTTGGTTTCATTGAAGGTCTCTTGCCGTGTCCCATTGTCCCTTGTGACCTCCTTTGTGCAATCCTCCATTGCTCACCCATTAATCATGGATTTGGGCTCTGTCAAGTCCTTCACATTCAATAATGCAGCAGCAACAGTGGAAATGCTCTCCAAACAGGGACTTCGTGCCAGTCTGTGGACTCTATATTTAAACATAAAGCTGTGCATCACTTCAAATGCTGCAAGCCAGCATTTCATAGATGAAGAGAGTGCCCAATAATAGATTAATGATCTTCTTGTTTCTGAAGGATAAGTGCAACCATCTTCTCTCTGCTTCCTCACACTAACTCTGACATTGTAGAGTTGCATCACCAAGACTAATGGTCTACAACTCACAGCATTACATGCAGCATTTTCACACAACAGCTCTCATCCCACCTTATCCTCATAAACAATTCACCTTTCCTCCCCATTACGCATCCCATGCACTCATTCGGGGCACCTCTTCCACCACCACCAATCATTCTAATCCACTTTTATCTCACTCAACCCCTCTTTTTGTCTCAGTGCGGGAGAAAATATCTCGTAGAGGACCAAGATGTAAAGCACTTGGCCAATATTCAGTTCCTCGCCTCCTACAAGCAGGAGATTCTTAAGTTGACTGAAAAAGACTGAGACCATTCATGTGGGGACCCCAAGCCCATCAGATCAGGATAGCCAGTAAGGCTTCTTTATTCCATAATGCACTGCCTTCCCAATACTACCACTGGTAACCCAGTCTTAAAATGATCAAACTCCAACACATTGTGTAATTAATAGCCTTTCTTTTGCTTCACAGATGTCATCACCATACACAGTGCCACCACCTCAAAAAGATCTCAGTCCGTCACCTTCTCCTCCTCCACCTCCGAGGAAAAAGCCACAGATCCCTCAGAGGATGTAGTGGCAAAGTTGACTCCTGCACTCTTCAACAGCTCAGAGACTTTCACCTCAGTGGGTTCGCTATCTAAATTAGATTTGTGAGCACACGAGCCAGTGGACACATGACTGGTACATCTCCACAGCTGGTTGAGGGAGAAATGCCCCCAGTTGAGTCCACTGGCACCCAGGGAGAAGATGACTCCCCATTGTGTTGGTCATCTGTGCAAACATGTAGACAGTCACAGGTGCAACGGGCAGTTTTGTCAGAAACCTTCAGTAAACTGGATGGAAGGTTGTCCACCAATATTACCAATATCATGCTAGCTGTGGCATGTGTGCATCTCCATGGACTGGTTGCAGCTGCCATGGAAAGCCAGGCCCAGCAGATTTCCAGTGCTTGACAGAAATGCTTGCAGATTTACTCTCTATTGCTTTAGCTGGTGCTCAGCATCAATGATAAAGTGATAGGTGGACATTCACCTCACTCTCCATGCCTCTTCCTTTCAAGGATAGTGTGGTGCCAGAGGAGTGTGATGATACAATGGCTTTAAGAGATAAATGTTGTCATTTTTTTTAATGAAGAAAAGTTGAGACGGGGGTGTTGATCAGTTTACTCGGAGTCAATAAGGTAAACAGTTTGTGAGGCCTTAGGGTGTTTGCTTAAAGTGACGACAACAGAAGTAACTGTTGATAGTGGTGAACTCAATGATTATAATACCATTGAATGTCAAGGGGCAGTGGTTTGATTGCCTGTCTGTTTTTGGTTATGGTCTTTGCCTGGCATTTGCGCGGCGCAAAAATTACTTGCCACTTGCCAGTCGAACCCTGGATACTGTGCAGTTCTTGATGCATTTGAACATGGACTGCTTGAGTATGTGAGTGAATGGTGCTGATCGTTGCACAATCATCGGTGAACATTCTCACCTCTGACCTTACGATGGAGGTTAGGTAATAGCAAATATTTAAATAGGAGGAAAAATCTGCAAGTGCGTCATGTTAATATGTTAAAGCGATACGATGGGAAGGAGGATAGTCAGAACAGAAATATACTTACAGCAATAAATGAGCTAAAGATTGAGATGAAAACATCACGTTGATTGGAGAATGAATCAAAAGTAAAACAATCAGAAGTTGACCTTTTAGCAATCAGATTGGATAATAGTGAGGTACTTGAAAAGTTAAATGAAACATTGTGCTTTTGCCCAGAAAAATATTGAAGTGACTTACAAAACAATTCCAGACTCAAAAATCGTATTGTTTAAATGGGCCAGGAAAAATATCTTTGGCTCTACACAATATTAATGCTGGGAATATGTTAAGTCATAAAGCAAGGTCCTTACACGTGCAACCCAAAAAATTAGCTCATGTGAGAAAAAGAATCAAGTTCATGATCGGCAATGACAATTATTATTGAAGTGAGACATAGTAGCTGGAGTATATCTATTGTGATCGTGCTGAAACCAGATGCATCACAAATATCGTGTACAGATTATTAAAGGTTAACTTGATGACAGAGGTGGATTCGTATCCAATTTCACAATTGGAGATTTGGATTGAAAGGATTCGACAAGCACATTTGTTGCAAAGATCAATTTGTTAAAAGAATATGGAATGATAGAGCCAAAGAGGTATCAGTTTTGTAACTGTGAATGGACTCCATCAATGTAAATTAATGATGTTTTGAAAGTAGAAAATGCAACAACAACTTTCCAATCGTTAGCCAACAAGGCCATTGAAGGATTTTGCCACAGTAAAGGGAAAGTTGTCAAACCCCAAAGGACAATAGGGTCACTGTCTCACATTAGAGAGAGATGGCTGGTGATGGTTTAACCTGAGGGTCACCACCCTTCAGGCGAGAGGAGAGGTAGAGGAGAGTCCTTCATTGCAACCTCAGCCAGTGTGAGAATTGAACAATGCTATTGACAGTATTCTGCATTACAAATTAGCTCTACTGCCAACATGGACAAATTAGCTGTGTTCAGCCAATTCTAAAGTGTGACAAATAACCAATTTTGTCATTAATTTGCCTGGAAGTGGCTTATTTGAGCTATCAAGTAGGACAAGGCCAAATAGCGCCTAGTGAAATAAAAATACAGACTAGCTTGAATATTCCTGTGCTTTAGCCATCACAACAATACAAGAGTATTGTATTGAAAGCATGTTCTGAATTTCAGCACTGCATTGACTCCACTGACAATTTCATTAAAGAAAGGCATGACATTCGAAGAATAGAGTATCTTTGACAATTAAAAGCTGCACTGACTCCAACACTCATTTTAGCAATGAGGGACATGGACAGGGTAGAGTGGACCTTTCCCCTTGGTGGAGGAATCAATGACCTTAGGGCATCGATTTAAGGTAAGGGGCTGGAAGTTTAGAGGGAATGTGAGGAAAAATATTTTCACACAGAGGGTGGTACGAATCTGGAACGCACTGCCTGTCAGGACTGTAGAGGCAGAAACCCTCATAACATTTAAGAAGCATCGCAATGTGCACTTGCAATGCCAATGCATAGAAAGCCTGAGCTAGAAATTGGGATTAGAATAGTTAGGTCATTGTTTTTGACCGATGTAGACATCATGGAATGAGGTGCCTTTTGTTGCGTTATAGATCTCTATGACTGTAGAATTATTATGTGGAGGTGCTGGTGTTGGACTGGGTGGACAAAGTTAAAAATCGGACAGGTTATAGTCCAGCAGGTTTATTTGGAAGCACTAGCTTTTGGAGCACTGCTCCTTCATGATGTCAACTGTGGTGAAGCAGAAGCATCATCTACAGGACTGGCGGCCAGTGTTATTTCAAGTTTAAAAGGATAGCAAACGTAGAGTCTACTATGCCTCTAGGTCACTAATACAGACAACCACAGCAAGGGTGCACCTGGAAATGGACTTATTCAAATTTTAGGAAAGAAATCTTAATTACAGCTACAAATTTTATTTCAAAATGGATTTGATGTGAGTGATTTGCATAATATCACAATAGATGCTGTCATCCAACCCTCAAAAGAATCAGATCTACTCATGGGACCCTGGACATTTTACATTCTGATATTGGACCAACTCCAAAGTTTTACCAACAAATATGGCTTTGTTCAGATTACTAATGCACCATGCTATCATCAAGCGAATAGAAATACTGAGAGAGGGATACAAACAATTGAAGCTTTATTAAAGAAAAGTGGAGACCTTAATCTCACTGTTTTGACTTATCAATCCACACCAAGGCTGAATGGATTATGAAACTCAGAGTTACAGCGTGGGAGATTGAGAACATCTCTGTTACACACATTAAAACCTAACATCATGGAGAACATCTACAAAGGGGTAAAACAGAGAGAGGAAGTGAACAGGGACACCAGGGTCAGAACTTCAACCACAGGCATAGAGCATGTGATGCACCAGTGCTGAGCTCGAAGGAAAGGGTATGGATCAGAAACCATCATTTGGAAGTTACAATCGTTAAAACAGAGCGACAACCAATACTCTCTATGATTGAAACAGACTGTAGTCTCATAAGAAGAAACATAATGCCTCAGCACTTTCAAGCAGGTGGTCAATGAAGACATGGGCTTACTGCTCAGCTGATGAGGAGAAATAAGCTCTGCAATAAGATCTGCAGCCACCCAGGAGAAGAACACTGACACTGACAGATGGGAGTGTGCAGAATTTCCTCAACATCAAAACAAGATCAGAAACAGAGTGGGGAATTTGGTCACGGCACCACAGAGATGCAACCCTGTGAAGTCTGATAATTTAAGAGAGATTTATACAATGTAAATATGATCAGGTCAAAGATTTGGGAGGAGACGTGCAGTACTGTGAATAACATCAGAAACATTTATGATGATATAACAATGCTGTCAGTGCCAGAAAGGAACAGGAGCTGTAGCCTCATATGGATGTATAAATTAGTTGTGAATAAAAAATTCTTGCCAAAGAAACTATAGGATAGTTTTGGGAGACTAGCTAACCCCAAACAACTCCCTACAGCCAAACCACACAACAGAGCAAAACCACTGATCATCTCCACTTACACCAACCTGGGAGGCAGCAAGCTCCAGATCATTCTCTGGGCAAAATCTTTCTTCCTGGACAGAAAAAGGGCCAACATCATTTTGCTTATCCTCTACAATCCTTGCAGTCATTTGATACAACAGTGATAGAACTGCTGAGTAATCAATCTCTGAGCAATGTTGGAACTGGCCAGGACACAGAATGAGGAAAATCTAGGCCTAGTGAAACCATGACGGAGTTGGTTGGGGCAAGGAGCTTTGCAAGCATATGAACATATGCTAAAAGAACAAAAGTGGGCCAATTAGCCCTTTGAGCCTGGTCTGGCATTCAATAGGATCGTGGCTAATCAGTTTGTATTCTAAATTCCACACTCCCATCCATCCCCAATAGCTCCTGATTCCCTGGCCTGCAAAGAATCTCTCCACCCCATCTTAAAAATATTCAATGAACCCACCTCCACCATCTTCTGAGGCACAGTGTTGCAAAATCACACAATCTTCTGAGATAAAATTCCCCTCAGCTCTGTCAGGAAAGAATGAGCCCAAATCTTTAAACAGTGCCGTGTAGTTCTTGACTGATGGACAGGAAGTCACAGTTTACTTTGTCAAGACTATGCAGGGTGTTATACATTTTCGATCAAGTTGCCTCAAGTTTGTAAATCCCTATGGAAACAAGTGCAGTGTGCCCAATCTATCCTCAATTTCAGGTATCAATCCAGTAAACCTCATTTGAACCATCTCCAAAGCATTTGCATCTATAGTTGAATAATTGCACACAGTATTTTCAATGAGGCCTTGCCCTGTAAAACTGAAGCTTAACATCCTTATTTTTATGTTCAATTCCTCTGGTAATAAAAGGTACATCCCATATACTTCTTGATTACATCCTGTACCTGCTTACTAATGTTTTGTGATTATGAGCCAGGAAATCTAAATCTCTCTGTTTCTTGAAATTCATTGTTCTCTGTTCAAGTATTGGTCCGATTTCTCATTCTTCTTATCAAAGTGAACTCTTCTGGAGGCAAAACCCACATCACCCTCGACAGAGGGGGCCATGCAGTGGGACAACCAGAAGTCTTAGAAGTCAACATAATTAGAGAAAGTGATTTAGGATGGTCTGCACTGTCTTAGGAAACATATAAGATAATTTTGACTTTTCTCAGCTCCCAAGTGGAATTCAACTCATAATGGAGTCTTGAATCCATGTTTATTGATTAGCATTGTCAATACCAGAGTATTGCTAATTGGAGTACAGGAGCACTGGTTACAGAGAAAAAAAAAGGATTGATTGTTCTAAGTAATATAAATCAATTGTTTTAAAAAAGCTCACTGGAAGAGTTACCAAAGAGGTACACAATTGAAAAATGAGGATGTAACAATGTCGTTACATGTTAAGGTTACAGTGCCTTATTGTTTAAAGATGTAAGGGTTGTTGACCATGTTTATACCGAGAATGAGGCCTCTGAGTTGTGATGAGAGACTTGATGATGAAAGCTAGTGTGCTTCCAATTAAGCCTTCTTGGATTATAACCTGGTGTTGTGTGATTTTTAACTTTGATAAAAGAGGGTTGTATTGCCTGGGGAATCAACACTGGGAAGCTGGGAAATGATTCTCCTCCTGATTGGGGAATCAAAACAATGGGGCATGAATCTTGAATTAGAGCTTTGTCTGTTTACATCAAACTCAGCAAAAACAAAATGCCTTTACTGCAGCCTGAAGCATGTGGAAATGATTATCTTTGATGCAGGATTAGCTGTGATGTTCAAATGAAGTGAGGGTAATATTGTGGAGAAAGAGGCAAATTATTGGGGTTTATAAAAACGAAAGCAATGCCATAACTAGAAAAAGGTCAAAGCTGGGTGAGTGAACAAAACAGCATATTCCTGGTCCTTTTTTTTAAGGATTGAAGGATTTGTAACATTCGATTTGGGGTCTTTGGCACAATTGAAGTGAATGAAAATTTTGAATTGTACAGCACAGAAGGGCTCTTTACCAGACACAGGCACCTCGATGGTATTCATCTAGGTGAAGGCTACATGTGGACTGAAATGGTAGTTCTACAAAAAGGAAGATTAGTGTTACCCGGGATGTAACATCTTTAATTCTACAAACTAGAGCCAGCAACTGTGTTACGAGCAAAAAATTTGGCACAGTTGCTCAATGGTTTGTTTCCAGCCTTGGGCGACTGTCTGTGTGGAATTTGTACATTCTCCCTATGTCTGTGTGGGTTTCCTCTGGGTGCTCTGGTTTCCTCCTACAGTCCAAAGATGTGCAGGTTAGGTCGATTGGCTATGCTAAATTGCCCATAGCATCCAGGGATCTGCAGGCTAGGTGGGAATTGCAGGGTTATAGGGATAGGATGGAGGTGGTAGGTCTGAGTGATGTGGTTCAATAATAACAACCTTTCTTTCAATGTTGGCAAAACAAAAGAATTGATCATTGGCTTCAGAAAGAAAGGAGGACAACACACCCCTGTCTACATCAACAGTGCAGAGGTTGGAAGGATGGAGAGCATCAAGTTCTGACGTGTGATGATAACTAACCTGTACTGGACTTGCAACATAGACGCAATGGTCAAGAAGGCACAGCAATGCCTCTTTGTCCTCAGGAAGCTTAGAAAATTTGGCCTGTCCATAAGGACCCTCATTACCTTTTACAGATGCATAACAGCCTGGTGCAGCAATTGCTCTGCCCAGGACCATTACAGAAGTCAACCTCCCATCTATGGCCTCCATTTACATCTCTTGTTGCCGTGGAAAGGCCACTAACATCGTCAAAAATCCATTCCTCCTGGCAACAATCTCCTACAACCTCTTCCATCAGGCAGAAGATACAGAAGCTTGAACACGTGCATCAGCAGGTTCAGGAACAACTTCGTCCTTGCCATGATTAGACTGATGAATGGACTCTCTAGCTTCAGATAATGTTGATCTTATTAATGTTGATCTTGCCTCATACATGGGTTCTGTGCAATGTAACATGTCTGCCTCTCTCTTTCCAAGTTTCTTTTATATCTTATGATCTGTATATCATTGCTTACTATGACTTGCCTGTACTGCTCACAAACAAACCTTTTCACTGTACTTAGGTACATGTAGCAATAAATCAAATCAAATCAAATCAAGGGTGGGCTCTCTTTGGAGGGTCAGTGTGGATTTGAAGGGCCAAATGGCTACTTCCACACTGCAGGGATTCTATGATTCTGTTTGTGATTCCCTTCAAAGAGCTGTGCAAATGAAGCAAAACACAAAACTGAAGCAAAGCTATGAAGATGATTTATTAATTTATTGAAGAAATGTTACTAAAAGACCAACTGCAGGACATCAGTAATTCCAGGTAATGCACTAAATTCAAATGAAATAAAATTAGTTTGTTTTAAAGATGACAAGTTTATAATGTTGTGGTAAATCTTTCTCAGAAAGAAGGAAGCAGGAGGAGTTTAAATAAACTTGACCTAATTTCTGTTGCTAATATTAACTGACAGAAGTTTGATTGCTTTCTCGTCATTTTTTTGCTTTTGATTTAAACACAGGCTTTAAACTATTTTTAAAAAGCACATTAACTCCAGCCTCAAATGATGGACAAAGGAAGATCATAAACACATTAAATATTGACATAGAAATAGCAGCAACTGCAATTTGTAGCCTAATAAAGAACACTGTTTTCTCATTTCCATTATATATAAATGAATACAGATTCACATTTAGCATCATAGTATACATATGAATGCACTGACAACAACATTCGAACTTAGGAGCAGGCGTAGATAACGCAGGAGTAGTATAACTCAGCTCTTCGAGCCTACTCCATCATTTAATACAAGCATGGCTGATCTCATCTCGGCCTCAATCCCACTTTCTTGCCCATTCTCCACAACTAATTAAAAATCTAACTTTCTCCTCCTTAAATTTATTCAGTGTCCTGATATCTACCTCAGTCTGGGGTAGTGAGTTCCACAGACTCATGACCTTTTCAGAAGTAATTTTTTTCTCATCTCTGCTATGCCTTAGCCTAAAAATATGACCTTGTGTTCTAAATTGTCCCACATCCTCTCTACATCTACTTTGCTTATCTCCTTTAGCATCTTATATACCTCAAATAGATCGCCTCTCATTCTTACAAACTGCAGAAGTATAGGTCAAATTTGCTCAATCTCTCTTCACAAGACAAACCCCCTATCTCTGGAATCGATCTAGTGAACCTCCTCTGAACTGCTTCCTAAGCAACCACATCCCTCCTCAAGTAAAGGACCAAAATTGTAAGTAATACTGCAAGTGCGGACTCACTAATACCTTGCATAGTTGCTGCAGCACTTCCCTACTTTTATATTCTATTCCTTTCGTAGTAAATGCCAAAATTCCATTTGCTTTCCTTATTACCTACTGTACCTGTATGCTTTTTTTTCGGCGATTCATGCATGAAGATAACAAGAACCCCCTGCATCTCTGAGGTTTATCTACATTTAAGTAATAAGTTGCTTTTCTATTGTTCTGATCCAAAATAGATAACCTCACAATTATCCATTTTAAAATCCTTCAATCCACGTCCATTTGTAAATTTCTTACTTCTTCATTGCAACCCACTTTCCCAGATATCTGCAAATCTCATAACCCTACATCCAAGTCATTGATATAGGTTATAAATATTTAAGACTTGAGGACTGAACCATTTGGCACCCCACTAGTTACAATTTGTCAACTAGAAAAGGACCAATTCTTTTTCTGACTCTCTGCTTTCTGTTGTCTAGCCAATCCTCCATCCAAGCTAATAAATTATCCATAACCCATGTGATCTTATTCTAGTGTACACATGCAAAGGTAGAACCGTGCACTAAAATAGATATACACAGAAATACATACTCACATATGCACAGCTACAGAAAGACACGCATACACGAACAGCAAATATTCAAACCTTATGAACAGGAAGATGAGATATCCATCCTATGAATCTGTCATTGATCCTGATAGTATGTTCTTAATCTTCCAAATTACATGGACTGTTGTGCCTGTACTATTTGGTGTTAGAAGAGAGTTAAATACCAAACCATGCCCTTAAGCAGCAATAAATCGCTTTGACTTGTGGCTCACATTCTAGTTGTCAATCTGGATGAGACATAACATCTCTTAGAAAATGAATGAGTACTTTATGAGTAACAGCTGTGCTCACATCTAAAAGCATGACTGAGCTATCAACATATGACACTGACACTCCACACCAATTGTTGCGTTGATTGGAGTGTGTGCTATGTGCCGTTACACTTGAACAGAATAGGTATTCTATTTCCGCGGTGTGTTGAATTGAAGAGGAGATCGATAATAGTGGTGTCTTGAATGAATCCCATGTGAAGTGGTCACAAAATTCCTGCTTGAGAGGTGGAGATTCTGAGTCTTGAGGGACAGAAGGAGAGTCTACACATTTTCTTGGTCTTCTCTGCCAACTGGACTCATTAAGAAACATCTTTTGCTTAGCGTTGGGAGAGCCTGCTTTGGGAAACTGTTGACATAAGGTGCATGTCAGGCCCAGGTTAAAGTGCAATCGGTGTGCTGTGACTGATTAGAACCGCGATTTAGCTAAACTTATGAGGCTTCTTCTGCAAAGCACCTCAGAACTGAATTGACCGGTTAATATGGTGCTCAGTAGTCAAATAACAAAGTACCACAGATGCTGGAGGTCTGAAACAAAAACAGAAATGACTTCAGCAGTAGGTCTGACAACATTTGTGGAGAGAAAGCAGAGTCAACGTTTCAGGTCCAGTGACCTTTCTTCAGTAGTCATACTGGATCTTCATTTTGAAGTATACATGATGAATTAGACCAGCATGTGTCATTCACCAGTTTTACTGGTTTTCCCTTCTGCGTCACCAGCAAGATCCCAGTGGGAAGTGGGCGCTTAAGGATATGCATTTTTTTTTAAAGGTTCTTTCTTTATCTCTGACCCTAGTCCTTTGCTATCCACACTAGATAAGACAGATAATAATGGGCTCCCACATTTTAAGAGTTGAAAAATGTGGTGCTGGAAAAACACAGCAGGCCAGGCAGCATCCGAGGATCAGGAGAATCGACGTTTCGGGCATAAGCCCTTCTTCAGGAATGAGGCTGATGTGCCAAGCAGGCTGAGATAAAAGGTGGGGGGGGGGGGGCGGGGGGGATTTTGGGGGAAGGGCGTTGGGAATACGATAGGTGAAAAGAGGTGAGGGTGAGGGTGATAGGTCGGAGAAAGGGTGGGGCGGAGAGGTCAGGAAGAAGATTGCAGGTCAAGAGGGCGGTGCTGAATCCGAGGGTTGGGACTGAGATAAGGTGGGGGGAGGGGAAATGACGAGGCTGGAGAAATCTACATTCATCCTGTGTGGTTGGAGGGTTCCTAGGCAGAAAATGGGGCGCTCTTCCTCCAGGCGTCGTGTGGCCAGGGTTTGGCAGTGGAGGAGGCCAAGGACCTGCATGTCCTTGGTGGAGTGGGAGGGGGTGGGTTGGTTGGTGCAGGTGTCCCAGCGGTGTTCCCTGAAACCTTCCGCAAGAAGGTGGCCTGTCTCCCCAATGTAGAGGAGACCACATCGGGTGCAGCGGATACAGTAAATGATGTGCGTGGAGATGCAGGTGAATTTGTGATAGATATGGAAGGATCTATTGGGGCCTTGGAGGGAGGTGAGGGGGGAGGTGTGGGCACAAGTTCTGCATTTCTTGCAGTTGCAGGGGAAGGTGTCATGAGTGGAGGTTGGGTTGGTGGGGGGTGTGGACCTGACGAGGGAGTCGCGGAGGGAGTGATCTCTCCTGAATGCTGATAGGGGTGGAGAGGGAAATATATCCTTGGTGGTGGGGTCTGTCTGGAGGTGGCGGAAATGATGGAGGATGATACGATGTATCCGGAGGTTGGTGGGGTGGAAAGTGAGGACCAGTGGGGTTCTGTCCTGGTGGCGATTGGAGGGGCGGGGTTCAAGGGCAGAGGTGCAGGAAGTGGGGGAGATGCGGCGGAGAGCGTTGTCGACCACATCGGGCCTCTAGGAATTAATTCTCTGGCATGTCTTTTCTCTGGCCAGAGAATTCCTAGAGGCCTGACACTCCAACCACAACGCCAAAAACAGCACATAGATCTGGATGCCATCTATCAACCCCTCAGAAAACGAACAGGAAATGACATCACCACAAACTCCAGGAACCCCATCCAGGAGAAAGATATAAATAGAAAGCAGGAGACAACAGCTTCGCTTCACTTGGAGGTCACCACTGATGATGTTACCTAGCCAGGTAATGAAACGTCTGGATATCAAACCTACAGCTCAGCGAGCAAACCTACACCCTAGAGGATCATTCTTGCAAAGCTCATCTTGACCTCTCTAAGGTCAGCACATCCTTCCTTAGGTACAGTGCCTAAAACTGCTCACAACATTCCAAATGTGGTTTGACGAGAGCCTTTTACAACTTCAGCAGTACACCCCTGCCCTCGTATTCAATAAACCTACTTTAGACTGCCCTGCATTTCTCCAGTGAGATTCCTACCACTGGAATGCTCTTTCACTGAAGTTTGTATCTCGCTTTTAATATTTCACCTCGGTGCACTTCCCTTGCCAAATTAGTTTAATCCCTCAACCCCATTTTTCCTACTAGCACTAATGATCTATGAAATAGGAAGGCAAAGAAGGCCCAGTTGGAATGATAAATTAGCTCGCTGTTCACACACGAAAAGGGTCATTGAAATGGTGGCTGCTGTGGGCCTGTTAGTTAAGTCAAGTTTATCATTGTCTAATATGGGTACACTGAAAACAAGTCACAGTGAGTGATAGAGAGATTGGGAATTCCGTGCACGTGTATTTCCAACAGATGCAAATGTAATAAAGATAAGCTGCAGTTCCACACCACATAGAGAGCACAATCTCTTTGTTCTAGCCTCTTTTGCTCATAGATAAACAACCAGTTTCCTGTTCTCAACATCTGAATAATGTAACAATCCCAAATGCTATGAAACTTTCTCTTGACTTAAATGCACTTAAATTACAGCACCACTTGCTTGGAGCTTGAATAGGGATTAATGCATCGTTTCACATATGAGTTCAAGTCAGACTCCTCTTAACAGTGACCGGGTGTAACAATCCCATGTGGATAAAGGGGCACTTTAAGCATGTGTGAAGCCTCTGGCTCAATGGTTGGCACTCGTAGTGGCAAATCAGAAGATTGTGAGTTCAATCCCCATTGTAGAGACACCTGCAAGCACTAGTGCAAGACTTTTATGATGTTTGTTTTGAATGAGGTGTTAACTCAAGTCCCTGTTTATATTTGTTAACATAGTGGAGGCATAATTCAGAGTTTGTCTATTATTTAAGACAGAAACTTTCAAGAACAGGTTATTGAGTTTCCTATGAAGATGTGTCACCCAGAATATTGATTTATAATATCATTGCACGAACGCATTCATGCCTTTTGAACCTTTCGAAAATAAGTCTTTGCAAAACAAGACACAGATAACAATAGCAACAATGTTTTTCTTGAAAAGATAAAAGCTGCTTCAGTAATAACATAAAAACTACAGCAGAGAGCGGAGGCATGCTTTGATTTGTGCGAGAGAAAAGGTATTAGATTCAACCACAAAGATTCAAAAATAACTTGCCTCAGGAGCAATAGATTTTGCCCTCCTACTCTCCCTTTGAAATCCCTCTTATTAAAGTTTGTGAGTTGGAAAATGACAGGAAGACTTCATCCTAAAGTAGGAGTCTTCATGCTGCAACCCAAGGGTTATTAAGGATGAATTCTGAGTTGATTCTGAGATCAATAGTGCTCAGGCAGCCATGACTGATCTAGGAAGAAATCCCATTGCAAACACCCTAGACTCTGAATTGAGGCTAAGAAACTATGACCAACTAAGTCAAAGGCAAAATCTTTACCATTGAGTAAATCTTATTAAAATTTTTTTCATGTGATGTGGGTGTCACAAATTATTCCCCACCCTTAGTTGCCCTTAAGAAGATGGTAGTAAGCTGCCGCCTTGAACCACTTAGTCCTTGGGGAGTACAGACAGTTCTGTTAGAAAGAGAATTCCAGCATTCTGATCCAATGGCAGTATTGTGTGCTGCTTAGAGGGGAACTTGCAGTTGGTGGTGTTCTGATGCCCTGTCCTTCTGGATGGTAGTGGTCATGGGTTTGGAAGGTGCTGTCTAAGGAGTCTTGGTGAGTTGCTGCAGTGCATCTTGTAGATAGTACACACTGCTGCTACTGAGAATGAGTGATTGAGGAAATGAATGTTAAAAGTGGTGGATGTGGTGCCAGCAGGCTGCTTTGTCCTGGATAGTGTCAAGCTTCTTGATTGTTGATGGAGCTGCACTCATCCAGGCAAGTGGGGAATAGCCCATCACACTCCTGATTTGTGCACTGCAGATTATGGACAAACTTTGGGAAGACAGGAAATGACTTTCTTGCTGCAGGATTCCTCATCTCTGATCAGGTATTCCAATAACACTGCTGTTGCAAGGATGCTGTGAAGTACTTTGCTAAGAAATAGTATTAAGCCAGTTTAAAGCTTTGCAATGTGGCATATTTTCAGATTTCTGGGTTGCTGATATACCTTGTTTAGATGAACATAGAATCATTGAAGCTTACAGTACATGAAGAAGGCCTATTTGCTGAGTATGTCTTTGCTGGCGACTTGATCATAGAATCATAGTATCCCTACAGTGTGGAAACAGGCCATTCAGCCCATCAACTCCACCCTTCTGAAGGGCATCCCACTCTGACCCTCCCCCCCCCACCCCTCCCCATTATCCTATTCCTGTAACCCTGCATTTCTCATGGCTAACACATCTAATCTGCACATCCCTGGATAATACCGGCAATTTAGCTGTCAGTTGTAATATGATGAAGCATATTTATGCTTCACGAACTCAATGCTAGCACAGGCAATAGTCTTGAATAATTACAGATTGTTCTGAGGTGTATCCCAATAATATGCTTTCACAGAAATATTAGGAAGGCACCTGCAAGTTGCCTTGATCTGAAACCCTTTGGATTCTCCTTAACTCTATTTGCCAAAGCTATCACATGTCCCCTTTTTGCCCTCCTGATTTCTCTCTTAAGTATACTCCTACAGCCTTTATACTCTTCTAAGGATTCACTCGATCTATCATGTCTAAACCTGACATATGCTTCCTTCTTGTTCTTAACTAAAACCTCAATTTCTTTAGTCATCCAGCACTCCCTATATCTACCAGCCTTTCCTTTCACCCTAACAGGAATACATTTTCTCTGGACTCTTGTTATCTCATTTTTGAAGGCTGCCCATTTTCCAGCCATTCTTTTACCTGCGAATATCTGCACCCAATCAGCTTTTGAACATCCTTACCTAATACTGTCAAATTTGGCCTTGGAGGGACAGCGGAAGCAGATTAAATGGAAACTTTTAACAGATCATTGGTTACATAATTAAAATGTTGCAGTCTGACAGGGAAAGAATGTAGTGAATGGGCTCTTCAGGGAATCAGCACTAGCATAATGGGTTGAATGGCCTTCAGCCTCCTGTACCAAGCTTTCTGATTGAGATTGCTTGTTTTTGCTGAAATGCAGAACAGCTTTGTACTCTTAACTGTAAATACCATGGTTTTTTTGTTTTGTATTTCTTGGTTGTAGACTGAAAGAAGATAAGGACTGTTTTAAGTACCATAGATTGCTGAGGGATTGATGCATTTTTGAAAGCAATAGCCTGACACTCATTGTAAGTATTATTTACACAGCTGCTGATTAAGGCAGCAGTAAGTGGTTTGCAAATGAACTGAAGAAAAGGTTTTTATAAATCAAATTTCAGTCAGCAACAAGTAGCTGATTGGTTTGTGGATTAATGACCAGTTATCAATGACAAAGGCCTTCTGCCTGGCAACAGTTATATGATTGGCTCCTCAGGTAACTGAATAGCCTGGCTCTCTAAACGAGATAAGAAAAAGTCGTCAGATCTCTACAGTAGTGATGGAAAAGGATAGACCAGATCTAAAAGTTGAAGTTCTAAATTGACACAAGGCCAATTTTGACAGTATTAGGTAAGAATGTTCAAAAGCTGATTGGGCGCAGATATTTGCAGGTAAAAGAATGACTGGAAAATGGGAAGCCTTCCAAAATGAGATAACGAGAGTCCAGAGAAAATATATTCCTATAAGGGTGAAAGGAAAGGCTGGTAGCTATAGGGAGTGCTGGATGACTAAAGAAATTGAGATTTTAGTTAAGAACAAGAAGGAAGCATATGTCAGGTTTAGACATGATAGATCGAGTGAATCCTTAGAAGAGTATAAAGGCTGTAGGAGTATACTTAAGAGAGAAATCAGGAGGGCAAAAAGGGGACATGTGATAGCTTTGGAAAATAGAGTGAAGGAGAATCCAAAGGGTTTTTACAAATGCATTAAGGACAAAAGGGTAACTAGGGAGAGAATAGGGCTTCTCAAAGATCAGCAAGGCGGCCTTTGTGTGGAGCCGCAGGAGATGGGGCAGATACTAAACGAGTATTTTGCATCAGTATTTACTGTGGAAAAGGATATCAAAGATAAAGAATGTAAGGAAATAGATGGTGACACCTTGAAAAATCTCCATATTACAGAAGAGGAAATGCTGGATATCTTGAAACTGGTAAAGGTGGATAAATCCCCAGGACCTGATCAGGTGTGGGAAGCTAAGGAAGTAATTGATTAGATTAGATTAGATTACTTACAGTGTGGAAACAGGCCCTTCGGCCCAACAAGTCCCCACCGACCCGCCGAAGCGCAACCCACCCATACCCTTACATTTACCCCTTCGCCTAACTCTACGGGCAATTTAGCGCTGGGCCTCTTACTGAGATATTTGTATCATCGATAGTCACAGGTAAGATACATGTGGAACTAACAGGACAACAGGAGTTACTGCCTTCGGAGAAAATCTGAAAAAAGAAAACATCGTTAACAGAATCAAATATTAGAAATTAGACTTGGAAACAATAATGTTTGTTCCATCAGGATTGACTTGTCAAGTTTATGTTCTAATCTGGATCTTAGGATGTGAGTGTTGATAGCTGGGCTGCTCATCACCAGGATGATACGAGGGCTAAAATATAGGAATAAAACTTTCAGAACAAATTAACATTAGTTCAGCTATGTTCCCTTAGGTTTCAAAGATTGTTGATCTGGTTGTGGTGTTTAGAATGGTAAACTGTCAGGAAGATACTGACAAACTCTGTCTTTTATTGAAAGAAAATCTAGGGCAAAAAGGCATAATCTTAAAAGTAGGGATAGACTATTTGGACATGTATTCAAGAAATACTTCGTCACTAAAGGCTAGTAGAGCCTGGCACTTACATGTCATCAGGCTCTCAATGCTGACGCAATCGACATTTTCAATACTAAGCACAGATAACTTTTGTTAGATGTGGGTCTAAAGAGGTTTGTACAAAAGACAAACAATTGAAGTTGAGGCAATGATCAGCCATGATTGGTGAACCATTGTAAATCTGGCTTGGATTATAAATAGCTTTGGCAAAATTGTGTATCCTGACAATAACATCTTTACTTCAACATAAATTGAGAGCTGGTTATAGGATAATGCAGTTTGAAAATCATTCCATTCTCAGACCTGGAAAGTGTTCAATTTTTTGTCTTAATTTCCTTCTTTGACTGTTCAGCAGTTGTTAATTAATTGACAGGAATTTGTGTACATTGATTTGTTTTGATGTTTTGCAATTATCGTGTAAAGTGACTATTATCTTAATGTTTTTCAAAACATTTTGCAAGCTTAAAACTACTGCATAATTAAAGTAGGTTTATTTTAAGTTTGCAAAATCCCACAGAATTAAAAGGCTGATTTCTTTTTCTGGCCTTGAAACTTTAAGCCATATTTTAAAGTAAAGAGCAGAATTTCCTCTTGTAACGAAAAGCAAACCTGAGAAAATCTGAATCAAAACCCTCGTGCAAATACTCAACAGGTTTGGCAGTATCCCTGGAGAGAGAAAGAGTGCCAACATTTTAGGTCAATGCTGTTATCAGACTTGTGAATGGACTTCTTTAATGTTAATGTTGATGTCTCTCTTAGTACCTTCTTGGCAGCTGTAACATTGTAGCCCACACTCTGTTCTGTTACCCTGATGCACTTTTAGAGTACAATCTGCCTATGAAGCACATAAGACAACACTTTTCACTGTACCTCGATACACGTGACAGTAATAAATCAAATCAATGACCTTGACATTAGAATGGGGAAAAATTGGAAATGTATTAAGCTTTTTGAAGTGAAAATGCAGAATGGCCAGAAAGAATGACAGAGTTATCGCGCCGTACAAGTGGACCATTGTGCCTGGACTGGTTCTATTGTCTAATGCTAATCTCCTCACTCTTCCCCATAGCCCTGCACATCATTTATATCTAAATGACCATCCAAAGCACTCTTGAATAAGGAATGGTCTTTGACTGGATGGACAGTATGACAAAACATTTATGGTATACAAGGCAAAAAGAATGGTAACGGCTGTAGTAAAGAAATAAAAGTGTGAATGACAGAATAAAGAACAGTTCCATCTGCAAGCAAAGAGACAAATTCAAGATGAAGACAGGAGTGTGGTGTTATGGACCAGACCAACCCCCTCAAAATACTGGAGATTAAGAAGATAGTATAGGCCCTAACTTTTTCTTATTTTAAAGTTAAGTGTAAGGCTGTGTTCCAGATGCAATCTGATTGATCAAACTACTAGACTTGAAACAAAGCACACTTTATTCATACACTACAATTAAAATACTGATAAGTAAAGGAAAATAAAAGAATTGGCTTGACTGTAACTCTATTGAAAGGCTTAACAAAATAATATATCAATTAACTGCTACTAATTAACTGTTCCAATATAGTAACATTCCAAAAATAAACCCTTGTCAAAGACAAACCCAGGAAAAGACCCCAGCTTTTAGCTTTAACAGATAGATCAATAAGAGAGTCCACATTCACCTTCAAGACCCCATCAACCGCTCCTGAAAGCTAAAACTAAAAACACTCTAGTTCTGTTGGAGCTTGACTTCACCCATTCAGGCTGCTCCTATTGTTCCAACTTTAAAAGTTGGAAACCTTATTGAGTTCTTTGAGGAGGTGACAAGACAGGTCGACAAAGGTCAAGCAATGGATGTGGTGTATATGGACTTCAGCAATGCATTTGATAAGGTTCCCCATGGTAGGTTCATTCATAAAGTCAAGAAGTATGGGATACAGGGAAATTTGGCTATCTGGATTCAGAATTGGTTGGCTGACAGAAGGCAGAGAGTGGTTGTAAATGGGAAGTATTCTGCCTGGAGGTCGGTGATGAGTGGTGTCCCGCAAGGCTCTGTTCTTGGGCCTTTGCTCTTTGTAGTTTTTATAAAGGATGTGGAAGTTGAGGGGTGGGTCAGTAAATTTGCAGATGACACAAAGGTTGGAGGTAGTGTTAATTGTATTGAGGGTTATTGCAGGCTGGAGCGTGATATAGACAGGATGAAGAGCTGGGCTGAGAAATGGCAGATGGAGTTCAACCTGGATAAATGCGAAGTGATGCATTTTGGAAGGTCGAACTCGAATGCTGAATATAGGGTTAAAGACAGGATTCTTGGCAGAGTGGAGGAACAGAGGGATCTAGGTGTGAAAGTACATAGATCTTTCATAGTTGCCACCCAAGTGGATAGGGTTGTTAAGAAAGCATATGGTGTTTTGGCTTTCACTAACAGGGGATTGAGTTTAAGAGCCGCGAGGTTTTGCTGCAGTTCTACAATTGGAATATTGTGTCCAGTTCTGGTCGCTCTACTATAGGAAAGATACAGAGGCATTGGAGAGGGTGCAAAGAAGGTTTACCAGGATGCTGCCTGGACTGAAGGGCTTGCCTTATAATGGAAGGTTGAATAAGCTCAGACATTTCTCTCTGGAGAGAAGGAGGAAAGGAGAAGACCTGATCGAGGTGTACAAAGTAATGAGAGGAATAGATAGAGTCAATAGCCAGAGACATTTCCCCAGGGCAGGATTGACTGGTACGAGGGGTCATAGTTTTAAGATATTAGGAGAAAGGTATAGAACATAGAACATAGAAAAATACAGCACAGTACAGGCCCTTCGGCCGTCGATGTTGCGCCGATCCAAGCCCACCTAACCTACACTAGCCCACTATCCTCCATATGCCTATCCAATGCCCGTTTAAATGCCCATAAAGAGGGAGAGTCCACCACTGCTACTGGCAGGGCATTCCATGAACTCACGACTCGCTGAGTAAAGAATCTAACCCTAAGGTCTGTCCTATACCTACACCCTTTAATTTAAAGCTATGCCCCCTCGTAATAGCTGACTCCATACGTGGAAAAAGGTTCTCATGGTCAACCCTACCTAAACCCCTAATCATCTTGTACACCTCTATCAAGTCACCCCTAAACCTTCTTTTCTCCAATGAAAACAGCCCCAAGTGCCTCAGCCTTTCCTCATACGATCTTCCTACCATACCAGGCAACATCCTGGTAAACCTCCTCTGCACCCGTTCCAGTGCCTTCACATCCTTTCTATAGTATGGCGACCAAAACTGCACACAATACTCCAGATGCGGCCACACCAGAGTCTTATACAACTGCAACATGACCTCAGGACTCCGGAACTCAATTCCTCTACCAATAAAAGCCAGTACATCATATGCCTTCTTCACAGCACTATTTACCTGGGTGGCAACTTTCAGAGATCTGTGTACATGGATACCAAGATCCCTCTGCTCATCCACACTACCAAGTATCCGACCATTAGCCCAGTACTCCATCTTCTTGTTACTTTTACCAAAGTGAATCACTTCACACTTAGCTACATTGAACTCCATTTGCCACCTTTCTGCCCAGCTCTGCAGCTTATCTATATCCCGCTGTAACCAGCCACATCCTTCCTCACTGTCAACAACTCCACCGACTTTCGTATCATCCGCAAACCTGCTCACCCAACCTTCTAGCCCCTCCTCCAGGTCATTTATAAAAATGACAAACAGCAATGGTCCCAAAACAGATCCTTGCAGAACACCGCTGGTAACTGCACTCCAAGATGAACCTTTACCACCAACTATTACCCTCTGTCTTCTTCCAGCCAGCCATTTCCTAATGTAAACCTCCAACTCACCTTCAATGCCATACCTCTGTATTTTTTGCAGTATCCTACCATGGGGAACCTTATCAAACGCCTTACTAAAATCCATATACACCACATCTACCGCTTTACCCTCATCCACCTCCTTAGTCACCTTCTCAAAGAATTCAATAACGTTTGTGAGGCACGTCAGAGGAGACATCAGAGATAAGTTCTTTTCACAGTGAGTTGTGAATGCATGGAATGCGTTGCCAGCTAAGGTGGTGGAAGCAGAGTCATTGGGGACATTTAAGCCACTGCTAGACATGCACATGGATAGCAATGAGTTGAGGGGTCTGTAGGTTAAGTTACTATATTTTACATTAGGATTAAACTTTGGCACAATGTCGTGGGCCTAAGGGCCTGCTCTGATGTGTACTTTTCTATGTTCTGTGTTCTCTGTTCTCAAAGGCATCAAGGTATCAAAAGCTGTTCACTCTATTGGCTTTGCAGCAGACTGTTTGGCACCTTTGTCTCAACCTTTCTTTAAAAAAGGAAACCAGGACAAAATACTGCTCTTCAAGTCATAGTGTCACCACAATAGGATCGAGATTCCAGACAAAGATTGCTGAACTCAATGCTGAGTCAGAAGAAGGTAGAATGCCTAATCGGAAGATGAGGTACTGTGCAACAAGTTTGAATTGGGTTTTTCTGGAACACCATAGCAAACCAAAGCCTTCTGATAGCAAGGCAGAGAGAATAAAGGGCAGGCAACTAAAAGATCAATGTCATGCTTGTGGACTGAGTGAATTCACCCAATTCATGTATGGTCATCCCCCAACATATTTGGGAGTGCATTGTGAGCAATGAATACAGTAGACTCAAATGAAACAGGTACATGCATAGACCGCGGCTTGACCTGGAAGGAGTATTTGAGACCTTGAGCAGCGTGGAGACAGGAGGTAAATATTCAGGAGATACATCTCCTGTGTTTCTACTGATTCAAACTTCTCTGCGTCAAATTCCACCTGCTGCTTGTCCACGCATTCCAGCAACTCGACTGTTTCCTCATGAACTTCATCACTGTCCTCCTCACAGTTCACAACACGTGCCATATTTTGTGTCATTCTCAAATGTTAGGGTTATGCCCTATGCTTCCACATCTTGGTCAGTAATGTAGAGTGATCAAAGCAGGGGTACTGTCACTGACATCTGGTGAATCCCACTATAAACTCTCCTCCAGTCCCAAAAAACCCTTTTAAGTATGTTTCTCTTTCTTGTCACTCAGACAATGTTGTATTCACATTGCTACTGCACCATCTGTATCTTCTATGATCAATTATGAACAGAATAGCTTTAAGATCTGATATACTCCTGTTACTGCTCTGGAGACCACATGGACTTTTGGACTTAATCCATTTGCACACAAAACTGTTCCAAGTGGAGTTTCCTTGAACCTAACGGGTGAATGCAGATGTACCCAGACCAGCTAATTGCCAATTGATACCAGTTGTCAGAGCTGACATTGGGGCTGCTGTTTGGTATAGGGTGTAAGCAATTGCAGGCAATGCAATGCAGGCTCCTGGCGCAGTGGATATTCATTGTTTAATGGAACAGATTCATGAAACCTAGTCAGCTTCCAGTAAGGTCATACCTGCTCCAAGCCTGGAATTCCAGGGAAATAATTGCCTGCGATTTGTGTGCCAGCCATAACATTGGGAATGTGTGATCCTGCTCCAAACATAATACAGTCTACATGAAACTGCTTTAAAAGCATTTCATGACCTTAAAAGCTATCAGTCGATGTAAACAACTTTAAGAAATGTTAAGCAAATCGCTCCCATATTAATGGAATCCTGTGACTCTGCGTATTGCTGTCAGAGCTTATATAACTGACAATGCACTTGCAAATATCAAGACTGGTTGTAATAAGTATTGATTGAGATTCATATTAATAGCAGACTCAGCAAAAACCTCCCTTGGTATGGCACTGAGCAATACAGGTGTTTAAATGTCAGTCACTGTAGGTTGGAGTGGTGCTGGAAATGCACAGCAGGTCAGGCAGCAACTGAGGAGCAGAAAAACCGATGTTTCATCGCCAGCTCCACTTTAATCTTGACCCTAATCTCCAGCAACTGCAGGCCTCGCTTTCACCCAGTTACTATAGGTGGCAAAGGTGGGGGGGGGGGGCTCCAGCGGCACAGTGGTAATGTCCCTGCCTCTGGACCAGAGAGTCCAGGATCAAGTCATGCCTGTTCCAGAGGTGCATCTCAGAGCAGATTACTTAGAGAAAAATCTAAGTGGCAGATTTATGAAGACTTTTGTGGTGCAGTGGCAGTGTCCCTTCCTCTGAACCAGGAGACCCTGGTTCAAGTCCCACCTGCTCTAGAGGCATGTAAATAACATCTCTGAACAGGTTGATTAGAAAAACAGAAATGTGCCAAGGACCTACTAGGATGAAAAGAGTGAACCTCATCTGATCTAAGCAGACTCTGGTTAGTGTTTGGAGGGGAGATTGCTGGGAATACCAGATACAGTAGGCCTGTTCATTTGGAGCTTGGCTGATCAGTATAATGTTCTGGAATAAAGCTCAGAACCTCTTTGGAGGTGTGGTTTCAAATCCCACCACTGCCACTTCAGCTTATTGTTTTGTTATGGGTGATGCAGTGTCTCTACATCTGGGCCAGGAAGTCTGGGTTCAAGTCCCATCTGCTCCAGAGGTACATCATAATATCTTCGAACTGGTTGACCGGTGATATTGAGGAGGTAAAAGGACTGTGTCATTTCCAGGTCACAGAGCGGGGTCTGAACGGCCCTGACTGCCTGTGCTTTTGTGATGTTTGGGTTTGTCCTCAATATTCAAGTTTATTAATTGATTCTTGTATTTTGGTTGATGCTGGCAAGGTTGGCACTTAATGTTCATTCCTAATTTGTCTGGTTTCCAAGTGTGACATTCTTCACCTTTATATGGACTTAGGTAGGGGATTGACTGCAGAAACAGGCCACTCAGCCCAACCTGTAAATGCCAGCACTCACACTCCAGTCAAGCAATCTTCCATCTTTCCTTATCTTACTGTATCAATCTGAATTCCTTTCTCTTTCATCGCGCACCGTTCCGTTAACTGCATCTACCCTATTCTCCTGAAACACTCTACATGGGTTCACGCTTGACATCTGCGGTAAAGATGTTTTATTCATGAACTCCCTATTGGATTTATTAGTGACTATCTTATATTGTTGGCCTCTTCGGTTTATCTTGAACGTACTCTTTTATTACACGATATCAAAACGTTTTACAATTTTAAAAATATCGGTTAGGTCAGCATTCTAACCTTCTCTTATTTAACCTTTACATAGGTATAACCTTGCATTTCTAGTATAATCTCTGTAAGTATGTTTTGCACCCTGTATAGTGCCTGTACATCCTTTTCACTTTTTAATATCATGACCAATTTCAAAATGAGATCTAAGCAAGTTTGACAAAGGTTTAGCATAACTTCTGTGTGTTGCAATTGAAACATCTCTAGAAATGAACCTAAATACTGCGGCTGATTTCTTTATGGCTCTATTAACCTGCATTGCAATGTCTTAGAACATAGAACATAGAACAGTAGAGCACAGAACAGGCTCTTCAGCCCACGATGTTGTGCCGACCATTGATCCTCATGTGTGCACCCTCAAATGTCTGTGACCATATGCATGTCCAATAGTCTCTTAAATGTCCCCAATGACCTTGCTTCCACAACTGCTGCTGGCAACGCATTCCATGCTCTCACAACTCTCTGTGTAAAGAACCCGCCTCTGACATCCCCTCTATACTTTCCTCCAACTAGCTTAAAACTATGACTCCTCGTGTTAGCCATTTCTGCCCTGGGAAATAGTCTCTGGCTATCGAATCTATCTATTGCCTCTTATTGTCTTGTATTCCTCAATTAGGTCCTCTCTCCTCCTCCTTTTCTCCAATGAAAAAAAGTCCGAGCTCAGTCAACCTCTCTTCATAAGATAAGCCCTCCAGTTCAGGCAGCATCCTGGTAAACCTCCTCCAAAGCATCCATATCTTTCTTATAATTGGCCGACCAGAACTGGACGCAGTATTCCAAGTGCGGTCTAACCAAAGGTTTATAGAGCTGCAACAAGATCTCACAACTCTTAAACTCAATCCCCCTGTTAATGAAAGCCAAAACACCATATGCTTTCTTAACAACCCTGTCCACTTAGGTGGCCATTTTAAGGGATCTATGTACCTGCTCACCAAGATCCCTCTGTTCCTCCACACTGCCAAAAACCTAGCCTTAATCCTGTACTCAGCTTTCAAATTCAACCTTCCAAAATGCATCACCTCGCATTTATCCAGGTTGAACTCCATCTGCCACCTCTCAGCTCATCTCTGCATCCTGTTAATGTCCCGCTGCAGCCTACAACAGCCCTCTATACTGTCAACGACACCTCCAACCTTTGTGTCATTTGCAAACTTGCTGACCCATCCTTCAATCCCCTCATCCACGTCATTAATAAAAATTACAAACAGTAGAGGTTCAAGGACAGAACCCTGTGGAACACCACTCACCACAGACTTCCAGGCAGAATATTTTCCTTCTACTACCATTCGCTGTCTTCTGTTGGCTAGCCAATTCTGTATCCAGACAGCTAAGTTCCCCTGTATCCCATTCCTCCTGATCTTCTGAATGAGCCTACCATGGGGAACCTTATCAGATTCCTTGCTGAAGTCCATATACACTACATCCATAGCTTGACCCTCATCAACTTTTCTAGTCACATCCTCAAAGAACTCGATAAGTTTTGTGAGGCATGACCTGCCCCTCACAAAGCCGTGTTGACTGCATTTAATCAAGTCATGCTCTTCCAGATGGTCATAAATCCTATCCCTCAGAATCCTTTCTAACACTTCGCAGATGACAGACGTGAGACTGACTGGTCTGTAATTGCCGGGGATTTCCCTATTTCCTTTCTTGGAGAGAGGAATTACATTTGCCTCTCTCCAGTCCTCAGGTATGACTACAGTGGAGGGCGAGCATGCAAAGATCTTCGCAAGTGGCGAAGCAATTGCATTTCTCGTTTCCCAAAGCAGCCGAGGACAAATCTGGTCTGGGCCTCATAACCTGTCAATCTTAATGTTTGACAAGATTTTCAGCACATCAGCTTCCTCTATCGCTATCCATTCCAGCTTGCACACCTGCTCTTCAAAAGTTTCATTCACTACAAAGTTTGTTTCTTTCGTGAAGACGGAAGCAAAAAACTCATTTAGGGCTTCCACTACCTCCTCAGACTCCACACACAAATTCCCTATGCTATCCCTGATCGGCCCTACTCTTTCTTTGACCATTCTCTTATTCTTCACATAAGTGTAAAATGCCTTTGTGTTCTCCCTAATCCATTCTGCCAAGCCTTTCTCGTGCCCCATCCTGGCTCTCCTCAGACCATTTTTGAGTTCCTTCCTCACCTGCCCGTAATCCTCTAGAGCTGAGCTTGACCCTAGCTTCCTCCACCTTATGTAAGCTACCTTTTTTCTTTTGACGAGAAGCTCCACCGCTCTCATCATCCAAGGTTCCTTTATCTTACCACTTCTTGCCTGTCTCAGAGGGACATATTTATTCATCACTTGCAACAATTGCTCCTTAAACAGTCTCCACATGCCTATAGTGCCTTTACCATGAAACAATTGCTCCCAATCCATGCTTGCTAACTCATGTCTAATCACATCATAGTTTCCTCTTCCCCAATTAAATATCCACCCATTTTGCCTAATCCTCTCCTTCTTGTGGATTGAGTGTTTGTACTGTTTTGCTCCTCTAGCCTATTGGAGTCTTTAGGCCTTAATTTTTGTAATGGAGTACAGCATCTCCGATGTTGCAAAAATAGGTGAAAATGATCAAATATCGAAGTCATGTCCCCAGACATGACACTGACCATTTTTGCAGTAGTGGGTCACATTTCACACGTTCATTTCATTACAGCTTCCTACAGCAATCAGCATCCATTTATGTTTAACTTTCACAATCCAGATGTCCGAAACAGAAGAAGGTAGGACTGCAGATGCTGGAGAGTCAGAGTTATGGCACTGGAAAAGCACAGCAGGTCATCTGAGGAACAGGAGGGCTGAAGTTTCAGGCCATCTAAAACAGAAAACCTGCACAGGTTAGACCTGGTGGGAGCAGCTTTCAACTTTGTACATTTGTTTGGATAGTGAAAGTACACTTTTGAAGAGGTAGTGTATCCTTTTGGATAAGGCCTAAGACAACTTTGAAGGGAGGTCAGGTGGCGTTCAGAGACGCAAAGTGCTTTTTGGGATTGTTAAAAGCAGGCGTGAATGCGCACATATCGTGGGAACTATGAAGTTCATTGGAACAGTCAACAACAACTGTCAAAAGGAACCATCAACTTATCAAAGCATTTGAAACAACTGCCTTTGAATCTTTGAACACAAATCGTCTGGAAGATTAACAAAATAATTGTTTGCTATGCGAGTGTGTTGATAGAAGCCTGATGCTACTGGATTAATGCTGCAGGACTGATTTTCACAACTTTACACTAGTCCAATGCGTGCCTGCCATTTTATGGTATGATAACCAACTCAAAGTGGTTATAGACTATTTGATGTGGGACTATAAAGTCCATTGCTTGTTTTACAAGGGAATGTGCAATAGAGTGAAATGCTTGTTCTTATAAAGGAGAATGTGGTTGAAGCAATGTAAATATAGTGATTATGATTTATGAATGATGGTGTCTTTTAAATAGACATTTGGAAGCCTATATCATTTTATCTTGGCATGAGTCCTGAGGATTGCCTGTGGATACTGAATGAGATGGCATGGCATGTGCAAGGACAAGGATGGCGAGAGGAGGCATCAGGTTGGCATCAAGTTGGCAGAAGAGTTACAAAGGGCTATGGTCCATTGGTAGAGGGTGTGGGTTGGCATAGAGAGTATGAGAGGTTGTGGGGATGGGTGGGGGGCATAGGTTGGTATGAGGAGTTTGCTGACTGGACAGAGTAGTATAGATTGACATAGAAGATATAATGATGGTGGTTGGGAGGTATGAGGTACCATGGATTAGCTTAGATGAGGCATTGGGAGGATGTGCAATAATGAGAGGTGTGAGCATTGAGGACTGCTTAGTGTCTTAATGATTTTGTTTTAAATTGTAAATACAGTGACTGGTACCCAACTTACCTGCCAAGGTACGCAGTGCCTGCAACTCCAAAACAAAACTTAGCCACCCAAAAATGAATATTCCACCTTCCAGGGTATTTCCTTGTGGTTCAGGATTGTAAAAACTGAAGCAAAAATTCAGGCTTATTTTCAAAGTCTTACGTGAGTACTTGGATTTGTTTTCAAAATGTAGCACATACACCTTTGTGCTGAAATTCATTGGCCAAGTATATGCCTATTCCACAAGTTTATTTATGCTTCCTTGCAGTTTTTGGCAGTCCTTCTCAGATTTCACTACCCTCTTCAATTTGGTGTCATCTACAAATGTAAAAACTTCGAGGAAAAAGTGAGGTCTGCAGATGCTGGAGGTCAGAGCTGAAAATGTGTTGCTGGTTAAAGCGCAGCAGGTCAGGCAGCATCCAAGGAACAGGAAATTTGGCATTTCGGGCATAAGCTGATGAAGGGCTTATGCCCAAAACGTCGAATTTCCTGTTCCTTGGATGCTGCCTGACCTGCTGCGCTTTAACCAGCAACACATTTTCAGCAAATGTAAAAACTTGACAAGCATGAATTAAAAATAATAATAGCGACATATATGCACTGGTAAATATTATTTTTTAACCCAGTTTTGCCCTGAGAACCATCAATTTTATGTACGTTTTGTGAATGAGCCCTCACCTTCAGTCTGTTTAATCCATCCTGTTTGCGGTAAGTGAAACGGTATCAGTTTCCCAAGTAAATGTCAGCCGGAATTTTGTCAGCAACTCTCCTGCATCCGATTCAGAGGTTTAACTTCCCCACCTGTTGAAGATGCTATCTTCAAGATGGGATATTAAACCTGGCCCATTTGCTATCTTGGATGGATGAAAGATAACAAGGGAGTTTTCCCTCATCAGGCATCGTTAAGATGTGACCGATTTGGTCATGAAAATACTGCTGTTTGTAGGACCTTTCAGTGCACAGATGGACTGCCACGTTGCCCAACATAGCAGCAACTTCACTTCGAAACAATTTCATTGTCTGCAAGTTTCTTCAGGACATTCTAAGGTCATGAGAAGTGCGAAATGTATGCAAGTTCATTCCTTTCTCTCTAACAACTGTGGTTGAGAGACAGGAGTTTGGCACCAACATCGACCACATCAGAGCTCTTACTGTGTGCTGGCTGCCAGCATTGCTCTGGGATTGTTGCCATCCTAATCTGAAGCATACTGAAGCATCAGTTTATTATAATTCCACATGTTTAAAAGCCAGCCAGTTATGGGTGTGTATCTCTCGTACAGGGCAATCTGTTTCTTTTGTTACAGTAATTGGGTCAAATTGATGTGCATCTTGTGAGCCAACACATGCTCTTAGAGTGAAATTGGGATTTGGCACCAACATGTCATTCATAGATGAAGCCATCTCTCACCATTCTGACTGCGAGTCTCCACATAAATATCTCTTCAACTTCCTCTCAAACCTAGTTCCTTCTGTCCCTACCCCTGTCTTCATTCCCTCCTTTTCAAAATCCCAACTTATAGTTTTTAGGCCTTCATTCACCATCGTGTTCCTGACAGCCATGTCTCTCAACCTGGAGGAGAAAGTGAGGACAGCAGATGCTGGAGATCCGAGCCGACATTGTGGTGCTGGAAAAGCACAGCCGGTCAGGCAGCCTCCAAAGAGCAGGAGAATTGACGCGTCGGACATGAGCTCTTAATCAGGAATGAGGCCTCAACTGATGAAGGGCTCATGCCCGAAACATCGATTCTCCTGCTCCACGGATGCTGCCTGGCTCCCTGTGCTTTTCCAGCACCACACTGTCCCTTAATCTCACAGATGCAAATTTGAAATGATATGGTGAAGACAGGTGATTGTCTTTCACATCAAGGTAGTGGCTGGATGACCATTTCAAAGAACACCTACTTTCTGTCAGCAAAAGAAAAAAAGACCCTGAGCTGCCAGTTGCTTGCTGCTACAACACACCATCTTGTTCCTTGGCCAACATCTCTGCCTCAGGCTTGCTGCAGTGCTCCAGCGAAGATCAGCGCAAGCTGGAAGAACAGCATCTCATTTTCCACTTTGGAGCTCTACAGCTTTCTGATCTTATTATCGAGATCAATAATTCTAGGGGTTTGAGGCACCTTCTCCCGTGCCCTTATCCCAATTCTCACACACCAGGCCTTGTTATCATTTGATCTGCTATTACACTCAGCCCATTATTAACCACTAATAGCCTGCATTAGTAGCTAATCATCCTCCCAGGCTGATGGCTATCACTGCTGCAAATGTGTTGCTGGTCAAAGCACAGCAGGCCAGGCAGCATCTCAGGCATAGAGAATTCGACGTTTCGAGCATAAGCCCATTCCTTTGTCTGTCTCTCTCTCCTTGGATTCTATCTCCACTTATCATTTACCCCTTACCCCCTGCCCCCCACCCTATCTTCTGCATAAGAACAACTTTTTTCTACCTACCTACAGTTCGGAGGAAGGATCACTGAACCCAAAATGTTAACTCTGATTTCTCTTCACAGACGTTGCCAGACCTGCTGAATTTTTCCGACAAATTCTGTTTTTGTTTCTGATTTCCAGCATTTGCAATTCTTTTGGTTTTCACATTGAGGTAATGTCTGGCCAAGTGTGGAATCAAGGAGCCCTCTAAAATTGAACTAAATCAGAATAATAGGGGGAAGCTGTCCACTGGTTCAGAGGAAAATGCTGTGATTACTGTAAATCAGTTCCAGGACATTGCTGGAGGTATTCCACAGGGGAGTGTTCTAGGCTCAAACACTGCTTAATCAATTACCTTCTCTCAAGTTTAAGGTCAGAAGTGGGGATATTTGCTGACATTTACAGTCTCCATTTGCAGCTCCTTGTATCATGAAGCAATCCCTGCCTACATATAGCGAAACCTAAACAACATTCAGGCTCGTGATTTTGATATATTCAAAACATCAAGTGATATAGGGATAGTGCAGGAAAATGGTACAAATATAGAAGATCAGTCATGATCTCATTGAATGGTGGAGTGGGATTGGAAGGTTGATTGGCCCAATCCTGCACCTATTTCTTATGTTCATATAATAACTGGCAATATTCATACCGTGCAAGTGCCAGCCAATGATTAACTGCAACAAGAAAGAATCTAATCATCTCCTTTTGACATTGAACTGCATTACTATTGCTGAATTCTTCCAACTATTAAACTATCAGAAACACGACTGGACCAGCTGTATAAGTGCTGTGACCACAAGAGTAGTTCTGCGCAAAACATCTCACCGTCTGATTCCTAAAATATTGTCCACCATCTACAAGGGACAAGTTAGGAGTAGGGTGGAAT
Organism: Hemiscyllium ocellatum; assembly: GCF_020745735.1. Taxonomy (NCBI): domain Eukaryota; kingdom Metazoa; phylum Chordata; class Chondrichthyes; order Orectolobiformes; family Hemiscylliidae; genus Hemiscyllium; species Hemiscyllium ocellatum. The sequence goes on from NC_083414.1 coordinate 62,354,335, forward strand.
ACTCCCCACTCTCCCGGATGGGTGCAGTCCTACTCAAGGACCTTGATGCCATCCAAGACAAAGTGGTTCAATTGATTGGTACTCCCTCTACCATTATTGCAGTGGTCAACATTTACAGGATGCAGTGCAAAAATCTGCCAGGGCTCCTTTAACAGTACCTTCCAAACCTCTGATCTCTACCGCCTAGAAGAATAAGAGTTGGTTTCTCTCCAAGTTATAAAGCATCCTGACTTGGAACTATTTCACTGTTATTTCACCACTGTTGGATCAAAATGCTGGCTCAAATTTTACTACAGCTGATGAAATTAAAATTCAATTTATAAAGCTGAACTCTGTAATAGTGCCATAAAACCACCATTGATTGTTGCAAAAAACCTATCTAGTTCAGCGAAATGCCTTTATAGGCAGGCAGTCCGTCATCCTTACCTGGTCACACCAGAAATGTGGCTGACTTTTCAGTGCCTTCTAAAGCCATTCAGTTCAGTGGGCAGTGAGTGATGGCCCACATCTCACAAAGGTAAAAAAAAATCATTCTTAAAGACTATAAATGCTTTGGCCCTGAAATTTGTCCTTCGCCAATGAGGCTAGAGTCACGAAGGAGCAGTATTTATGAGTGCACAGCTTAAACTAATTTCACTTGCGTTACTTGTTTAATATTAGTTCTGTACAAAGATAACGTAAAAACATATTAATCAGTTGACGTGATGGACCAGAGGGAGTGATGCTATGGGCCAGAGTATCATTGCAGTGTTTGACAGGAAATGTCAGATGGGCGTGCTCTCACAAGATATGCAGCACTCAGGGGAGGCACCAATCTTTAACTCTAGCAGAAAGTGAGGACTGTAGATGCTGGAGATCAGAGCTGAAAAATGTGTTGCTGGAAAAGTGCAGCATGTCAGGCAGCATCAAAGGAGCAGGAGAATCAACGTTTCAGGCATAAGCCCTTCTTCAGGAATGAGGAGGGTGTACCAAGCAGGCTAAGATAAAAGGTATGGAGGAGGGGCATTGGAAATGCGATAGGTGGAAGGAGGTTAAGGTGAGGGTGATTGGCTGGAGAGGGGGTGGGGGCGGAGAGGTCAGGGAGAAGATTGCAGGTCAAGAAGACGGTGCTGAGTCCGAGGGTTGGGATTGAGATAAGGTGGGGGGAGGGGAAATGAGGAAGCTGGAGAAATCTGCATTCATCCCTTGTGGTTGGAGGGTTCCTAGGCGGAAGATGAGGCGCTCTTCCTCCAGGCGTCGTGTTGCCATGGTCTGGCGATAGAGGAGGCCAAGGACCTGCATGTCCTTGGCGGAGTGGAAGGGGGAATTAAAGTGTTCTGCCACGGGGCGGTTGGGTTGGTTTGTGCGGGTGTCCCAGAGGTGTTCTCTGAATCGTTCCGCAAGTAGGCGGCCTGTCTCCCCAATGTATAGGAGGCCACATCGGGTGCAGCAGATGCAGTAAATGATGTACGTGGAGATGCAAGTGAATTTGTGATGGATATGGAAGGATCCCTTGGGGCCTTGGAGGGAAGTGAGGGGAGAGGTGTGGGGGCAAGTTTTGCATTTCTTGCAGTTGCAGAGGAAGGTGCCGGGAGTGGAGGTTGGGTTGGTGGAGTGTGTGGACCTGACGAGGGAGTTGTGGAGGGAGTGATCTTTCCAGAATGCTGATAGGGGAGGGGAGGGAAATATATCCTTGGTGGTGGAGTCTGTTAGGTGGGGACAGACCCCACCAGCAAGGATATATATCCCTCCCCTCCCCTATCAGCGTTCCGGAAAGACCACTCCCTCCACAACTCCCTCATCAGGTCCACACACTCCACCAACCCAACCTCCATTCCTGGCACCTTCCTCTGCAACCGCAAGAAATGCAAAACTTGCCCCCACACCTCTCCCCTCACTTCCCTCCAAGGCCCCAAGGGATCCTTCCATATCCATCACAAATTCACCTGCATCTCCACGTACATCATTTACTGCATCTGCTGCACCCGATGTGGCCTCCTACACATTGGGGAGACAGGCCGCCTACTTGCGGAACGTTTCAGAGAACACCTCTGGGACACCCGCACAAACCAACCCAACCGCCCCGTGGCAGAACACTTGAACTCCCCCTCCCACTCCACCAAGGACATGCAGGTCCTTGGCCTCCTCCATCGCCAAACCATGGCAACATGACGCCTGGAGGAAGAGCGCCTTGGAACCCTCCAACCCCAAGGGATGAATGCAGATTCCTCCAGCTTCCTCATTTCCCCTACCCCCACCATTTTTCAGTCTCAACCCTCGGACTCAGCACCGGCTTCTTGACCGGCAATCTTCTTCCCGACCTCTCCGCCTCCACCCCTCTCTGGCCCATCACCCTCACCTTTACCTCCTTTCACAATGCCCCTCCCCCAAGTCCCTCCTCCCTACCTTTTATCTTAGCCTGATTGGCACACCCTCCTCACTCTTTAACTCTAGTCAACTTCATCATTACATTTCAGAGGAAAGAAATCTACCCAATAAATTCCATTTGGACACAACAGTGAAGAGGTTTACAAACCTTTCAGTAACTGAAAGAAATCATTCCAATAGCGTGTCCCTGTTGCACCTCTTGTATCGACTAGAGTGAAACATTTCTCCACAAGATTCTCTCAGCTGGGTAGCTCTGACCTTGGAGATGCCAGCTGTGTAAAAGCTGAGACAGTGAAGGTCGCTTGAGTTTCACTTAGCGCCAATATTTAGGAGCTAATGAGCATTTAATTGATCTTGTTGTATTTCATAATAGGTGTGATTCACAGGATTAGGGTGACAGCAGGGGAATAATGAACTCTCTCTGCTATCGCTTTCAGCCATTGAAACAAAGAAAGACCCTACTTCAGAATATAATAGGGTGCAGACATGCTTTTACTTCATTCTCAAGACATTCCAAAATGGTTCACAAATAGTTGGTGTTAGTTGAAGAGTAAAAGTTCGTCGGGACAGCAGAAGAACTTTCCAGGCTTCTTCCAGAAACAAAAATGGATCATTTACGTTACATTGCAAACTAAGGAAACCATGAATAAGACTTTCAAGTAGTGGCAATCAAATTTTAACAACCTCAGGGGTGGCACGGTGGCTCAGTGGTTAGCACTGCTGCCTTACAGCACCAGGTTCGATTTCAGCCTCGGACGACTGTCTGTGTGGAGTTTGCACATTCTCCCCGTGTCTGCGTGGGTTTCCTCCAGGTGCTCCGGTTTCCTCCCACAGTCCAAAGATGTGCAAGTCAGGTGAATTGGCCATGCTAAATTGCCCATTGTGTTAGGTGCATTAGTCAGAGGGGAAATGGGTCTAGGTGGATTACTCTTCGGAGGGTCGGTGTGGACTGGTTGGGCTGAAGGGCCTGTTTCCACACTGTTGGGAATCTAATCTAAAAAACCTTTCTAGGGATATTCGAACAGGACTTTGAGTTCTGGGCAATCCCTCAACTCTTGAGCTGTTGTCTGCAAGTTGGAGGTAATCTATTGAGGGAAGTGGATTTGAAGAGGTGCATGGTATTTCTCATATCCCCTAATTTGTCTGCACCCTATTATATTCTGAAGTAGGGTCATACTTTGACTTGGTTTGGCTCTGTACAGATACTGTCAGACCCACTGTGTTTCTCCAGCACACACTGTTTTTTTTATTATAGCTGACATTCTAGATTTTTTTCTGCAAAACCATTCGACAAAACCTAGACCCTGGGCATGAGAGTTTACAAAGGGTTAAGGAAAAATAATAAGAACACATGGGTGGCAGCTGTGGGCTTCTGGCTTGCTTTGCACAGTTCGGGATGCCAACTGACTCCATCATTCATCGAGTGTGGCATCATAGTGACTTGTGGCACATTAATAATAGTCAGCACTGCCGTCTGCCCCTTTTCCGTTTTCCCTGAGTGCTGCACTGTATCTAGTTTGGGTTGGGTTCTTCCACGGTTTCTTGAATTAATTAGACTTCAGAGCAACCAATTTGCTTCTGCCGTACATTCCTATTTTTCTGCGGTTTGCCTTGAATGTTTGCTAACTGCTTTCAGCTGAACATTCCACTCCATTTTCTGCTTGTTGTTAGGTTTAATTGTTACAATAGACAGAGTGTTCCAAGCATTCCATTCAAATTCCATGTGGGATGGGTGGAGAGGATGAGATGTTTTGTTCTCGTCCAGGTGCTGTCATTGCAGCATTGGGATTTTTTTTTCCCATTCGCTCGTGGGATGTGGGCAGTGCTGGCTAGGCCAACATTTATTGCTCATCCCTAGTTGCCCTTGAGAAGGTGATGGTATCATACTTTCTGGAACAGTCTTAGTGCTGTAGGTCGAGCCACAATGTCACAAGAGAGGGAAGTCAAGGATTTTGACCCAACAACACAAAAGGAAAGGTGATACATTTCCAAGTCAGGATGGTGAGTGGCTTGGAGAGAAAGTCGCATGTTGTGGTGTTCTCGTTAACTTGCTGCCTTGATCCTTCTAGTCAGTCGGGGTCGTGGGTTTGGAAGGTGCTGTCTCAGGATCTTTGTTGAGTTTCTGCAATGCATCTTGTACATAGTACACAGTGCTGCTGCTGAGTGTTGGTTATGGAGAGAGTGGACGTTTGTCTATGTGGTACCAATCAAGTGGGCTGCTTTGTCCTGGATGGTGTCAAGCTTATTGAGTGTTATTGGGGTTGCAGTCATCCAGGGCAAGTGGGGAGTGTGCCATCACATGCCTGAGTTAAGCATTGTGAGATGGTGGACAGGCTTTTGAGTCAGGAGATGAGTCACACACTGCAGTATTCTTAGCCTCTGACCTGCTGTTGTAGCTGTAGTATTTTATACAGCTAGTCCAGTCACCATCGAAGCTCAAGCAGCTGTGGTTGGATTTCCACTTATAGGAAATGGGCATTTGAATGGCATGAATGTTACTTGCTGGTTTTTCAGTGATGTCTGCAACTTCTTTCTCTTAGAATATGAATGCTTTAGAATGACACAAATTCTACCCCAGATTCTGCCAACAAAAACACTCGGACCAGCCTCGACTTCCCTCCACTCTGTCTCCCCTTCTTACTCCGCGGCTCTGTAAGCAAGACTCGACTCCATTTCCCAGGGTCACCCCGGGTCCTACTGCTTACCTGTAGCCAAACAGCACAGTAGCTCTTCCTCCTCACCCATCCATCCCTACAATGCACCCGATACTTCCACCTCACCCGCTTCACCCTTTCCCCCAACCCTTTCCCCCCACCCACCCCACTCCCAATCTCCTTTCTCTCCCACACCCACTTCCACCCACCACATCACATCCACCTCCACCCCCCAAAAAAGTTCCACCCCTGAGCCTTGCCATATATTCACTATCCCCCCGACCTCAAACTCTGAGGCCAAACGGTCAGTCCTCAAGGGCTCACATTCATGCCCCTCCGCCCCCGCCTCAACGTATTCTGCACCCACCATGACATGGAGCTTGACTTCTGCTGACTCCATCTCCATGCCTTCTTCTTTGAACAAAAACTCCCAACCTCCGAGGACCTCTTCTCCCACCTCCAACCTTCCTTCTCCACTTAGTCACTCCGCAACGGCCTTGTACCCATCCTAGACTTCCTCACTGCTGACATGACATAGGGCCACCTCAATTTCTCCATCCCCCTCACCCACTCCACACTCAACCCCCTTTGAACGTGCAGCATTCCACTCCCCCCACACCAACCCTGGTTCACCATCAAACCCACTGATAAAGGTTGGGTGGTGAAATTATGGAGAATGGACCTCTGTCGCAGAGGGTGAAAACCAAACCTCTGACACCACGTCTTACCTCCCACTTGTCCATGACCCATCAGGCCAAAACCAACCTAATTGTCCAGGCCCTCATTGCCTCCAGTGATCTCCTCTCCATTGCCTCCAAACACATAGTCCCTCAGCCCCACATTGTCCACTTCTACCTGCTCCCCAAGATCCACAAGCACAACTACCCCGGCTGACCCCTGGTCTCAGCATTCTCCGACCCCACCGAACTTATATTGTACTACCTCAACTCCATCCTCTCCTTTTTAGTTCAGGCATTCCCCACCCACATCCGCAACACCAACCAGGCCCTCCATCTCTTCAGTAACTTCTAGTTCCCCGGCCCCCAGCGCTTTCTCTTCACTATGAATATGCAGTCCTTATACACATCCATACTCCTCAGGAGGGCCTTTCACTCCTCCCATTTCCTCCAAATCCAGGGAGTGGTCATGGGCCCTAACTATGCCTGTCTCTTTGTCAGCTATGTCAAACAGTCCCTCTTCAATCCTACCCAGTCACTCTGCCCCTACTATTCTGCCATTACATTGATGACTGCATCAGTGCAGCATCCTGCACCCAGGCTGAACTGGAGCAGTTCATCAACTTTGCCCACAACTTTCACCCCACCCTCAAATTCACTTGGTCTATCTCGGGCACCTCCCTCTCCTTTCTTGGTCTCTCCATTTCTATCTCCGGTGACAGTCTCCAGATGGACATTTACCACAAACCCACAGACTCCAGTAACTACCTGGACTACACCACCTCCCAGCCAGTATCCCGCAAAATATCCATCCCGCTCTCCCAATTCCTCCGCCTCCACCATATCTGCTCAGATGAGGAGACATTCCATTCCCAAGCATCCCAGATGTCCAACTATCTCGAACAACGTGCTTTTCCCCCTTCTGCCATCCAGACAGCCCTCCACCACACCACCTCCATTCCCCGTTCCACTGCTCTAAACTCCCCCCAAAACCAATAAAGACAAAGTCCTCCTTGTCCTCAACTACCACCCCATCAGTCACCGCATCCAACGCGTCATCCTTAAAAATTTCCGCCAACTCTAATTAGACCCAACCACCAAGAACATCTTCCCCTCCCCACCCCTCTCTGCCTTCTGCAAGGACCGTTCCCTGGAGGACTTAACATTGAATTCTCCAATTTCAAATAACCTCCCAACCCACCCCCCCGACTCCCTTCCCAGCCCCTCCCCATTCCTTCTATTGCTCCCTGCCACCAACCAAATTCATTCCTCCCATTGACCAACCAGGTCGTACCATCTACTTGCCTTCACTTATTCCCGCTTCACCACCCTGCCCCCACCACTCCTTTTATCTGCCCAAACCCACCCCCAGTCCTGAAAAAGGGTTACACCCGAAACGTCGACTTCACCTCCTGATTCTGCCTGGTTTGCTGTGTTCTTCCAACCTCCTGTTTGTCAACCATAAATTAGAGGGAGGCCAGTTTACTCATTGAATTTACACTAGCTGGTTGGGAGAGCCATTGTGTTCAAATCATACCTATTCCTGATTCCTTCAAGTAATTATGTAATCCTCATTTCAAAAGTACAACACTTTGTTCAACCACCCTTGGAATAAGTACAATCCAGACAATACAAAAAAACCTGCTGCATCATTATTCCAATTATTTCAGATCTGATTCTTTCATAATTCAGCTTAAATTGGAACGCAGCAGATCAATTCAGAAACAGATAAAACCTTTAGAATCATCGACTGGAATTCATATCAGTTAGACAGCAGCCTACAGAAACCATACAACACTTTATAAACTGACGCTGAAAAGGGGGCTTCATTATGTGACTTTTAAGATGAAGAGACCACCCCGTCTGCCTGATTAAGGCAAAATTGTATGTACAACTTAAAATGTGTTTCAGTAACATTTTTTAAAAGACTGCAAACATCTTCTCCCAGTTACCTTGGTTAAAAATGGTTATCTTTTCCCAAATCTTTATCCCACAGTCCAAAAGGAAATTGGGCTCTACATTCTCAAAACTCAAAGTTTTTACAAAGATTTTGTATGTACACCTTACCTTTAAGAGAGTTCACCTTTAAGGACTTCATTTGGTTTGTGTACACAATGGAGTGACTCTATCTGCCAGTAATTCTCTGTGGATTTGAAATCTATACACACAGATATCATTTTGTTTGCTGTAATGCTTTAATGGTATAATAATCATTTGCACATCAGAGGTTGATTAATTCTATTGGGCAGTTCATTTGTAACAGTAAAACACATTATAAGTTATGAAGTAAATGTTACAGCAATGTTACTTCACAACTTATAATTCTTTTTACGGTCTTAAATAATTAACTTCTGATGAGCAATTGATTGCTATACCTTTAACATGATGGGATAAAAGCCAGTAAGGGAGAATCTAACCATCTCCCCTGATATTCAATGGCATTACCATCACTGAATCCTCTATTGTCAACATCCTGAGAGTTGGCCAGAAACTGAACTGGAGCACCATTTAAAAATTGTGATCACGAAAGCAAGTGAGAGGTTATGAATTCTGTGGCAAATAACTCACCTCTTTTCTCCCCAGTGACTGTTTACCAATTTTTGTATGGAATACTCTCCACTTGCCTGATTGGGTAAAGCTCCCACAACATTCAAGAAGCAACATTCAAAAAGCAGTCTGCTGACAGTCACCTTCATCGTTCACACCTTTCACTACTAATGCACAGTGGCAGCAATGTGTACTACATACAAAATGCAGTGCAGTGACCTAACAAGGCACTTGCCAAACCTGCAAGTTTGACTAGAAGGACAAGAGCAGCAGAGGGATTGGGAACTAGAGTTTCCCTTCAAACCACACACGCTATCCTGACTTAGAAAGATATCACTATTCCTTCACTGTCACTGGGTACACTCACTGGAAGCCCCTTCCTAATAGCATTGTGATACCTTCACCAAATTGACAAAATGATTCAAAGATGCAGCTCACGACCACTTTCTCCATGGCAACTGGGATAGGCAATAAAGCTGACCTAAACAACGATGCTCATATCCCACGAATGAATTAAAAATAAAGATCGACTTGTTCTGTCGTAATGATGCCAAGAGAAAGGTGGCCAAAATGTGAGAGGCATATATTGAGATAAAAATCATATAAGATAGAGAAAGGAAAGATGGGATCAAAAGATGGAGTTTAAAAAATGAATGAGGAAGAAGTGGAAAAATACAGAGATTCAATTGTTTTTACTGAAGGTGTAAGATTGTAGATATGGATTCATGAAGTTTTTACAGCAAGGAAAAGAGCCCTTCACCCCATCGTGTCCATTTATCTATTGTGTAATTATGTAAATATAAGTAATAGCTAGTCAGTAGCCCCTTTTACTTCTCTTAGTGCCTTCAATCAGAAAAATAATTGGGAGAGATGTTAAACAAGGCCCTTAGACTAGCATATAAAGTCAGGCTCTACCCCCCAAGGACAGAAAAACAATGAAAGACAGCAGAAAGTCAGAGCATGAAAAACAAAGATGCAAAGAGCAAATCACAATTTGAAACAAGATTCATCTCTGAGGCCATGGGTGATCAATAGCAATAATCTTAAATACCTCTTTCGGAGACGACCTTTACCAAACAAACTTTTCCCTTCTAAATGGTTAGCACAAACCTTTGTGATTTTTAAAAAATGTAATAATTAAAATAAGAATAGAAATCTAAGGCTGTTATAATGAAATATTCATGAGGGGATCAAACCAGTTGTTAAATACATCAGGTCTTTTTACTACAGACAGGAGGCAACTTGCTGTTGAAACTTGTCGTTGCTTTTGTTTTTCAAGAAGTGACTACCAGGATGAGTGAAAGCGTCTGGACTAACCAACCACTTTGGATTCTCCATTGTATCCCTCTCCTGGGCCAGACCCACCAAGCTACCTTCCAAACCTACTTGGTGATTGTTACCCCTCTGTAATCAGCCCTGCAATCTTGTGTCTGCCCCGCCACTGCATCCACTGGAGACTCCCTCCAATCTCCCCTCTGGAATGCTCCAACCCGCACAATCTTCACCATCAATTTCACTATGCTGTTCTACCTGTACTTTCGATGTTTGCCCTTCCTTTAACTCTACAGCCAAGCTCCCCACCAGTCCACAGTGATTGTCTCCATCTCGGCCTGCGGGAACACCCTCTCCCCATGTCACTAGCCCACCAACATTGATGCTCCCGCCAGTCCCACAATCTTACATTCCCTACTCAATCCTCCCCCACCTCAGAGTTGTGTTTTCCCCCCCACCATCTCGCTGTCAGCTTACTGGGCTCACACTCTGGCTGGGTGGAGCTTGGAGAAGCAAAGCAAGGTTAGTGACCAGAGTCTGTTTTATACCTATTCCTTCCAGTCATCACATCACAACCCCTTGCAACCTGCCTCCCTGTAAATATTGGGGCTCCTTCCTCCCTAACTCCACTGTGCTGAGTTTCTGATCTCTTTTTGGATCACTGCCGGGGGGGGGGGGGGGGGGGGGGGGGGGGGGGGAAGGGGGGGCATTGGTACTGAGTAAAGGGAGACAATGAAAAGCAAATAAATGCATCGGTTGCCATGTTCTGAATGTGCTGGGTAAAAAAACACCCAGACAGAAAGTCAGTCAGAAGATTCAATTTTATTTCAAAGCTGAGATGCAAGAGACATTGCCATTATTAATAACACAGGTCACACAGTCAATACACAAACTGAATATATACACACCTCAATGAAAAGAAAACAAATGTACAGAAAATAAACACACAAATAAAATTAAATAATACAATTGAAAGCATTTAATACCTTCAGAACCTCTTCCCATTATGTCGACAATGTGAATGCTTTTCACACTATCCTACATAAATATTGCCCAGATAACAACTGACTTAAATAGCTTTACATTTACACTTTGTAAATGAGGTCATAAAATAAGCTGAAGCTACTCACTGCATAGGTTATATGGCCTTTGACCTACAACCCAATTTAACCTTCTGAACTGTATGATAATGTTTCTGGAGCCTGATTACAACTATCAGGTGTACTACACCATGACTTTAAAAACTATAAAGCCCAGGGTCTGCATAAAGTTTTCAAAAAATTCAACTAAGTTGGAAATCCTCAGTAATTGTCACCTGATATAGAAATGCTGTATTATCAGAAAAAGATTGAAAGTTAGTGAGAAATAAATGCTAATGAAATACTAAGGCTTCTTTGGCAATAGCTCCTAAACCCATGACCTGAATTACCTAGAAAGACAAGGGCAGCCAGTACACTGGGGACACCATCACCTCTAAATTCCCTTTCAAGTCAAACATCATCCTCACTTGTATGTATAATGCTGTTCCTTCTTTATGGCTGGGTCCAAATCCTAGAGCTCCTTCCCTAGCATCATTTTGTGATTCAAGACGACAACTTGTCAACACCTCCTCAATTAGGGATGGGCAATAACTGTTGGGAATTGACAGCGGTGCCTATATTCTTGGAATGAATAAAGAAACAAGTCCACCGTGCTTCAAGCCAAGCCACCCTTCCTGAATATATTGTCTCAACTCCCACCTCAGCTTGGGAAACTGTGTTGCCCACTTATGGTAAACTTGTAGTTATGTTTAACTCATCCTCCAATTAATTTCATACACCATCTTTACCCTTGTAGGTTACACCATGAAGTTACTAGTTCTCGCCAATTTGTTTTGATGTGTTCAATATGCTATTCAAAACCTTTAATTTCTTGAAGACCTCTTTCCCCCATCCCAGTTCCTATATCTGACTGTGTCCCTCTTTACAACCATTGATTGTACTGATCTGGCATGCATTTTCAATTCACAGGGATAGATAATAGATACTATCCATACCCAAGTAATTAATTTAAAAAGAGATTGCAATTCAAATGCTGGGCTAAAAAAAATTCAGTGTTTTTAAATGATGCTGCTAGGATACCACTCAGTCCATGGATACCCTTATTCAAAGTGGTTTGTACTTTGCAGAAATCTTTCTTTCTAGTCACATTGCCAGTTGTTAATAATGTTAGGGCATTGGTCCATAATGTGCTACCAATTCCCACAGTTAATGGAGAAAATACACACATACACAAGAAAATGTGACTCATGTGGTGAAATTACTGACCTGTCTTACTGTTTCACTTTCCTACTGGAGGACACAACATCAACTTGTATTTGTATAGCACTTTTAACACAGAAAAATGTCCCAAAACATATTGGATTGGGAGGTAACACACTCATTGACCGTACTGTACCTCTTACATTTCCAGTTTGAAAAAAGTAGGACTGATTGGAGCAGATTGCCTGTGTTGAGATGTTGGGAGGACTTGCACAAGTGTTAGAAGATTTGCACTTTTTATACTTTTTTGACAATGTATTCAGCATGATAAGCGGCGGTCCTGTGATTTATTTTTAAGAACACCAATCAATAACAATTAAAACAGGGTCAACATATGAAGTAAATCTGACTTAAGCAGAAATTTCACCCATAGAGTTTCTATTTTCCAGCCAGGCATCTTGAGTGAGATTACTAAGTTAGTGATTTGCACAGTACATTAAAGGCATTCTTGCACTGTCTCCTTATTACATGCTAGTTACTGGGTTAGGTCTATCTGGAAATAATAAAGTTATATCAAGTTAGCCACCATTACTGCATCAAGTTGGGGCTAGATTTACATCCAGGTTCAGACTTGAAAGACGCCCCCCAACAACCCACCCTCCCATCCTGGCACCGTCCTCTGCCACCGCAGGAATTGCAAAACCTGCAGCCACACCTCCATCCAAGGCCCCAGTGGAGCCTTCCACATTCACCAATGTCATTCATTGTATCCGTTGCTGCCGATGCGGTCTCCTCTACGTTGGGGAGACTGGACGCCTCCTCGCAGAGCGCTTCAGGGATCAACCCAACTGCCCCCTGGCCCAACATTTCAATTCCCTCTCCCACTCTGCCGAGGACATGCAGGTCCTAGGCTGCCTCCACTGCCGCTCCCTCACCATCCAACGCCTGGAGAAAGAACGCCTCATCTTCTGCCTCTAAACACTTCAACCCAGGGCACCAATGTGGACTTCACCAGTTTCCTCATTTCCCCTCCTCGCCATCTTACCCCAGTTCCAACCTTACAGCTCAGCACTGTCCTCATGACCTGTCCTACCTGCCAATCTCCCTTCCCACCTATCTGCTACACTCTCCCCTCTGACCTATCATCTCCATCCCCACCCTCATTCAACTATTGTACTTTTTGCTTCCTTCTCCCCAGCCCCACCCCCCCCCTCCCATTTATCTCTCCACCCTGGAGGCTTCCTGCCTCTATTCCTGATGAAGGGCTTTTGTCTGAAATGTCGATTTTCCTGCTCCTCGGATGCTGCCTGACCTGCTGCACTTTTCCAGCACCAGCTTGATCTAAACTCTGGTTTTCAGCATCTGTAGTCCTCACTTTTGCCCAAAATTCTGACCCACTGAGACAACATGGCGACTGTAATCTGGAAGCAAGTGGTGACATTTTTGCTGCCTGTTTGAGCAACCTTTGTCATTATTTTATTGCAATACAATCAAGGTAGAAATCAACTGGTTTTGACGTGAACAACTGGAAAATTATTTTAAACTGTTGAGATCAGGGATCAGTAAATGGAGAAGGTCTTGTGGTGGAGTGGATAGAGGCCCTGACACCAAGCCAGAAGCTTTGGATTTTAGTTCCCTGCAGGGCTAGTTGGCCACATAAGGGTCATTCGTAATGTGCCCAAAGCAGGTCAATTATCAACCTGTAACTTGTTTGAATACTGCCTTCGCAGGCAGGAAGAGTGAGAAAGTCAAAAGTCAGCCATTCTGGATACAGAGGGGCGCCTACCGAGAATGCCTTGTCTACCGCATACGTCACTAGATTTGGAAAAGCCTCTGACTCTAATATTCAATGATAGCATTTTAAAATCTTGCACTGTGAAATAACTCCACAGAGGCTAGTCTCCCAGCACCAAGTCACCCTTTATTTACAAGTGGACAGTGCTTGACACTGAACCCAGCTAGCACAGAGCCAGCTCTCAGAGTGAACAGAACCCCTGACACTCCTGTTTATATCTGTCAGCCAAGGCCCCCTGATTGGACCTGGTTAACAGCCCCAATCAGGGAACTCATATCCTATGAGCTCCACCTAACTGATCTTGTTATAATCATTGCACACAGCTAAAACAGAAAATTAAGCAAAAATGGTACAGACAGTAACAGGGAGAAAAGCAGAGATTTTGTGATAATCAGAAATTCTCCAATAACAGTGACTGGGAGAAAACCTTCCACCATGAATAAAATCCTACCCTGTAAACAATCTAAACTGACTGATGCTCTGAAGAGTTTATCTAAACAATAATTTAAAGAGGTTCAATAAACAGGATTAAAGAAGGGGGAAGGTCATTTGTAATATTTAACTTGGAAATGAATGCGTTCCAAGTGAGCTCAAGGATCAGTCGCAGGATGCAAGTTTTTAATCTCAATTTTCAGAAGTCACAGGCTGGATTTCCCAGTGGGCATCAGGACCCCAATGTGAAAACTGAGGCCTGCCAACATTGCCAGTTTTCCCTTTAGAGCAGCATTTGGGGTTCCAGGTTACTAATGGGGTACCTTTGCCCTCACCATCTTATTGAGGTCAATGGGTTGGCCCCCGATGCTGTGGGTCCACTAGTAGATCCCACCCTAGCTCCAATAGGAGACATTGGCATTGGTTGAAGCAGGCAGGCAGGTGGGGCAGAAGCGTGCCTGAGCATGGAGGGAACAATGGTCATCTGTAGTGCAGTCGTCAGGCGAACAGGCCTCAGTTATGGTCATCTGGATGGAGGGAAAAGATTCCTCAGTGGAAGTTATGACGGGTGTGATTAATTGTGTCTTTTCATCCCCGCCTCTTCATTGGAGCTGGGCATCTCAGACTTTGGACGGCCGTCCGGGTGTCATAGGAGGTACCTCGAATGAGCAAGCAGCCTTTGGAGGTGTTGCCTCTTTGTCTGAGATTTCCTGCGAAGTCTATCAATTCTATTGCCTGAGTGACCAGCCTTCACTGTGAGAATTGACGAGGAACACTGGTGGGGAAGCAATAGCTGAGCCTGACCTTGATGTTACTGAATGCATTATGACCTGGGTTTACTGGGAAATTATTGCGAACTCGGTTAGCCTAACTTGTCCCTGCCAGCATGGTAGCCATCAATTGTAATAACGTTTCCCAACTTCATCATCTTTGAGGTCTGCTCACTTTACGAAGTCCAAAGATTCAATGTGCGTATCTCTATATTCTATCCCAGGATGTACCAGTCCCTGGTAAGGGGAGTATTTGTTCCACACCCCAATTGACCTTGCTGGGTCATTCAGAGGGTGGTTCAGAGTCAATTACACCACTGTTATTCTGGAGTCACATGTAGGCCAGACTGGGGAAGGACAGTGAATTTTCTTCCAGATACAGGGCTATGAGTGAAACAGTTAAGCTTTGGAACCATAAAATCCCTACAGTGTGGAAGCAGGCCATTTTGTCCCATCGAGCCCACACTCACCCTCCAAACAGCATTCCACTCAGACCCACTCCTCTATCCTATCCCTGTAACCTCACATTTCCCATGGCTAATCCACCTAGCCTGCACATCCCTGGACACTATGGATAATTTAGCATTGCCAATCCACCTAACCTGCACATATTTGGACCTTTTAGCAGTTGTGAAGTTTTTGCACAATCACAGATAGTTTCATGGTCAGCATTATTGAGACTAGCTTTCAATTCCAGATTTTATTAATTGAATTTAAATGCTACCAGGTGTTGGGATCTGAACATACATTCTCAAATCATTAGCTTTGGCCTTGGGATTACTGGTCCAATAACATGACCACAATTACCCACCCCTCTGGGAACTTTGGTGTGGCAATCCCATGAGTCATTGGGAAAACATAAATGCCCATATTGAATTTTTCAATCTTTTGATTTATGAAATAGTTTACACTTTGTAGAGATTTGTTATCTTGTAGGGATTTTCTAAATAGTGGTTGAAATGATTATGATGCTTTCTATTTGTACATTTGAACAGCCACTTATCCAATATAATGGCAGCTAAATGCCTGGAGCTCTGGTTGAGGCTCCCTGCCATTGCTTCTCACCAATGCTGTAGAAATGGTATGTGCTCTTCTTCACTGGTAACTAACTTTTTCGATCCTTAGGCTCATCAGCAGCTGACCAGCTCAAGTCAACACCCTACATAAACCTATCATTATTGGAAAATACACTCAGCTGAAAGCCACGATACTCTCCTCAACTCCCTTCTGTGTCAGCTACAGACTAACAGGAAATCCCTCCACGAGAGGGGAAGAGAGGTGAGTCGGACAGCTACACAGCCACCCTCAGCCAAAACAAGGCAACTGTTCTGTCATTTCAAAGATTGTATTGCATGTGAAGCCTATCATTTACTGGAGTTCAAAAGGTTTTGGAAAGATCTAGAGTTTCAGGAGCCTTCTGTTGCTATACTTTGGATGAGTGTCTCTGCTGTAGTGAATCTGGATAGTGCTAGGTACTGCGGGGTGACCGTAGAAATTTGGCACGTGGTTTGTTTTTGTTCCGTCTGCCCCTCATTGGCGACTTGTTTCTCTGGCTGGGCTCCACGCTACGGTGATTCTTGCTCAGACGCAGCTTGTTCCTTTTCTTCTTGTAGTCTTTCTGCCAGACCTGCTCGCAGTAGAAGTCCATCTTGGACGGATAGTTGATGAGGGTCATGATGCTCTTGTACCAAGGCTGAGGGCTATGGCCAGGGCCTAGAAGGGAACGGTCCTTCACGGGGCCAGCTAATTGCTCATGGCTTTCGTGCAGGTTCACCATCTGCTCAGCGGGGATCACGTGCAGCCGCAGCTTCAGCAGGGTCCAGCGAAAACCATGGTCCTCAATTTGGCAATGGTAGGTACCAGCGTCCCGACGATCTGTCTGGCGAATCAACAACCCTTGCTCTATTGAAATGATCTGGTCTCCAAAGGTAACCTACGGGTAAACATTACATTGAATTCTTCCAGTTTCATTTCATTGAGAAATGTACATTGCCGCAAGGTTACATCTACCATCCAAGCTACATACCAACCATACTGTGGGGTGGGAGCAGGAGGTGATAAACAAACTGTGGAACTACCAAATCTCCCTGTTCTTGTGTCATGTCAACAGGCAACCTTTTTCCTAAACATCTGCCACCTTAGCTTTGATACAGAATAGAGTGGCAATCCTTGTCACAGCCAAAGCATAGGAAATTCAGTGTCTGCGTTATTCTTTTGTGGTCACCACCCAGCTATTATTGTAGATGTAATGAACTAAAGACAGGCTTTTGTTTGCATGTGTGCATTCACGTTTGTGTGTGCAGTCACACTTCAGGGCAGGGTCTGAACATATCACTGTGGGGAAAGGGATAGACCTGAGCTCCTGGAGTTTGGGTGATGGGGGGTGGGGGAGAGGGAGGTGGTGGGAAGAGGAGACCATATGGAGGGTTGTAAGAAGTAAAAGCAGGCCCAGGAGTGGAAAAATTTGGAAATTTGAGTTTGAGTGGAATGCTAGGGGCATTCGGGGCTGTTTAGAAAGGGTAATTCTCAGCCTAATAACCTGGTACAAACCGAGCCGGAAAGCAGTTAAAATCCAACAGCTAATTTAGTCACCAATGTGCATTCGGAACCTGCCACAGTCAATGTTTTCTGCCATCCAGCAGGTGGAGTCTGTCTTTAAATATGCAGCTGCAAATGTGTTGCTGGTCAAAGCACAGCAGGTTAGGCAGCATCTCAGGAATAGAGAATTCAACGTTTCGAGCATAAGCCCTTCATCAGGAATAAGAGAGAGAGAGCCAAGCAGGCTGAGATAAAAGGTAGGGAGGAGGGACTAGGGGGAGGGGCGATGGAGGTGGGATATCTTTAAATATGCAGATCAGGCTCCAATGAAAATTCAGAATAGGGCTGAAATATTAACTCTGGCCTGAAGGGGGGAAGCACCATAACCGTTCCCTTGGGTTGAGGACCACAGAGATTTTATTTTAAATGTCCTCGTGGGTCTAAGAGGAGGATCGCTGATACAAGCTCCTGCTGAGACATGCCTCTCCATTCTTACCCACAGGAACCTCCTGATATGCCCTCACTGTGACTTACTAAGTATTGGCATAGTGTCAGCTGGCTGTTTCCTGATGCCTAGTTTGCCTCTCCTATCTGCTGACATGCAGGTCAGGCCCAGGGCAAAATCACCTAGGCCTCACTCTGTCGAGTTTGACAGTTAAGGTTTTCTAGGCATGGACTGTGTGTGGGTGGGACGAGCACGGGTGTGTGCGTGGTACTGGGGGCGAGGGCTAATTTCAGTAACCAAGCAGTGATGTGCTTTGTGGTCTCTAAGCAGTGAAGGAGAAATAAGGGGCTCTGAGGGGGAAGTGTTTTGCAAACTGTTTCCACCTTGACATGGATCACCTCAGCTGAGCAGGTCGTCTCATTTCTCTGCAGCCATCAGGGCCATTCCTCTGAAATGGGTCAGCACTGGCGGTAATTCAGAGAGCCGGTGTCATCTCTCTCAATGGGTGTGGTTATGCTACATGACTGAGGCTGTAGGAAGTTGGGACTGCTTTCATTGGAGACAGGAAGGCCCAGAGGAGATTTAATCGGGGTTTTCAATATCCTGATTGGGCTGGATATAGGGTGTGGCTGTTCCCACTCATAAAACAAGCAAGAAAAAGAGAGGGCATAGATTTATAGACTCACGTGGCACAGAAAAAGATCCTTTGGTCCAACCCATTCATGCCAACCAGGTAACCCAAACATAACTAATCCTATTTGCCCCGTAAACCTTTCCTCTTCATTTACTTGACCAAATGTCGACTAAATGTTTTAAATGTACCTACCTCCACCACTCTTTTTGGCAACTCATTCTATACATGCACCACCCTCTGTTTGACAAGGTTGCCTCTCAGGTCCTTTTCAAATCTTTGCCCTCTCACTTTAAACCTGTGCCCTCTAGTTTTGGACTCCCCTATCCTTGGAAAAAGACCTTGGCTGTCCACCTTATCTTTGCCCCTCATGATTTTATAAATTTGAAATGATGTGTAAATGAATGAAGTGAGGAAAATAAACCTCTTTCACGTAGTGAGTGGTTAGGGTACGCAATGCAGTGCCTGGAAGTGGAACGGAGGCAGGTTCGACTGAGGCATTCAGGAGAGCACTGGATGATTATTTGGATCGAAATGGTGTGCAAGGGTATTAGTAAAAGACAGGAGAGAGAGATCTGGATCAAGTGGATCAATGAGCTGTAGAGTGGCAGACGGAGTTTAATTTGAATAAATGCATTTTGGTGAAACAAACGAGGGTAGTGTTCTAGAACAGAGAGACCTAGAGATTCAGGTACATTATTCTTTGAAGTTTGTGTCACATGTCGACAGTTTGGCTAAGAAGGCGTTTTGCAAGTCTGCCTTCATTGCTCAGACCTTGGAGTTGGGACGTCAAGTTGCGGTTATATCGGACATTGGTGAGGCCTCTTCTGGAGTACTGTCCACAGTTCTGTTATAAGGAGGATATTATTAAGCAGGACAGATTTCAGAAACAAATTACCAGGATGTTGCCAGGAATGGAGGGTTTGATTTAAATTGAGAGGCTGAATAGTTTGGGACTTTTTTCACGAGAGAATAGGAGCTTGAGGGATAACCTTATAGAGTTTTATAAAATCATGAGGGGTATAGATAAGGTGAATGCCCGGTGTCATTTTCCAGAGGGTAGGGGATTTCAAGTCTAAGGGGCACATTTTTAAGGTGAGAGGAGAAAGATTGAAAAAAGACATGAGGGGCAACTTTTTTTACACAGAGTGGTTCATGTTTGGAAGTAACTTCCAGAGGAGGTAGTGGATGCAGGCATACTTACAACTTTTAAAAGACATTGGATAAGTACATGAATAAGAAATGTTTGGGGGCGGGGGTGGAGATACGGGCACAGCACAGGCAGGTTGGATGAGTTTATTATGGAATTATGGTCAGTGTGGACTGTTTGGACCAAAGAGTCTGTTTCTGTGCTGTTTGACTCTATGACTAGGGAATAGAACTGGTGCAGTTTTGATGTCATAACAATTCTGTGATGGCATCACCTGAAGGGAAAAGGTTGGTGGCCGGAGTCAAACCATGGGAAAAACCTGGTCCTCTAAACCTCACTGTCCCAGATCTTAGGTTGCCAACATCAGTGAGAATTCTAGGCCAGATTCCAACCCACACCGACCTCCTGTTCACCCCCAACACAACTCTGTGGCATTCTCGCTGTTCTTCAGGTGGAAAAATCTTACTGGGAGTTGAAGCAGGTGGGAGAAGGGTGGGGAACAGACATGAATACCCATGGAAAGGAATATTGTACTTTGACACCATTCCAGCTTTACTGGCAACGTCCCAGTGTGTGCTTATTTGGTCCAAAGCATGGTTTATTATAATACCCACCGTAAAGTAAAGCCCTTACCTCCTGCAACAGCCCATTCAGGTCGTCCGTCTCCACCAACCAGCTGACAGTGGCAAGCCGTGACTTGGGTATACATTCCAGGTATGTACTGTTCCCCTCAACAACAAACATCGCCTTCTCCTCAGTCCAGGTGTGCATGGCCCCTACAGTGAACATGTAGAAGGGGGAGGTTGATTAGTGACAGGGTCAAATTTAGGTGCACTGACTGTATTACAACACCTTAATGCCACAGTTAACCCAGCCTCAATGGTTACTCTTCAATGTGAGAGGTTATGGGAGTGGTGAAGTGAAAATAAAACTACTCATATTTTCCAAATTTGTACCTGATGGGGAAAAGGCCAAAATGATTCTACCGTCTGTGGTCACTGCTAATTACTGAGGATATTTTTTTAGTCAAATGTCTAGACATTGCAGCAATTATATTGAGATGAATGGCTATACCTAAAGAGAGCTGACAAGTAATGTTCACTTTAAATTTACCTCAAACTCCTTAACAGCTGTCCGTCTGCTTATGACAGATATTGCAGTGTGGGAATGGAATTCGAAGCTTCACTGAGTACAGTCCAAAGCAGCTCTCACCAACTGGAATGAGGGATTTCCACTGCATTTGTAGCTCACACCAAGTACCATTGGCTATTCATGACTGAGTATGTCAGGGTGGGGCCATGAGTTCAACATCAAATTCAGGAAGCTGCCGAATGAACGCAAACTCACTAAAGTCATATTACTAAATCGAATGTCCAGTTAGTTCTTAAATATAAGACTCATTGGATAAATTGGAACACTTTACTGCAACACTCCAATGTACCATTACCACTATCTGAACCCAGTGACAGTCAGGAGAGGGTCTTTCAGTCCGTCTAACTTGCTGTCTAATTTGTGTGGAAAATAAATGATCTGTATCACATTTACCCTCTTTACTCCACAACCAATACGAAAAAAAATTGCTTATTTCAGTCCTGTCACAACATTTCTTCAGTTATCAATTTGCTTAGCCACACCCTCATTTCCACCTATAAGCTCCTGGTTCCCATTAATGGACTACTCTCTCTCTCATACACACACATCCTGGCAATTCTCCTGCTCATCTCATAAGTTCAATTAATTCAGACACAGATGCATATGGTGGACAACTGGTCTCCTGATTCACTGCAGAATGATTCTACAATGGTAAGATAATTTCTGGGAGAAAGTGAGGACTGCAGATGCTGGAGATCAGAGCTGAAAATGTGTTGCTGGAAAAGCACAGCAGGTCAGGCAGCATCCAAGGAGCAGGAGAATCGACGTTTTGGGCATGAGCCCTTCTTCAGGAATGAGGAACCTCATTCCTGAAGAAGGGCTCATGCCCGAAACGTCGATTCTCTTGCTCCTTGGATGTTGCCTGACCTGCTGCGCTTTTCCAGCAACACATTTTCAGCTAAGATAATTTCTGGTTAGTTTTCTGCATCACTAGTTATTTCCTGAAACTCCTCATGACTGACTCCTCCATTAACAAGGTGCAAGGAGCTCATGGATTTCTGTGGTGCCAAGATTGAGGCCATCAGATCGACTAACTCTGTCACTTCCCTCCTCTTATCCACCCGCAGATCAAACCCCCCTCCACCGACATGTCACTGGCTCCCAAATTCACGCCAGTCTTTCCCAGAACTCCATGGTGGAATCTCTCCAATAAAGTGTTGGCTGAAATGGCTCTTGTCAATGTCACAAAATACAAACTAACCCTCCTCATCCTTCTTGACCTGTTTGCAGCCTATAATTCAGTAACTGGAAAGTTTGAACCTCTTGGTTTGGAGGAGAGAGGATTGTCCTTTTATAACAAGAATGTTACTTTGTTTAGTTAAATGCAAGGAATTGAGAAAAGGCAGCTAACGTCACGATCAGCATGATTGCTGGCTGATTAATTGTAATGTTATTTTTGAATATGGTTACAAACTAGTGGCCAAAAAATCCAAATCCAGGGTGGTCTGTCACCTCTAATCCCAAGGTTTGAGTCTAGTGACCCTGCAAAGCTCATGTAAGCTTGTGCATACTCAAATAATTAGCATCTGTACCAGACCTGGCACGATGTTAAAAGGGCAGTGAAATAATCTTTAGCCTGCTCCAACTCACATGGTGTCAAATCTGTGAGAGTACGATGACACCAATCCAAAGCATTTTACCCACCGTTCAGCATGTCCTGTGCCTGACCCTGAAGTGATTGGTGCTGACAGAGGAAGACAAAAGTGAACTTTGATGTCCCATTCCTCTTTGCTGTACACGTTCACACCCGTACAAGATTACACAGAGCCAGCCAGCTGCCAGTATTTTTCTAGCAAGGCAGCCTACTAATCTTACAAACCCTCTGATCATTACTTTTCTGAAACCCAAGCCATTATTAAGCCTTTTGTGGGTGAATTTGTGGCTTGTGAAGAGAGAAGGTCCTGGACGACATTCAGGCTCCGATCAGGTTCCACATGCATCACCGCGCCAACCTCTTTTTTGCGTCTCACTTTGATTTGATTTTAAAGCCTCATTCCTCAGTGACCACCAAGCTGTCTTCCCCACCCCCACACCCCTCCAATGCGATCGAGCCAGCCATTGAACTGTGTGCCCATTCTCATTCAGCTCACTCAGTGCTTGAGATTTAAAACTGTATCACAGAGCAAGGAAGGAACACATCCATTAATGTTCTCAATCCTGATCATTGTGCAGTGGCTGCTGGCGAAAGTGGCATTGATAAGCTGACTTCCAAGATTGAATAGTCACGAATAGAATAGAACAACACTCACGTCCCGAATAGAATTGAATAGAACAACACTCACGTCCCGAAGGGCAGCGATGATGAAAAATTTGTAAGACCTCATTTAAGTATTGATCACCATGTTAGGTGCTCAACTCCCAAGCAAGCTTTGAGTAAATGAGGGTCAGTGTTAGGGTAATATGTGAAAGGGTTTAAAAGCTGGTTCTTTGTTAAGATTGCAAATAGCTAGTTTGTGATATCTGGTTCCCTTTCATCTTTTGCCAGTGCCTTTAACTTCACACACTGTTGGCTCATGAGGTTATATTGATTGGAGCTTGGTGTACACAAAAAGCTTCTTACATCCTTGATCAGAAACAGATCCTGATCTCTACTTATTCTGCTTCACATTCAAACAACTTTCCAAGTGGACAGTGTCTTTTGATTTCAAAATAGATGAAGGCTGTTCTGTTTTACTGTACAATTGTTCCCTTGTATTACATTAGTAAAATAAATTAGAACATTTTGTAAGCTTTTACTAAATGCCCTCTCACGAATTGCTCTGGTTGTTCTCTCTAAGATCTCTTTCTATTTCAGGTTAACACTTAACCTTTTACTGTAGTTTGAAAATTCTTTGCATTACTCCTTAACTTTTCTGGTGCCAGTGAGCTACCTTCCCGAACCGCCACAACCTTTGGGGATGTAGGTACACACAAGGTGCTGTCAGGGAGGGAGTTCCAGGATTTTGATCCAACGACTCTGAAGGCGTGTGGCTTGGAGGTGAACATGTAGGTGGTGGTGGTCCCAAAAGCCCTTGTCCTTCTTGGTGATGGAGGTCATGGACTTGGGAGGTATGTCAAAGAGGCCTTGAAGAGTTGCTGTAATGCCTCTTATAGAAATCCAAATAAAACAGGCCTCCTCTTTCACTTCTGTCCAGCTGATTGTGTCAATTGGAAGGATTGTTTTCATCTCTTTTTGCCCTTCTGTATTTGGGAGCTGCAACACTGGAAAATTACTTCATTGTTTGCCCCCAAAAAAAAGGCCTTTTGCACAAATCTAATTTAAAGCCAAACAGTTTGACGAGGCTTTTTCTTAAATGCAGGGGAGTTTCAAAGATTACATTCAGGAATGGGTGACCTCTTCGTTCCCTTGTGATACTTACCTCCCTGATTGAAGCACTGAGTCAAAGGATCTCCATTCAGAGTGACCTGTCGAGTGTGTCTTCTGCAAGCAAACATAACAGCAAGGGGTCAGGTTCAACAGCAATCCATTGAAATCTCAGTCTAAAGCACTCTCTTTTATCCTGTGGTTTATTTGAACTGTATCCAACAGTTATGTGTTCAGATGACTTATGTCAGTGGCCAGATCTGTTGCCTTGGGAAGGTTTTTGAAAGCTGCCCAATCCATAATAGTTACCTCACAGATAGTCTGTTTATGTGGTGAAATTAGAGAGTAATAATTGCATTTAATGAGGGGAGGGTGTGTTGAATGTTTATATATTAAATGGATCCCCAGGAGATTTATAAACTGGAAACTAATCCAAGACTTTGAGGTGTTTACAATGTATATATTCTTATTATTTTAATGAATGGCCACCAGTGAACTACAAACCGGGATTTAATTGAAGGGTTGGTATGGATTATTTATAGAGAATTGGATACTGGAAATGACAGCCCAGAATTTAATTGAGGAGTTTACGTGCTTTAAATATGAAATACTCAATATGAAATTTCATAGGAAATATGAAAACTGTGCATGTATTATCGAAGGATTTTGATCCCTTTTTTCTTCAGGGTATACTATTGGAGCACCTAACAAGATAGCAACAAGATAAGGGATGCCTGTGCTAATGATTGCTCTGCACTGTCATCATTCAAAGTGAATAATGAGGTACAAAACGTTTAATGTATTCACGTAATCCTGGAGATGCTAGTCCACATTTCAAGTAGTATTGGTGTTCGAAGTCTGGTGACAGAATCATGAATATTCAACACCAGTTCAACGACACTCCTTGTGTAAAATTCGCAAAGTCTCTCATTATGATGTTTCAGAAAAGGTGTGCCATTTTAATGTCTTGTAGGGTCCAGAAGAGATTTACCAGGATGTTGCTGGAAACTTTGGGTTATAACGATAGGCTGAATGAGCTGAGACTTCTTTCACTGGAGCATAGGAGATTGAGAGGTGACCTTATAGAGGTTTGTAAAATCATGAGGGGTACAAATAGGATTAATGATAGGTATCTTTTCCTAGGATGGGAGATTTCAAGACATGGGGGTGCATTTTTATGGTCAGGAGGAGAGAAATTTTTTTAAAAAGGGGGGCAAATCTTTACACAGAGGGTGATTTGCTTGTGGAATGAACTTCTTGAGGAAGTGGTGGATGAGGGAACAGTTACTAGACACAAAGATAATTACATGAACAGGGCAAGTTTGGAGGGATATGGGCCAGGAGCGGACAGGTGGGACTATTTTAGTCTGGGATTACATTTGGCATGGACTGGCATAACAAAGACCAAAGAGGAAGGTTTTAAGGGCGATTTAAAGCAGAGGAAGGAGGTAACGAGGTGGAGAGATTTCGCCACGGTTTTTCAGAGCCTACTGCCTCCCAGCAGAAGACTGCTGGGAGTGTTGGAATGGTTAAATTGGAAATGCTCAAGAGGCAGAATTAGAATACTGCAGGGTTGTAGGGCTGGAGTAGATTAGAGCTGAAAATGTGTTGCTGGAAAAGCGCAGCAGCTCAAGCAGCATCCAAGGAGCAGGAGAGTCGACGTTTCGGGCATGAGCCCTTCTTCAGGAATTAATTTTGAAAATATCCTGTACGCAATAGACAGGTCAAGCTCCATCTGGGCATTTGTGGTGTGTCCACGCTGGCACGCCGGCAAGGTAGCAAGCCAACAAAACATTACTCAAGCAAAGCAATTACTGCAGCGACTGACTGACCTGCGACTGCTGGGTAGGTAGGTGCTGCAGGAGCTTCCGTTCCACGTGCAGTAAGGGTCCCTCGCCAAGCAGCATTCAGCACAGCCCTTACCGTACAGATCACACTGGTACAAGGAGACCTGGGCCAAGCCACTCTTTGAGCCAAGATACAACCACTGCTGTAATGAAAGACATTGTTATCTAATAATTTCAAGGTTGCAAATGTGTTGCTGGTCAAAGCACAGCAGGCCAGGCAGCATCTCAGGAGTAGAGAATTCGACGTTTCGAGATAATTTCAAGGCACCATTCTTTAAGCTCAGATCACAGCACAGCAGGAGGCCAGGAGACCCATTCTGCTTATACCAGCTCTTTGAATGAGCTGATAATTTAGTCCCATTCACTCCCCCCTTCTCTCCCCATTGTCCGGATTGTGTTATCCTTTTTTTACAAGTCTGGAAAGTTACTGTTGAATCCGTATCACCTTCACAGTGTGCCCACACTCACTTCAGGACAAGGAGAACTTCTCTGCTCCTCCTCAACACTGGGGTCCTTTACATTGAGCTGTGAGTGTAGACAGGGTCTCGAGTTTAATGTCTGATCTGAAAGTGCTGTGGAGACTGGGTCTGGACTTTATACACCAGTCCGGCTCCAAGATTTGCTCTGACATTTAGTCAGTGGCACGGACATTGACCCAGAAATGTCAGATGTGCTGAAATCAAAGGACAGAATGGCACAGTGCAGTGTGCCCACCGTCCTCCATTGAGATACCCACGACATACAGGAGCATGCAGCTCGTGCAAATTCTCTGGTATAACCCTCTGAGACAGACAGAGTTAGAGACACTCACAGACTCAACAGCGGCTCGGTAATTATAGTGATATATGGGTTCTGAAACCGGAAAAAATGTTTGGTGTCTGGAAATCTCTCCCAAGTTTCAACTTATCAATTTTAATATGTGGCCAGTGTTCCCTGAGGAAGAGCGGACATGAAAAGGATCAGAAAGCGATGTCACTGTGAACGCTTCCCGCGACAACTTTTCCGAGACCTCCTGCTTAAAACCCAAAAGGTCAAAAGGATTGTGAGGCCCCACTCATACCGAAAATCAAAATCAAGCGAGCTTTTGCCCTTCTGCTCCATGGGAGGGCTTCTGTCCTGCCTGAGCTTGCTTAGGGATACCTGTACCACCCTAGTATAGTCCATCTACCAGGTCCGCTGTCAAGGAAAGGCCGCCAGCATTCCTAGAGATCCATCCCACCCTGGCAATGTTTTTCTACAACCTCTACCATCAGGGAAAAGGTACAGAAGGCTCAACATATGCACCAGCCGGTTTCACAACTGTCTCTATCCTACCATTGTTAGGATACTGAATGGACTCACAAACACTTAACATTCGCCTGTACCTGTGTTTTTGTTTTTGCGGCTGTTTACCTATTATTTACTATCTATGCTATTTAATTATGTGATCTGCCTGTATTGATCGCAAGATAAAGCTTTTCACTGTGCCTCGGCACATGTGACAATAAATTCAATTCAGTACCACCTGCCAGTGTCCCCAGAGCAGATCACACCTGGCACTTCCAACACAGTTTACCTCCCTGCCTCACGGGTCAGTGAAAAACACAGTAAGAGTTACTGTTCGTTTAATTCCTGCTCCTTTTAAATATTATTCAGGGCACGGACATTCCCTCACTGTGGGGTGGCAGAACATGAGGTCATCTGCCCGGGCGCTAAGCTACCAAAGTACAGGCTGAAGACACGACTGAGAGAAACGAGATACCATGTGCCAGAATATTTTTTTTGCTCCAAGAACTATTGATGTTTGTGTTGTACAGCTGGGCGCCATGAAGTTCTGTCAATCTTTCTCGTAATTGGACAGTTTCTTGGGTTGTTGATTTTAGAAGTTAAATGTGAACTTTTGGACTATATTAGCTATGAGAAGTACTCTCTGCTCTATTACTTACTGGATATAATTTTCATAGTCTGTCGCTCAGGATGTTATGGTCTTGAATTCAATGCAACAATTTAATTACGGCTTATCACAAATAACTATCAAATATTCAGAATACACTTGCTTACCCGCTTTCTGGACAGGTTCAATGAAGTGATGGGTGATTTGTCCTGAAGAGAAATCAAATCATAATAAGAGGGTGGCACAGTACTTACGATGTTCAGAGTTGAAACTTTTTTCTGACATTTTTGTTTAAGGCTCAGGAGCAGCAGTGGACAAGAAAAACATAACTATTTCAATATATCCTTCAGGGAAAGGAATCCTGCTGTCTTTATCAAATCGATCCTGTATGTAATGCCAGTGAATTACCCACTATCCTCCTGAAGTGCTGTAGAAAACCACTCGAGCAATGACGACATTAGGACGGCACTGTGGCTCAGCAGTTAGCACTGCTGCCCTTTAATATCAGGGACCCAGGTTTGACTCCGCCCTCGGGCGCCCATTCTCCCTGTGTTTACATGGGTTTCCTCTGGGGGCTCCGGTTTCCTCCCACAGTCCAGTGATTTGGGAATTGGGCGTGCTAGATTTTCCTGTTGTATCCAGAGAAGTGTAGGCTAGGTGGTTTAACCATGGGAAATGCAGGGTTAAAAGGAGGGTGGGTTTAAACGGGTGTGGACTGAATGGCCTGCTCCCACACAGGAGGGACAGTATTGATGACGAGTAACAAATGTTGTCCAATCCGTAAACTAGCAAAATATATTTTTCCCTCCAGTAGAGCACATCATTGGGTGAGCTTCTTTCATTCCCTCAGGTTTTTCTTTGGACAGAGCATAATAAGTCGGCCTCCTCACTCCAGAAGCCCCTGCAAGTGAACTCTGCATCAAATGGCCGATGCAAAGGCCCCTTTCTGATCTATTACAAAATTGGGAGGTGCCCACATATGGCCCTGTATTGTAGTTGGGCTATGAGAGAAAACAAAAAAATGAATTTTGTTTCTCTGTTGTCTGGGCTTTGTTTTGATCAGGCCGTCAATGGTCTGATTGGCTAAGCAGAACCACAAGGAGCAGCTGAAAATACATTTTAAAAGCAGTAGTGCCATAGAAGGCTCTCAATAAGAGCACATATTCTAACTAATCCCCTGGCAATAGTAATTCAGTGGCTGGTATTCATGTAGGTATTAGCACAGCAGGCCTTAGTTTGGATTTTTTGATATATCTCGTGCCAGCAAAGTCTCTGGGGTGCAGAAACCCACAGCAAGCACACTAACGTGACTTGCCTGACTGAAACCTCATAAATGTGCAAGTGGTTTGCCAAGAAATATCCTTATTAGGATCATGCACACATCAGGAACATTTCTACATTGCCTAAATATACAGTCTCTTTGCACTGGTCTCTTCCTGAACTGAGATCCCTTTGTTCCTTGAAATAATTAACCTGAATTTCATCCCTCCCCCTAGCCCTCCAACTCCATTGAGCATTGGCTCCAATTCTCCTGTTTCTGTTTCACAGTTTTCCTAATCTTTGTGCCAATTTAACTCAGGTGGCTCCTCCAATGGATCCTTCCAATTTTTAGCCTCAGCACTGGGATCGTGTTTGGGGGGAGGTGGGGGGGGGCGCGGTGGGTGGCTGCCATCTTGTCCACTGGGGCGCTGACCTAGGACAAGCCCCCCGCCCACCGCTGCCTCTTCCAGTGAAGGCCTACTGCAATTGCACACCAAGCAGGCTCTGGGGAGACACCTAACGGGACTTTGCTTGGAATCAAGACTCTGAGGTACGAGTTCCATTCAGGGAGAGTGGCTGGACTTGAACGGCACTCACATAAGTGGCTAGTTTGGGGGTTCGGCTGGGGGGAGCATGAGGAGGGGGTTCCCAGTTGAAGGACATAAGGAAAGAGGGAGCAGTGCATTGGGAACAATGTTCAGTTCCTCATTGAGGCAGTGTGTGCTTTTGATCAAGGGAAATCTCTTTCAGTTGGGTCAATCCCACCAACGGTTCTTAATTGGTCACTCCAGGTCTTGAATTAGCATGAGGCCAGGTAGGGTGACCATGGGCCTTCTCACCCAGAATATAATGCTAAGGGAGGCAGGGTGCAGTGGGGTTTTTGCTCACCGCCACTCCATCAAGCCTGCCACCTCTAGGACAGAGGATTCCAAGCAGTATGGCTCACACTAGCTAGACTTCAGCTCCTGTGTATTTTCTCATTGCCTTTCGGTCACAACTGAACTTGCTGCACACCCGAACCCCAGTTCTAACCTCCTGATGGGGCATGAGAATTTGAGGAGCAGAAAATCTGTAAAAGGAGATTGACAGGTTGAGTGAACAGGCAAGGAGGTGGCAAATGGAGAATAATGCACGTAAATGTGAACTTATTCACTTCGATGGGTGGAATGGAAGAGGTGAAAGGGCTCGTGATATTGGCATGCTGAAGGATTTAGATGTACTTGTACTGCGAGAAAGGTAACTGGCAAGTGTAGTGAGTAAATTACAAGACAAATGGTATAAAAATGGAGAAACTCAGCAGGCCTGGCAGGGTCTGTGGAGAGAGAAACACAGTTAATGTTTCGAGAACAAAATTCCTTCTTTGGTCTGTTATCCTGCTTCGTGAAGGGCTGGGACATGAGTGAGACTGTACCTGGATGACCTTACACAGTATAGCCTCTGTAATATACTTGTCTCAGAGGCTCATTAGATAAATTCCTGAGATGAAAGGGTTATCCTATGAAGAGAAATTTCATGGAGCACATTTTGGAATTAGGAAGAATAAGATATGAATTCAGACAACAAACTTCTTAATGGACTTGACAGGATTGATGCTCGGAGACTCTCTCTTCCCCACTGGCATCTAAAACCAGAGATCCTAATCTTAGAATAAAAATTCAACACGTTTAAGAGCTGAGATGTTAAAAAAAGCCTTCTTCTCTCGAAATTGTGAATTTTTGGCATTCTCTACCCTGATGCTTATGATTGCTATGCTGTTGAAAACATTTTCAGACTGTGACTGGATAAATTATTCGGCAATAACGGAATTGAGGAATATAGGGGATAGGTTGGGAAAGTGGAGTCCATAGCTGATCTTTTACCTGATCTGATACAAAGGCAGAACTCCGTCCGCATCTCCCCTCACACTCCCTCACTCCGCCCACGTCTCCCTTCACATTCCCTCACTCCGGCCCGCGTCTCCCCTCACACTCCCTCACTCCGCCCACGTCTCCCTTCACACTCCCTCACTCCATCCGCGTCTCCCCTCACACTCCCTCACTCTGTCCGCGTCTCCCCTCACACCCCCTCACTCCGTCCACGAGTCCCCTCACACTCCCTCACTATGTCTGGCTCTCTCCCTCCCCTTCCCCTTCATGGCTAGTTCTTCTTAAACCCTACAAATTGAAATTGAAAACATTGCAAAATGAAACCACTATCCCCCCCGACTGCAGCACTGTTGCCTTTGATCTGTTTTGCAATTTTGACCTCCCCTGTAACATTTGCTGTGCTCCATGGCGGATGTATCAAATGGAGAAGTGAATGGAAGGGAATGATATGGTCGCTTCAGGAAGCCACGGAATGGGTTACATTCAGTTACCTCTGTGACAATTCCCACTTACCGGGAATACTTCCAACTCCTCTAAAATGATCTCTTCCACCTCCTGGTTTGCTTTAGGAGCATAGATGGATTTCAGGACCACCCCAGTATCTGTAAGAAAATACAATACGATGATCAGCTATTCTTATACAGTGTGGCCTGTACACACCAGAGATTCAATGTCTCAGTATAATCAGTAAGGGAGGAGCAGACATTCCAACCTATAATATCTGACCAGGGGCTTTTCTCTCTCTGCTTTCATGAATATCCAAAACAAGCCCGCAACCCTTGTTTGAACAGATTAAATGGCTCTTGCTTAAATATGCAAGACGATGGAAGCTGAATTACTTTATTGCAAACAGCAACCAACACTAGCAAAAAATAAAACTTACAAAGTTGATTTTTTTTGAAGAACGCCTAATTATTTCTAAGGCCCTGGCTGGTCTAAGAACATTCTGTACTCTTACCACATTCTGAGGTAAGGCTACAGGATTCCAGCTCATTCCTGGCAACATCAAGTGTCATCCATGAAGGGCTCCAGTGCTAAAGATCATTGGTAAACAGGGATTGTAGGAAATATTTCATGATACTGTGTACAACAAATTCATTAGTACTTGGTGGTACAAAGGTTTACCTCGCTGATCTTTTAGGCTCTTTCCAGATGGATTGTGTGTGCTTTCTCATGTGCTGACTGTGAGGTAACTATCTATAGCGGTGCACAAAGCTGCAATTTCTGAAATGGAATCTGAAAGATGGAAAGCTGTAGGAATGGACACATTGTTGTGGTGATCAGGAGGCCAGAGCTCTGGTCTCTGAATATTGAAGTGAGCTTCAGTGGAGTAAATGTGCCCAAGGGATGTGGCATCGACAATACCTCCATCCACAGACCACCCCTGGTAAAGTGGTGGTGAATCAGGCCAGCTCAGGAAAGACAGTGACAATGAGGAAGACAGCAAGAGGTGAACGAGGGAAAAATAGAACTGCCTCAAAATATTAGGAAGGCTTCTTCCTGGGTTTCTTCGAATTGGCCACAGCTTTTATACTTATTAATTCTGTCACCCCAGGTGTTAATATTATAACATGGGAAACTCTGGTACAGAAAGCAGAGGTAGTTTTTTATCCTACATCTTTCTCTCTACTTTTGTACCATAGGTAGGGAAATGATTATTAGCCTGATACTGGTATACTTCAGTGAGGAACTCTAGTGGTGCAGTGGTAGTGTCCCTACATCTGGGCCAGGAAGGTTGGGTTGAAATCCCACATGCTCCAGAGTGGTATCAAACACATTTGAAAAGAAAGATTTATTATAAAATATCTACATCTCCAATGACAACAACTTAGATTTGTTTAGGATGAACTTCTGCCAGTTTACGTGCTGCTACACTATACTGGACATGCCCATAGCAAGAGCTCGTACATTTACCAGAGGAAGCCAATCCAGTTGTAGAATCATAGAACCCCTACAGTGTGGAAGCAGGCCATTCAGCCCATCAAGTCCACACCAACCTCCCAAAGAGCACCCTATGCAGACCCACCCCCTACCCTACCTGTGTAACCCTGCATTCCCCATGATTAATCCACCTAGCCTGCACGACCTTGGATACGGTGGGCTATTTAGCATGCCAATCCACCTAACCTGCACATCTTTGAATTGTGGGAGGAAACTAGCCCACCCAGAGGAAAGCCATGCGGACACTGGGAGAGCATGCAAACTCCACACAGACAGTCGCCCGAGGGTGGAAGCCTACGAAGCACACTGGCACCTATTCTGCCTTGTTGAGAGGTTTACATCTTGCATATGGTGTAAGACTTGCATAAAATATTTCAAAAAATTGCAGGGTTAGTTGTTTTGCAGTTGGGAGATAAAGCATCCTCAGAATAGTCCTTTACGTGCAACTGATTAATCGTTACGGTAATAATTTAACTGAAATAGGATGCCCCATTGTAAAGTTGTTAATTTGTTTTGAGAAATATAATTTACATGCAACTAATTAATCATTAAGATAATAATTCAACTGAAGTTGTTATTAGCAGTTAATTTGTTTTGAGAGGTACAGTTAAAAAGGTTTTTATTGGCTATGTACCTGTTCCAATAAACATCACGTCATACTGTCCATCCACAGCCTCAACCCGATCCACAGCAATCCGGGTAAACTTGTAGTCCACACCAACTTGCATTAGCACCGGCTGTTTGCCCACAGGGTAGACAGAGTCATGCATAAGTGGATGAGTTCGAATGAAGAAGATTGCTTCATCTGGATATTCACGAGTTGACTTGAAGCTCCCATAGGTGCTGCTGGGACACTGCAAGTAAATAACAAGTGGAAATGTAAAACTGTGACAGATAAGACTTTGCATTTCCAGGTTTTCACAAAATTGTCACCGATGATCGAGTGTGATTTGTAGGTTTTCCGGCCTTGGGCGACTATCCATTCTCCCCATGTCCATGTGGCTTTCTTCTGGGTGTTCCAATGATTGAGTGATTTCTGGAAGATGGTACAAAATAAACCACCAGGGAAATCTCTGAAGTTGGCTTGCTATAAAAATGTGAGGGGTGATTAACAGAAGACCACATTATATTTAATAATTGTTGATTCAAAGCAGTTTTCCAGGTGGCCTGATGAATATTTCGCTCATAAATTGACTTTGCGGAATCTGATTGTTGCACAATTGGTTTCTCATAGCATTTATGTTTGAACCAGGATTATCAGGGCTGTTAAGACAACAGAACAGCCAATTGTCTAGTTCTGAAGAAGAGTCTCTCACAATGCATAAACGTGCCAGGATTTATTCTAATTCTCTGTTCCCCGCCCCCATTTCAAATGGAATTCCAACATAAGTTGTTGGACTCAAAATCTATTCCCGTTCATGTCTTCAGGAAGTAATTCCAGTTAAAAAGTGTCATCACTCTTGTAGGCAAGTGTGTCAGCCAATTTCTGCAGAACAGGAAGAGGAACAAATGTGATAAGTGGCCAGTTAATCTACTTTTGATGTGTGGGCTTCAGGGTGAATATTGGCCAGAACCGCAAAAGCAGCTTCCTGTTTGTCTTTGAGTAACTCCGTGAGATCTTTTACATTGACTCAATCAGCCATCGTAGTTTCCAGGGGGAGAGATTGCATCTCTGGGAAGAAGGCAAGCGCTGGGTGGGTGAAGCTCATGATTTGCACTGATCATGGCACATGATGTTAATGTTATCCCTATTTCTCTCTGCATTTCTTCCCCAGTCAATGGGAGAAATTGCATGAGAACAGTAAATGGATTGGGTTTGATGCCTTTCTTTTCATGCTCTAGCACATTTTATCTTCTTTCTTTACCATTCTTTGGGTGCAGGGTTACTGAGCTGGTTAGCTCATTGGGCTTGGTGAGCATGTGGTTCAATGGCAGGCGCTCAATTCCCGCTTGAGGGGGGGCAGATCTGGAACTGAGTAAGGCAAGCTAGAATGTCCAAAAACTGACAAGAAAACAGCTCAGATGAAGCATGGGTAGGCCACAAATTTGCCTTCGTGCCAAACATATACGACATGGATGGATGAACTGCATTGTTATGTTCAGGCCCACACAGGAAATTTTCCCAGACTGACACACCAGAGAACAAAAAGAATTTCAGTTTTAATTTAATGAGATCTACTGACTCACATAATCCCTATAGCGTGGCAGCAGGCCATTCGGCCCTTTGAGTCCACACTGACCGTCCAAAGAACACCCCACCCCCCTACCCTATCCCTGTAGCCCTGTGTTTCCCATGGCTAATCCACCTAACCCATACACCTCTGGATACATAGGCAATTTAGCATGGTCAATCCATCTAACCTACACATCTTTGGACTTTGGGAGGGAACTGGAGGACCTGGAGGAAACCCACACAGACATGGGGTGGAAGTGCAAACTCCACACAGTCACCCAAGGCTAGAAATGAACCTGTGTCTCTGGCACTGTGAGACAGTAGTGCTCACCACTGAGCCCCTGCTAAACTAGATTCCTCGAACTTCTTCCTGAGTTCAGACTGCACAGAACTGATGGCACTAAGTTATCTCCTCAGCTGGATGCCTTCACATGCGGCCTGTTTCTCCTGTCTGTCTTCTCCAATTAACTGTGACCTAGAAACTGCTTTTCAATAACTTTTCAATGTTACAGCCCAGAGCACACTGGTCACCGGGAGTGCACACTGCCTCCGAGATTATTAATATTACTCACCGTTCCAGGGCGAGGGAAGGGGACACGCCCTGGGTAGGTCACCCACTTGTAGTCAGGGCCCTCTTTATGAGCAAACTCTCCTTTGAAGGCCATTATAATGTCAGCCATCTTGTACACACAGACCGCTGACCCATTGAGAATATTGCTGGAAAGAAGCAAAAAAAAATGGGCACTAGACTAACATTTACATTAACCTCCTTCTATATGAATCTTCTAATTAGCACAATGATGAAGGGATCATGTTTCAAATTCTGGAAGTTAATATGATCTCCTAATTAACTCTTTCAATTGGTTCAATCAATTGTTTTGAGACCGAGAGGAATTTAATCTGAATTTACTAAATTCTTTATTGTATCCAGGTGCCCCTCTGAACTGTGCTGCAGAATGGTAAGCAGCTGATAATCTAATCTGGCACTTTAAAGGCTCTTGTAGTGGATAGGGAGGCTATTTGGCCCATTTTGAGCCAATGCTGGTTCATAGAAAGAGCTATTTGGGGAGCTAATGGTGCGGTGGTAAAGTCACTGTCGAACAATGCAGAAGCCCAGAGAGCATTGCCTGGGGCAATGGGTTAAATCCTCAAGTTCAAATTCAATTACTATAGTAAAAATATTATTTTTAAAAAAACCTGGAATTGAAAGCTAGTCTTGGTAATGATGGCTGGAAACTACTATCAATTATTTTTAAAACCCATCTAATTCACTAATGTCCTTAAGAGAAGGAAATCTGCTCTCCTTAACTGGCCTGGTCTACATATAACTTCAGAACCACAAGCAAAAGGGTTCACCGTTGACTTGGTGAACAGGAATTAACAATAATTGCTTGCCTCACCAGAGATGTTTATATCCCATGAATGAATAAATAAAAAAGTAACTAATCCTACCCCCTATCTATTTTTTTTCCTTTTCAAGTATGCATCCACTTGCTTGTGGGATTCCTTCACCTTTACTCTTAGCTGCACTGAACCCTTAATGGGTCAAAGAGGTTTTCCAAGCTCCTACAACTTACAAGACTTTTTCAAGTCTTAGCTCCAACACATTGTTGCACCTACAGACCCCTGGGTTTTTTTTCCCCTCAGCACAGGGCTGTCATTGCCTTCTCATTGATCATCCTATTTATGATGCACCTACTGACTCCTCGAACTTCTTCCTCAGGTCCAGATGCACTGAACCAAATACGAAGTTGTCTCCTTAGGAGCACAGCTCAACTGAATGTTTTTGCACGCAGCCCGCTTCTGCCTATGTCTGACCGTAAGTGGGAGCTAGAAACCACTCTTCAAAAACCCCTGAAGAGTTCTGACTGACCTCCTGAAACTCTTGCATTAAACAAACGCTTGCTCCTAGGCAGTATTGAATTTAACTAATATTTTGGAACAGTCAAATGTTTCAACCTCTTGAAACTGGTTCCTGAATGTTACACTTTCCATTAGCTCTCAAAGCACATGGTTCATACTGAAACAAGAAAGAAATTTAGCTTCCACACACAATGCAGTGGTCCAAGATGTGGTCCAACACTCACTTTCTCAAAGACAATTGGGGCAGGTAACCAATGCCTATTTTGCCTGCAAAGTGCACAATCTAAGATGAATTAAAATAACTAATGATCTTCTCAAAATGGAGATCAATTGCTCAGATGACAAGGTGTATGAAAGTACAAGGAGTCAAGATAATATTATGCCAGCTCTGACCAGACTACAAATGCCACACACCTCGTGGCAATCCGGAACATGAAACCCTGGGCTTCCTGTGTACATTGCCAAGACCGTGCTGCTTCAGGAATGATAATTGTGGCTTGTTTAGAAACTTTATCTGCTCTATCTGAGCTACTGATAGTTTAAGTTGATCTTTGCTGTCAAATGGAGCAATAACATATCAAAAGATTGACAAAATATCAGCAGACACATTGCCGGAGAGGAAGTCCTATGACCCACATTCACTTCCAGTCAGTGACATGTTGCCTCACATGCAGACAACAGCAAATTCCAGTGGCTGCATATCTCTTTGTTTTCAACTTTATCCAGATCGGCACCATTCTGAAAGGACCTGCATTGATTTCCAACTCGCCCTCACACTCGTTGAATTGTCTTTGCCTCCTGGTTCCCCCTGTTGTCTCCAATCTAAAAGTCACACTCTAAAGCAGAACGCTGAGGATGCTGGAAATTAGAGCAGAAAATGCTGAAAATACTCAGCAGGTCAGACAGCATCTATTCTGTCTCCACCAAAGCCAAGAGATTCAATAAGTGTTTTTTCTCTTTTTCAAAATCTCATCCTCACATTCAAATCTCTTCCAGGCTTTGTCCTTCCTATGATAAGTAAATATTTTCACCTTAATATTCTTCTGAGAAACCTGCTTTCTTCTGATTCTTCTTATTGTGTTCCTCGCTTCCTTCGTTTCCCCATTGTTAGCTGTAGACATTGGATTCTGGGATTCTCTCTCTAAACCTCTCTGTCGTGATGCCCCACTTTGGACCAAGTGACATATCCAAATATTTTGTTTTCTTTGGTCCAGTGCCTGCCATTGTTTGATTACACTCCAGCGAAACACCCTATGGGTATTTTACACGATGAAGATGCTACATAAATGCAAGTTGTTGTTGTTGAACTATTTAATCCTGGTTATGAGCCAGATGTTTAAAGCCCTTTTTAAAGGCTTAGCCATCAATCACCATTATTAGGTAAGTGTTATAACTATACCTTCATTGGAAGTTGGCAGTAAGAATCATTCACCTCAGGGCAGGACTGACACAGGGAGACATTACACAAAGGATCTGATCATCTTTCATCACAAAGTGCGAATGGAGGGTCACATTTATGGGCTCCTCTAAGATTAGATTACTTACAGTGTGGAAACAGGCCCTTCGGCCCAACAAGTCCACACCGACCCGCCGAAGCGCAACCCACCCATACCCCTACATTTACCCCTTACCTAACACTACGGGCAATTTAGCATGGCCAATTCCCCTGACCCGCACATCTTTGGACTGTGGGAGGAAACCGGAGCACCCGGAGGAAACCCACGCAGACACGGGGAGAACGTGCAAACTCCACACAGTCAGTCGCCTGAGGTGGGAATTGAACCCAGGTCCCTGTTGCTGTGAGGCAGCAGTGCTAACCACTGTGCCACCGTGCCGCCAGTTGAGTAAGTAAAAAGCTCACTTAGGTATTGTCAATCACTATGGCAACAGACGTTTCTGTATGCATGTTGTAAACTGAATAAAACCAGAAATTGCTGGAAAAGCTTAGCAGGTCCTGCAGCAACTGTGGAGAGAAATCAGAGTTAACCTTTCAGGTCCAGTGACCTTTCCTCAGTTCTTTTGTAAACTGGAATGATAGACAGTAATGGAAGGGGCTTCCTGGTCACAAGACTGACCAGGAATCTTTCAGACTCTTATTGGCCGTCGTTAAAAGGATTTGTAGATTGATATTCAACCCAAAATGGACAGGTCATTTTAAACGCCTTTTTTAAGGTGGGTTTTCCTTTTCCTTCCAGACTGAGGCAGAGTCATTATCCATTGCACTACACAACCCCCAGGTAAAAGGCAAACAAGGTTATACCAGAAAACCATGATTAGCCCAAAGCCCACAGACTGTAGGGATGGATGGAAAGCTCTGAAGGAGGCAAATCCAAGGGATGCAAAGAGGTGGCCCATGTTTGAGGATCTGGTTAAAGTCAGGGAACTGCACAAATGATACTTAATTTGAAAACGATGATAAAGAAAAGTAGAGACACAAGAGAAACATCCAGATTTGTTCTTTCTAAATATAAATATGCACTAAGAATATGGATAGAATTGTATCACCACACCCCTCTCAATAATATAGCTACATATAATGACAGAGAGGAGATGATTGAGTATTTTGCCTGTCATTCACCACTGAAGACCACACTGTTGCAGGTCATAGAATCCCCACAATGTGGAAGCAGGCCAGTTGGCCCAACAAGTCAATACTGACCTTCCGACCAGCATCCCATCCAGACCCACCCCCCCTAACCCTATAGGCCCTGCATTTCCCATGCTTAATCCATCTAATCTGCGCATC
This sequence comes from Hemiscyllium ocellatum, assembly GCF_020745735.1. Classification (NCBI taxonomy): domain Eukaryota; kingdom Metazoa; phylum Chordata; class Chondrichthyes; order Orectolobiformes; family Hemiscylliidae; genus Hemiscyllium; species Hemiscyllium ocellatum. Next base: position 62,393,877 of record NC_083414.1, read on the forward strand.
TCTGGAAACTATGGGGCAATTTAGCATGGCCAACCTACCTAATCTGCACATTTTTGGACGGTGCAAGGTAACTGGAAAACCAAGAAACCCACACGGAAACGGGGAGAATGTGCAAAATCAACACAGAGTTGCCCAAGGCTGGAATCGAATCCACGCCCTAGCACTATGGAGTAGCAATGCTGGCCACTGTGGCTGGGATTGTTTGTGTGTGGGATTTCCTCTGCTGACTATTTTCTTGGTGTAAACACTGATTTTACTAGAAGATTGCTGTAGTTTTTTAAACATGAGTTCTGTCAATGTAAATAAAGGGGTGGACTGCATTTTCCATACAAGGCTAGGGCACAGAATATGCAACTCTATCCAGGCCCCTCGTTAAGGGGAACAGTCAGTACTTGGGATTTTCACTGAGCTGTCCCTTTCAAAACAACAAGGACACCAATTTCCAGTGAACGGGATCACAAAGATAATCAGAACTAGTCAGAGGCGGTTAGGCTTAAGAAGAACAATAGGCCACATGGCTGTGAAGTAACAGAGAAAGTGCTTTAACTCTATTTGCCACATTATAGGAAGTTCACGGAGGCTTTGGAGTGGGTGCATAAGAGGTTTACCAGGATGCTGCCCAGATTGGAGGGTAGGAGCTATAAGGAGAGACTTGAAAAACTCAGGTTTTTTCCTCTTGAGCAGAGGGAAACTTGATGGAAGTCTATAAAATAATGAGAGGTGCGAACAAGGTTGATGGTCAGAATCTTTTTCTCAGAGTTGAAGTGTCTAATACTAGGGGGTATGTATTTAAGGGCGAGGGAGGGAAAATTCAAAGGAGATGTGAGGAGCAGGTTTTTTTTACACAGAGAGTGGTAGAAGTCTGGAACATGCTGCTAGTGGTGGCAAGTATGATAGGGGTGTTTAAGGGACTTTTAGATAGGCACAATATGTAAGGAGGGATATGGACGAACAGCAGGTAGAAAGGATTAGTTTAATGTGGCGTCATGTTTGGCACAATATCACAGGCCGAAGGGCCTATTCCTGTGCTGTACAGTTCTGTGTTCTATGTTTAAAATGCAGGAGATTATAGCAGTGGTGAATCCTATTTTTTTTTAAGATTAGATTACTTACAGTGTGGAAACAGGCCCTTCGGCCCAACAAGTCCACACCGACCTGCCGAAGCGCAACCCACCCATACCCCTACCTAACACTACGGGCAATTTAGCATGGCCAATTCACCTGACCCGCACATCTTTGGAATGTGGGAGGAAACCGGAGCACCCGGAGGAAACCCACGCAGACACGGGGAGAACGTGCAAACTCCACACAGTCAGTCGCCTGAGGCGGGAATTGAACCCAGGTTCCTGGCGCTGTGAGGCAGCAGTGCTAACCACTGTGCCACCGTGCCGCCCGTGAGTGGAATCATCTCCACTCTGTCCCTATATGTAACCATGTTAATGAGAGGGAAGTAATGATACCATTATTCACTGTCCACCAAATCTTTAATTAAAAAATTGTGCTTCTTTCTTGGACAGTGTTAGGAAGTGGGGAATACACTTTTTAAATTAGGGAAAACTTTTGAAATCCGAGTGCAGCGTTCAAACATTTCCAAGTCTTTCATCTGGAAAAAGCTGTTATTTTAAGAGGGATAGTCAGGACTGTGACATAAATAGCCCCAAAACTGTTGTGGTGCAGCACTTCAAAACAAAAAATCAAGCTCTGTGATTATTGGCAGATGTTAAAAGGTAGACATGTTTTAAAATACAATTTGGTCATCCCAATCAAAACGGGAAACATTGAATTTCACTCAGTGCTTCCACTTCCAGACTGCACAATGAATATTCAGGGAGGAGAGTGTATACTGAAAATATACAAATTGCTCTCCGTCACCACACCAACAGCACGAGTCTGGATCAAGGTCATGCTTCCCCTTCCCCCAGAGATGAACAAATAAACAAGCCCCTTATCAACACATCGCAACCTTTTGAAGAGGTACTTTGTAGTTTCCGAACTGTAAGCGGCCAGTCAGGGGGTCGGCATTGAACTTCCAGATAAGAGACTGTGAGCCCTTTGTGCTGCTTCATTCATCTTAACCAAAGTGAAGCTCTGGGTGACATTCCATACTGTTTTCCCTCTTTGTAACCATTCAGTTTCCAGTTTAAAGGAGCTGGTTCTTGCTGGATGACAAAACAACCCTGGGACTTCCAGAACAATGATTATCCAAACAGTTATTTTGCTTCGGTGCTTCTTACAGCCCAAGTCCCATCCTGCACTCAACTGCCATTCAGCAACAACTCTGTTAACATTTATGTCGAACCTTCAATGTAAAAAATGGTCAAAGGTGCTTCACAGGAGTGTCTCCAATAGTAATAGTACTAATATACTTATGTAATGAAACATTGGGCGGCACGGTGGCTCAGTGGTCAGCACTGCTGCCTCACAGCATCAGGGACCGGGATCGACTCCACCCTCGAGTGACTATGGGGACTTTGCACATTGTCTGCATGGGTCTGCTCCAGCATTCCTCCCACAGTTCAAAGATGTGCAGGTTAGGTGGGTTGGCCATGGGAAATGTGGGGTTACAAGGATAGGTGGTGGGAGGGATGCTCTTCAGATGGCCAGTGTGGACTCAATGGCCAGAATGGACTGCTTGCACACTGGAGGGATTCTATGAGACAGATCAATGCACTTGATAGAGGCTTTAAAAGACAAAATAGGGTGCTGATCTGTAAATATATTTAAAGAAGAGATAGATGGATTTTTGGAATAGTAGGGAGTTTATGGCTATGGTGACCAGGAAGGAAAGAGGAGTTGAGGCCCAGGGCAGATTGGTCACTGATCTTATTGGAATGGAGGGGTAGGCTTGAGGAGCAGAATGGCCTCCTCCTCTTCATTTTACTTCAGTTCTTAAGTGTAATTAAAATCTGGAGTGTTTGAAAGTTAGAAATACATGAGCAAATATACCCAGGAAGGTTGTGTGGCCGAAACAGATTGCAGACATAGAAAGGAGCAAGACCATGGAAGGAGTTGAAATTAAGGATGAGAATTTTAACTAAGAGTTAATACAGGTCCGCGACATCAGGTGGAAAGGACTTAGCACATTAGGACATGAGCAACAGTCTATGGAACATAGAATGTGAGATCAAACTAATCAAGACTTCTTTAACTTCCAAACAACCTCAACCAACTCCACGGATATGGAGAGAGGAATGGAATGCTCTTCAGAGGGTCAGTGTGGACTCAATGGCCAGAATGGGAAGACACATGGGAACAGTGCAAATTGCAAATTCCCTTTCCAAGCCCCACACCACCCTGGCTTGAAATTATATCATGGTCCCTTCATTGTCACGGAGTGAAAATCTTGGACCTCCAGCCCTAACTGTGGTGCACTTGCTCCCAATGATCCAGACTACAACAGTTCAAAAATGTGACTCATCACCACCTTCTCATGAAAGAATAAAATATAAAACCAACCAGGAGTGTGATAGAATAGTCACAGTCTAGAGATAGAAAAGCATTAATGAAGGTTTCAACATCAGATGAGCTGGAGCAGAAGTTGGACAATGTTATTGAAGTAGAAATAGGTGGTTCCTCATGATAGTATTTCAGATGAAAGTTGGAACTCAGTGTAAAGAGGAGGAATTAGGACAGGTGACCAAGGCTTAGACAAAAGTAGTAGGTGTTAAGGTTTTCAAGGCAAAAAGATGGGCAGAGAAGATTAAGGAGTGAGAGCCCAGAGCTTTAAAGGTTGAAGACCAGGGTCATGATAAGTTAGCATGAAGGAACTTAAAAATGGATTGGAACCTAGAATTGGAGGGCTCGCTGAATTCTTTGGTTTTTGTAAGCAGGTTGCTTCAATCTGACAGCCTGAATGATTGCTGCAGTCAATGTTTCAAGGTCCTCAGATTGATCTCATCAGTAAAACACATGAGTTTCGGATCATCTATGAGATAAGGTATTATTAACAGCCAGCTGATGAAGGAGCAGTGCTCTAAAAGCTAGTGCTTCCAAATAAACCTGTTGGACTATAACCTTGCCTTGTGTGATTTTTATCATTGTCCACCCCAGTCCAACACCAGCACCTCTAAATTAGGACCCAATTTTTAATGATAGTATTGATATAATTTGGGTTTTTTTCTCTATAAGGCTTGGATGAAGCTATGGGCTAAAGCTTTCCTGTGGACAAGGGCTCTCACCTGGATGTTGTGAAAACTCCATAGATCAGTGGATTTTTTTTGTCTTTCCCATTCAGCACGAAGACATCCTCTGCAAAAAAAACAGGTGCATTGATATTAACGGTAGATAATAAGCAGGAAACCTGATCTCTTTGTCTTTCCACAATGACAAGAGGCCATTTGACCATACTGAGTTTGTGCCTGTTCTGCAGAATTACAGTGCCTTGTACAACAATAGGATCTATATGTAACATCCAACCATGTCCTTTCGGTGGCCCAAAGTACTTTAAAAGTGATGGCTCACCTTTGATGTTCAACCAATGTTAGAATCCAGGAAAACATGGGATTTCCCAACAGTGTCTCACAAACAGCAAAGAATTAAAGGGCCAGATAGTGATGGTTGAGGAAAAGATAATGGCTAAAAGGCCATGGACAACTCCCCTCTTTAGCAAGTGGAATCATTAACAGTCATACAAGATGGCAAGCTACACTCTACATTTCATCTGAAAAATGGCACCTCCCACAATGCAACATTCTCTTGGTACTATCCTGAAATGTTGGCCAATATAGAAGCTGGTGACATGGACGCGAATTTATGGTGTATTTGGCCAGAAGTCAGAAACCAAATGGGGGCTCATACCTGTAATATCTGTGACGTTCACTCAATATCCTAACATTTCTCTAGGATTTTTGCCTAGGTTATGGCTGCAGAATCCCCCAGGAAATTCAACCACTGATAGCTTTGCAATAACATCGAAGTTCCAAACTCAACGGTCTTTCCAATCAGCCCACCAACCCGGGTAGAATAACAAATGGAAGATGTTCCAAGCTACAAGCTTTTCTCGCCTTTACCCATATTCCCTTATCCACCCCCACACAAAGATGATCATAACTGGCCCTCCTACCCAATGCTGCCATGTCACTTTGATTGTTCTTTACGTTCAAGCTCTGTTTCCACTCTCAATTGCAGTGCTGTAGCAGCAGAAGTCAAGTCACAGTCTTAAAAGGACCTGAACTGGAAGGAGTTTGGTAAAGTAAGTTCAGTATTTCTACAGCATCTGTCACTGTATTTCTCATCTACCTTTTTCGAGAGTGGTTGAGTTGAGAAGGAATGTGCACTGTCTAGCATGTGGACATTTATAAACAAGTAGCGAAGCATGCTAACTATCCTTCAGACTCTATCTTCCTATCGCTGCTGCCCGTATGCTTCCATCTCAGCAGAGGTGTCAGGTATTCGGAAACAATCTTTCACTTCATCTGGATCACTGAACACATTATCAATCACAGGCAGCACGCTCTATAAGTTTACACTAACAAAGCAACTAATTGACCACCATGAAATAAGCCTAAGGGCTCAAGTGACAGAACATTGATGCGCTCTGAAAGATGAATTGCTGCATAAATTTCATTATAACATGGACAAGGTGTTTAGAGACAGCTTTCAATGCAATATGCACAATGACGATACACAGGACAGATGTCTGTTAATACTCAGTGCTGCTTTATACCTATTTCTCTGGAATCTCCTCCAGCTCTCCAAGATCATGTGTAAAAGTCTAACTGGAATAATACTCTGACAATGGCTACTGAGCATAAGTACAAGGTGCTATGTCAAAGGATATCAGGTCTCTTGGGACTGAGACTTGATGGAAGAAGACACTAGCAAAACCCTACTCTTTTATATTTCTGGATTCAGTTTACAGGTAATAAACATTAACAGTTTGCACAAGTTTTGCATTCAGCTCTTGTACATCTCAAGTTCCTAGAAGCTCCCAACGATATTCCGAACCTACATTCCTTGAAATTTGATGGTCCCTGACTTCCTTCCCCCTACTGAAGATGGCTGTGCCATCAGCCACTTAATCCTTCAACTCTGCTGATCTATCACGGTGTCTGTTCTTCTCTCTCACTTTTCCTCTCTTTAACGACCATTTCTCTGAGAAAGCTTTTGATAACCTGTGCCAATACCTCCTTTTCTGGCTTTGTGTCACATTTCTATCTGCTGATGATGCTCCTATTGAGCACTGTATTAAAAGATGCTACATAAATGCAAGTGGTTATTGTTCTTGTAGTAGGAACTGGAAGCTATTCAGATCTTTGAGTCTGTTCCAATATTCAAGTTGCTAATGGCTGAATCAGCTCTCAATGTCATTGACCCCTTTGGTCTACGTCACTTGCCCAACAAAAATGTATTGATCTCGGCCTCAAAAATTTCAGTTGACCCCCAGAAGCCTTAAGGGGGTAAGAGTTAACAAATACTCTTTGTAATGTGAAATTTTTGCTAGTGCCTCGCTTTTGTTCTTTTGCATCCAAGAACTCCTTCCAAGCACTAGTCTGGAATAAGATACACTGTATCTTGAACTGTCAACATTATATATTTCAATTGCAGTGGCACTGTTGGTGTGAGACACAGCAATTTAGGGATACACATGGGGGCACATGTTAATTGTAAATTCAAAATGTTCACAAAATACAGCAGTATGCATTTTCCTGAAAGGCGATCCTGCTGTACACGCTGAATATGTGCATGGGAATCTTTTACTCCCAGTGTCCTTATTTGCTGCTGTCAGTTGTGTGCTTATAAACCAGCTCATGAGTGAGACAACTGTGCCAGTTGTAACAACAACTAAATTTGGCATTCACCAATATAATCTCTTGAACCATTCCCTGCGTTTTGGCGATGATCTTCCTTGCGGAATCCCACAGAGAGTTTAAGCAGTGTGATACTCACGCAGTTCATCAAAATGGGTTTGAATTCCCTCAGAGCCTGGAACGGAACACACCAGCCGCGCCTTCAGAAAGGTACTCCACTTGTTGACCAGACTGCGTTGACCACCAATATCATTCTGGGAGAAACAAAAGAGCTGCATGAGCTGGGGTCTGCAGGAAGATGCTGCACCCACTTTATACTGGTCATCCCTCTTTGTCCTCAGGCTGGTCATCCAGTCTGGTCAGAGGTAGGTACTGCAGATACTAGAGATTAGAATCAAGATTAGATTGGTGCTGGAAAAGCACAGCATCTGAGGAGCAGGAAAATCAATGTTTCAGGCAAAATCCTGATGAAGGCTTCTCGGATGCTGCCTGACCTGCTGTGCTTTTCCAGCACCACTCTAATTTGGTCATCCAGTCTGACTTTAGAATACAAAGAAGAACTTAAAGAGTTGGAAATCTTGTATAGGATTCGAAATTCTTAGCAGTAAAGCTATTCCAATCCAGGAAGCGCTGAAAAAAGTTGTGTGGGGTTCCGACCCAAGTGGATTGGAATCAAGGATTGGTAGGTAACATTGTAAATGAAGGTCTTTTGTGGTGCAATGGTACCTCTGAGCCAGGAGGCCCAAGTTCAAGTCCCACCTGTTCCAGTTAACGCATCATAACACCTCTAAATGGATTGGTTTGAAAAAAATCTAATGCGGTAAATGAGCATAGGGAAGCCTTCAAAAAGGATGCAAGTCAAGGACAGACTGGATTCATTCGATGCAACGGTAAGGAATAGCATCCACAACTAGAGTGTCCTGGATGACTGAAGATTTGGAGATCACAATGAAACAGATAATTGAGACTTGTGATAATTATCAGGTTTGCAGTTTAGCAGGGAACCGATTAAATAGAGAAGAAGAATGGGGGGCGGAGAGGCAAGGGACACAGAGAACTTATCAGAATAGACTGTTGGGTAAAACAAAAGAGAACTTAAAAGGTTTTGTAAATATATAAACAGTAAGTATGGCCATAGGACAGGCCAGACTCTAAATGTTCGTGCAGAAGCAAGGAGCATGGTTTATTTACTCATCGAGTATTTTGTATCGCCCAAGAAATGGATGCTACCAATGTCAGAGTGAACGAGAAGGCAGTCACAAATTAAGATGACACATGAATAAATAAAAGAGGAGTATTCAAAAGGCAGGCAGTACTCCAAGAGAAAAAGTCACTCAATCTGGATGGGCTGCATTCTAGGCTGCTAAGGGAAGTCATAGTGAAAACTACAGAGTCTCTGACCATGAGCCCTCAATCACGTTTAGAAAGCAGGGCAGTTCCAGAAAACTGAATAAATAGAAAATATTAGAGACATGTTTAATCCAAAAAAAAGGGGAGCAGACAAACTTGACAATTACAGACCAAACAGTCTAAGGTCGATGGTGGGGATACATTTAAAAATAATAACCTAGTACAACATTAATTACTAATAAAAGAAATGTAATGATAAATTGCTAAAAGCAAATTATGTTTGAATAATTTAATTGGAGTTCAAAAATTAACAGGGGATTAAGGGAACTGGGAGTTAACCTTATAGAGAAGTGTAAAATAGCTAAGTTAATAGTAAAACACAAAAACTGCAAATGCAAAACATGAATACAGGATGAACCTTGGAAGTTTAAAATGGCAATCAATTCAGTTCTTTTGACAAAGAGCAGTCAAAACATAGAACAGAATTCTAGATAGTATGGAGGAGGCAAAACCACTTTAGAAACATTTGATTGTTGCGATGGTTGAGGGGGGTTGACATCAGATTGTTCTGAATGATAAATTATAATTATTTTGAAGGATTTCCCTCTTTTATGAGAATCATGCAGTCTGATAAATTATAACACACTCTCGTTCATCCTGACTAACTGTCAGAATATTGGGTTCAAACAGGATTTCTATGATATGGTTCTCCAACACTTAGCAATTGAAGATTTTGAATCTCAAACCACAAAACTCATTGTAAAGTGTGGGCTGTCATCACAACGTCTCCATGTGGAAATGTGAATCAATCCCCATGTTTTTCTGTTCAGTTTCTCTGGTTCACTGCTGCTCGCAGCTAACCACACCCCTCACCTTACAAACCCGAGCCACTCTCGAGTAGATGACCTTCCCATTGCCATTATCCACTTCCAGAGCACGCTCGGTGAAAAATAAGTATACTTTATCATCCTCCACATTGTTGCTCTCTGCAATGGCATTGACCTTCACGAACCTAGGGTCTGAAGAGGAACAGAGAGAACTAAACTAAGTGTAGGGCATGCACTGGTACTTTCTACATGACCACAAAATCTCACCTCAGTCCATATCAACCAGCCAATCCAGAATCCAGCATAACTGAGATTCATTCTCTCCTTTTTGCAGTCAAAGACTAATTGTTCTTTTGTCTGGCATTAACAGAATGTGTTCAAAGTCAACTTTAATATAGAACCCCTATAGTGTGGAAGCAGGCCATTCAGCCATCTAAGCTTACACTGCCCTTCCAAAGAACATGCCACCCAGACCCACCAAAAACCCTGCATTTCCCATGGCTAATCCAACTAGCCTTCTCATCCCTGGATACTATGGGCAACTTAACGTAGCCCCTCCACCTAACCTGCACATCTCTGGGAGGAAACCCATGTAGATACAGGTAAAATGTGCAAACACCACACAGGCAGTCACCTGTCGGTGGAATCAAACCAGGGTCCCTGGTGCTCTGAGGCAGCAGTGCTAACCACTGTGCCACCGCGTGACTGCAATGTTCCAGTGTCCACACTTCTCTCACAGGTTACAGCTGGAGAATTGTAAAGCAGAGAGACAGGCTACTTAGTTTGTCATGACTGTCGTTGAAAAAGCCAATCAATTTGTCCCTATTCCCCTGCTCCTCTCCATTACACTGCAAAGTTGCCTCTCTTTTTTTTTACTAGCATTGATTTCATTTTTTTTGTATCTGAATATTTCCCCTTAGCAAAACAAGGAGCCCTCCCCTCACCCCAAAATACTAAATTTCAGGCCGCAGTTTCTAGGCAAGGCATTGTACACCGCATTGGTAAACTAACAGGATGGGTCTAATGCCGGGATTGGGAGCTTTACTCAAATCTAACCCTCACCTTGCAGCCACGTTGAATCATATTGCTCAGTGCGTATCACACGACGATGTCCCAGGCTACGAAAGAACGCCACGTCCCGGCTCATGAAGTCAGAGGATATTCCAGCATACAGCTCACCTTCTGGAAAGAGAACCAAGATTCATGACTTAGCTTAACAATTTTCTGGTGTGCTCACCCAAACAAATAGGTGGGAAGGAAAAGATGGTACTGCTCATCTCACCAGAACAATTTCCCAGGGAATGATAGGACCTTTTAGCTGTCCAAGCTATCAAAAATACAGATGTTCACAGAAAGGATCTGCGGTAGTGCCTGCGAACTGAATCAATTTTTCCCATTGCTCGGACAGCGTAAGGATGCTTGGACGGCTGTTCACAGCACACGCACCAAAGACGAACTGAATGAGATCACGCGGGGCCCGAAAGCCTTTGCGTTCAACAAGCGGGTAGCAAAGCAGAACAATGCAACCACATGGTCACACACGGGCTTTTTGCGCTCGTACCTTCGTTCGTACCTTGAATTTCGTACATATGTTGAAGCAAACTTTTACGTACAATCCTGTTCATAAACCGATTTGTACATGAACGGGGTCGTTCGTATGTCAAGGCACTACTGTATATAGATCAGTAATATCTGGGTAATACTTAGCACAGGTAAGCATTCTCATGTTCTGTTAGTACAAACACTTCCTGTGCATCACATCTTTCTTATCCTTTACCACACACATATCCGTAGCAGGAGGAGGCCATTCAGCCCCTCAAGCCTGCTCTGCCTTTCATGGCTAATTAGATCAAAGCCGCAACTCCACTTTCCTGTCTGTGTCTCACACTCTTTGTTAAGTTTGGCTTCTATCCAACCCTGTCCTAAAATATTCAACATATCCTTTGCACTAGCATGTCTCCCCTGAGACATATTAGATTGTTGGTCCTGAATATTGACAGGAAGTTTCTGAACAACAGAGAAGGGTAAATGTTCATAGCACAGAAAATATTTCTCTCTGCGCTGTCGAATCAGATATGGTGGTGGTAGCACTTATGCTTTTCAATAATTTATCAGTTCAAGCCCCACTCCTGCATTTAAGCATCTGATCCCACCTAGCACTCATGTATTGTGCTGAGGAAATGCTACATCAGTGAAGGCTGCTCTGCTTGTCAGTATAAGAGATCTCACTGAACTATTGAAGAACGATAATGGTGTTCCCCTTGTGTCACAGCCATCTTTCCCCTCTCAAAACAGCACAAACACACACAGATTCAGCACTCCACTTATTCTGCTGGTAGCAAACATATTAGGAGCAGCATTAGTGTTCAAAATAGTGAATTAATCTGTTCCAAAGTACATTGAGATGTCCAGAGGAGGTATAAGGTACTAGTTCAATGTGAGGGCCAATTTTTCTGACCTTTGATTTCAGGGAGCTCTACTTCCTCAAATAATTCCTTTGTAGTTGGAGCTGTAAAAGACAGGGGGGATGATAAGGCCTCGAGGGTTCAGCAATGTGTGGAGCTCTATTTTAAATACTGTGTGCTTGCCCTTGTGAAAAAAGGAATCCTTTCTGGACTAATTTACTTAAGTTGTTAATCTGTTCAATTTGAAGTAGCTGAAAATGTGTTGCTGGTTAAAGCGCAGCAGGTCAGGCAGCATCCAAAGAACAGGAAATTTGACGTTTCGGGCAAAAGCCCTTCATCAGGAATTTCCTGTTCCTTGGATGCTGCCTGACCTGCTTCGCTTTAACCAGCAACACATTTTCAGCTCTGATCTCCAGCATCTGCAGACCTCACTTTTTATTCAATGTGAAGTAGCCCAAACATAAATTATAGATGAGTTCATTCAACTAGACACTAAAAGTAGCAGAATAGCGAGGTGGAAGGAAATGTTTGTGGGTGTGATTCACCGAGTGTGGCAATACAATGATGTTGGTCCAGCTTTCGTGGACAGATTCTAATGCAAAATCAGCTGTGCCTTATCAACTTGATTGAGTGTGATAGTGTTGTGGTTATGTTATTTGGTCTAGGAGCCTAGAGGTCTACAATGTTGCTTCAAGCCATCGCTTGTATTACACTATAACACATTTTTATTGTTTCCTCTAGCTAGTTTCATGGTTGCTGTGGGAGTAAATGGTAGAATAAGTTACAAAGTATTGCAATGGGAGTGTTTGAAGAAAATTTATCTGACATGTCCATCCATAAATACCCAAATGATAACCACGTAAATGATATGTACCTCATGTGCCTTCAAAGGTACACTTTCACCATAAAATTAGTTTTCAGCAACAACAGCATCTGATTGAGGTAGTGCCTGTTTCAACAGTTCAACAGGCTTCAAAGGAGTGGAACCAGGAAAGGAAAACATTGACATTGAATCAAAGGTGGTGATACTGAGATCAGAAATTAAAGGCTAGATCAAGAAGATAGAAGCATCTTAAAAACAGGAGATGGAGATAGGGTGATGCAAGGCAGAAGGCAGACATTAAGGACATTGGGCTCTGGACTGCTGAATTTCAATTACACATCAAGAGGTGATAAGAGTCAGGGATGTACAGGAGGTCATAATGGAGAAGCGCAGCGACATCAGAGGCTGGGGCATGTGGGGGAAGGGGGGGGTTGAGGTGCAAAACCATAGAGAACTTTGACAACAAAGGATGAGAATTTTTAAAGTTGTTGCACTGGTTCACATAAGTCATGATTAATGTGTTAATGAAGCTCAAAGCTAAACATAAGATTAATGTTTTCAAGAGGGCATGGGGTGGAGAGGCACCATCCTTTCATCTCCGAAACTTGGAGTTGAATCTAGCCAAGGCTGATGGGATCCTTGTTGGTTTTTGAGGTTTAATGTGAAATGAGGCAGTAAGTTCACTGGGAACACAGATCAACGTCATTACAAGAGTCATACAGTGGTTAAGAAACTGGGAAACATGGTTAGACATTCAATGTGGGATAATGACAGGTTCAATTTGCTCTCATGGACTCCTAAAAACAAGATTATTATTAAGATATAGCAGTGAATCTAGCTATCTGAAATTCAGGTTATGACAGAAGATTAAAGAATTCTGCCCTGTTTCTTTTTGAAAGATTAGAAAAGAAAGTGTACAAACTTAAGATACTAAACTGTTCACTGAGCTCAAAAACACAGACACAAGCTGCAGTTTATGACCCCAGAGAATTGTCTAGTCTTGACATTATCGAGGACTTCCTGCTAGATATGCACATGGATGGGAAAAGATGGGATGGGTTTGGCTGTGATGCCTCCAGAGTTAAATAGCCCCATCACACCCGATGACAAGATTCCCTCATGAATCATGATCTGCCACAATACTTTCGGCAGCTAATGTCCTCACGAGTATAAATTTTGCAATTCAGTACAGCTGAATAGAAGTCACAGGTTAAGTGCTTATTGCTGCTTATTAACCTAACTGAAAATGAGTGCCTCGCCTAGACAGCTCAGAATCTCTGGGTTCACTGCTGCTGTGAGGGTTAAATCAGGAATCATCTTGTGAGGTCACTGGTTCAGAAAAAGAACAATTCGATCGTTCTTGTATGTTCCAAAGAGGTGTGTGGCAGGAAAATAAAGATCAATTCTCTTCAGGAATGTGGAGCATTCCGCACACAATGTATATATTCTGGAGAGAGCAACTTATAGCCAAGATTGGATTTGTTAATCATATAAATAAATCATACTTGCTGTTGACTGACCCCTGCAATGTTAGGATTTGTTACTGTCTTCAAATATACATCAGGCAACTGGGCCATCCTGCTTGTTTAAACAGGACAGTGTGCTATTCATCAGCATGTAAGTTCTCTGTTAGCCCTTGCCTCTGAACTGTCAGCAGCAGACGGCTTGAACATTTACACTCCATATGTTGCATATAGCCTTCAGCGCCTGCATGTGTTTCAGAGACTCTTTCATCCCTGAAACAAATGAAACCAGATGCAGTTGCTGGAACCCAGCATTGATGCTTAAAGACAAATTTATACTAAAAGCTGAATCCAATCAAACCCCTTAACAAGGTTGGTCCCGGAGATGTGCGAGAGTTGTGGTACGGTGCACACAAGGACGCCCACATAGACGCGCTCATGCATTCACAGACACGTGCATGTATGCACACAAACACGTGTATGCACACAGAACCCAGCCAGCACAGATACACATGCAGTCACCTGCAGACATGCACAGAAACATGCATCAACGTGAACGAATGTAGATATAGGCATACATACAAATACTCAGGTGCATGCACGGGGGCATAAATCCATACATACAATGGCATTGCCATATTCATGCACGTTTAGACATGTTTTTGTGAGTGCACATGTGCATAGACATTTGTAGACACATGATCACATTTGGTGGTCCCTAGAACTGACAATTAAATTGAGGGCACCCCAGGATCAGTTCATTGATTAAGAGCAATCAGCCTCTTAAAAGATGCTTGGCATTCCCCTGACCACAACACCTTGCAACAAGTCTGTTAGTGGAGTAGCAATAGTGTTAATGTTTGATACTTACAATCCGAACCATGCATCCTGAAAAACCTCATGATTTTCCATTCGACCTTAGGTGAAGCAGCACCAGTATTTCTGCTGTTCTTGACAGGGCCTGTCCCATGCCCTAGGTGGGTTACACATCCTTCAACAAATTTGCTCTTGGCAAAGCTCACCACTAAATCAGCTGACTGTAATCTTTCAAAGAGAGCTTCCCATTGTTCCAAATGTTGAATGCTGGTAGGTCATTAGGGCATACTACACAGTTAGTTATACCAACTATAAGTTGTTTGTTTGGCTTCAGGCAAGTGGCTGCCAGATTTCTAATCCGAGAAGCTGCATTTGACATTAGAAAAGGCCACTTGATGCGAGAGGGCCAATATTTTGTTGAGAGATCCTGCCTATATCTCTTCAGCTGATCCATTGTAGCTTTTAAGGGAGCACTTCCCACCCTGCACATTCAATAGAGGAATTTGGGGAGGGCTGCACTGGCTACTCTGTTGCCATTTTGGTAGTCTTTGCAGAATCTGGTTGGCCTATTAGGCTTGGTCTCTAGACTGATTGGGGAACTGCTTCGTCTGGGCTGAGTCAGGTCCCTTTCCAACATGGGTTGGATTTCTCCTTTCACCGAGGCTTACTTCTCGGAATCTAGACAATTAAAGTATTGTTTTATTTCTGGCAAATCTACGTTGTGTGGAGCTAAGGTTGGATAGCCTGGTTTGTCCTTACAAATCTTTAAATTCTGTGAGTAGCCATGTTGGGATACCTCACTGTAACTACATCTAAAACGAAAGTACGGTGTTTAATCTTGCTAACAGTTGGGTGTCGGCTAACCAGTTGGTACGAGGTTCAGTTTGGGAATCGTTCAGGCCTCTGACTACCTACAACCTTGCTATTCTCATCGCCTTCCATACCCTGCCTTACCTCCTGACAGATTTGTCTTGGTTTATTTCCTTCCTGGCTGTGGTATTTGTTCAGCATGTTGGTCAATTCATCTACCAACAGTCTGGAGTAAGAATCAGATAATTGGCCTCTCCCAGCCTCTTGGTTACTCTACATAGCCCACTGAAGCAGACTTTCAGTGACTCACCCTATAAAAGTAGTAACACTAACAAGTAGCCCCATTTTAATGAATATTCGTGAAGTCTTAAGGTGCTCCGGAGTTATATCATGGAGTCTCGTGAACTGCTCCCAGAACACAAGATATGAAATTTAACATTGCAAGTTCATCCCTTTGCTCTAAGCATTTTTCCATGATCAGCTTCAGAGCACCTTTTCTTATGCTCCTAAAGTAATTCAAAGGGACTACTGCCAGAGGACGCCCTGGATAGCTCCAAGGTGGCAACAAGAAATCCCAGACCTTTGTCCAAGTCAAGAGGTTTTTCAATGCAGTCCAGGCTGATCATCATTTTGAAAGTCTGATAGTATAGTTCCAAGTCCCTTGTGACGGTGGGTGATAGGCTGTGTTTTGCGTGTTATACCCAGCCTGTCATAACTTTCTGAAAAACTTGGTCTAACTGGATCTCAGTCAGTATTCCGTTTTGGATACACTACATTGGGAGAAATGGTTTTGAAGGGTAGGCCTCTGGAAACTCAGCAGCTACAGCCACAAGAGTGGGGATATACTGGCTCTCCATTTGACTTTTGGCAGGGATCCCACACAGTCTCCCAACTGCCTGCTAAATCATTCCCCAAACACTGGTATGGGAATTAGAGGTGGTGGTTTTATATCAGATTAGAGTTTTCCCACAATCTGGCATATCTTTATTGAGGCGAGGCCAGTAAAAACATTGACTGAAATGTGGCTGGGTCTTCTGATATCCAAATGCTCAGCAATGGGAATTTCGTGAGCTATCCTCAGTACCCGCTGACGCAACTTGGTGGCACTGCAATCTGGTGTACCACTGTCCAGAGTTTGTCTGCAAGGCTGTCAGGAGGTATCCATTCAGTCATACAGCATGGAAACAGACCCTTCGAACCAACTCATTCAAGTTTCCTAAACTAAACTCGTCCCATTTGCCTGCGTATGGCTCATGTCCCTCCTAAACCTTTCCTATTTGTGTGTTTGTCCAAACGTTCAAAGAAAGCAAAAAAAAAGTCCATCAAGAGCTGACTGACTCTGTTCCTTTACTCTTCCATTCTGAAGCATTGACTTTCTCTGCAGTGATGAGAGAGCAAGGTAACAACCAACTCTTTCAGAAATTCATCAATAATTCAGAGATTAACCAAACATCATGTCATGTAACACAAAACTGTATCAGAAATGGAGTTTTCTTCATAGTTTTGAACTTGAGAGTGTGAAGGAGAGAGAAAGCTGTCAAGTGAGATGTCTTCAGCAACCTAGCGAA
The DNA here is from genome assembly GCF_020745735.1 of Hemiscyllium ocellatum. Lineage (NCBI taxonomy): Eukaryota > Metazoa > Chordata > Chondrichthyes > Orectolobiformes > Hemiscylliidae > Hemiscyllium > Hemiscyllium ocellatum. The sequence continues at coordinate 62,410,688 of NC_083414.1, forward strand.
CAGCGGATAAAAATCATTCCGGGTACAGAAACATTTCAAATATCATGCAAAATATTGTTGACTTCAACTTTTTATAATACTGGCCTTTCTCTAAATCAGGTTTGATACATGCTTTGTTCAATATCAGATCAGGAACTAACAACTTCCACATTGGAAGCTCAATTTAATATAGCAAAAGCATCCTGGAACTCCTTTTGCTTTTGATTTGCTGAGAGCCATTTGTGACAATGCATTCAACACAGGGTTGAAGACTTACTTAACATTTCCTTTGGGTCAGTCAAATCCCTGAAAAAAAAATAAGCATCAGACAGCCAAATGGCATAGTCATGTGTCTACAGTGCCAACTTGGCCTCCAATAATGGAATGTGTTTTAGCCTTTGACCAGGCACATTACACAGGAAGGAAAAATATATGGAATCTTTTCCTGAAACTGTTGTATCTCTTTGATCTCACAAAGCCTTTCTGAGAATAGGGGAAAGCCACTACCTTCACCCCAGCTAAGTCATTTCCTATAAGTAGCTAGACTCTGTCCACAGGCAAACTATAGCCACTCTCCACAGTCAGTGGCTTAGAAAAAAGGTATGGGTACATGTGCTCCACAAATATGGTTCAATTAAACCTTTGCATTCAATCTTGCTGAGTAATGATACCTATTCTCAGCTAAAGGTTTGGGTGGCCCCTGTATCCTACATACGATGAGGGATTTATCCGCCTCACTCGAGGGGCAGAAAGTTATTTTTTCTCTCTCGGGGATCTTGCTCACAGCCCCTGCATCCTCATCAATGTTTACTCAGCCTTATGACAGTAGTGAGAGCAACAGTCTGTCATGCCCTCAGTCAGGGGCCCTTATCCTGCACTGTGCACCACCAAATCCTATGGGCTTACCCTGTAACTTCTAGCAATCAGCCCAAAGGGGTCCCATCATTTTGCAATGGAAGCATACAGGCTTCTGTGCATCACTTCCACCCACAGCACCTCTCTTTCTGGCAATAAGGAGGGGATTTCTTTCCATTCCCAATCAAGACTCCTTGTCCCTGACACTCTGCCTTCATTTCGCCATTCCATTTTCTATCATTCTCGGGATCCTGGGGTGGGGATTGTGTGTGTGTGTGTGTGTGTGTGTGTGTGTGTGTGTGTGTGTGTGTGTGTGTGTGTGTGTGTGTGTGTGTGTGTTTGAGAGAGAGAGAGAGAGAGAGATGGATGGTTAAAGGGTTTGCTTTCTGCTAAGGGCTTGTCAACAAGCTCACAGCCATCAGTTAGCTGGTTACTGGAATGTTTTGGTTTTCTAAGTGGGTTCTTACTGGTGTGAGGGGCTGAACTTATAAATTCCTCACGAACGATCTGAAAATTGAACCGGAGCAGGTTGATTGGAAAGACATTTTGGTGGATAAAACAGTGGACTAAAAATGGGAGAACTTCAAAAGAGATGATTAGGCTGCGAGCTAGGTAGATACCCATGAGAAATAAGAAAGGGCTATCCAAAGCTACATGACTAGGGATATTGATGAGAAAACAAGGAGAAGCAGATCAGAATAACAATAGCAGTAGAAATTAGGAAGAGTATTTCTAAAGAAGGAGAGAAGCAATGTGAAATATCAACTCTTCTTTCACTCTCATCAGATACTGCCAGTTTTGCTAAATCCTTCCAGCATTTTCTTAGATTAGATTACTTACAGTGTGGAAACAGGCCCTTCGGCCCAACAAGTCCACAATGACCCGCCGAAGCGCAACCCACCCATATCCCTACATTTACCCCTTACCTGACACTATGGGCAATTTAGCATGGCCAATTCACCTGACCCGCACATCTTTGGACTGTGGGAGGAAACCGGAGCACCCGGAGGAAACCCACGCAGACACGGGGAGAACGTGCAAACTCCACACAGTCAGTTGCCTGAGTCAGGAATTGAACCCCGGTCTCAGGCGCTGTGAAGCAGCAGTGCTAACCACTGTGCCACCGTGCCGCCCCTTTTCTATTTCCCCTTTTCTGATTTGAGTGGTCAGGAATCACAGAGCAGTTGGAGAAGGAGAACTCAGGTCTCCTCGTCTCTGAAGCAACTAACCCTCCACCCCTTACACTTTGCCCCAAACAAAACCTAATGCCACCAGTTACTTTGTGATAGTTCCCATGTCAGGCAGGAAGTTGTCTGGTGTGGGCCTCAGAGCTACAACCACATGGCCCTCACTTCGGGAAGATAAACACATTTCCAATCGTTTCATAGTCACTTTCTCACACCTTAAGGGATTGTCCCTTATTTTGACATTTGTCTATGCTCCCTAGGGGATGTGATTTCTCCCTTTGTCACAAGTGGAGAATTGCACGAGAGTCTATTCTTGCCTTTGTCTCAGTTTTCCTTTTGAGCACTGTGCACCTGCGCGCCCTCCTCCACACTCCCTTCCAGGAGATCTCACAATGCTATGGTCACAGGCACCCACCGCCTTGATTCCTCAGTCCCACGATTGAAGTATCTCTTTTTTTTTAATTTCCGAAGAGCCGGTCACCCCTGCCACAACCCACTCAGCTGGAGTTAAAATCCGGCCTATACGTGGTAAGCATTTCCCTGTCCCGGTGGTCAACCTTGAGGTTTCCTTTGAAACTAGGAGAAATCCGTCCTATTGTGGCCAACTTCAAAAGCACCAAAGTAACATGCACAAAGAGCTCCAAGTCTTTAATTACGGACTCAGAGAGAAAATGCTAGACTGGGAACTCGCGGCGAGCTGTGAACTTATTATTTGTTTCTGAAGCAGAGCACATTTCAAAGGACATCCCAGTTAAAATGAATCAGAAGTTGTGGGACGAAATTACTAACATACAAGGACATCAGAGATTCAAACTGCTGATGTTTCTATTTCCTGGAGTCAAACCACATTTCATCTGGTTACCTCCTGATTTTCCCACTTCATGTTACTCCAGTGTCAAAGATTCTAACGCGAATTTAATTGAACTTCACTGCCCTCGATCTCTGTAGTTGCCCCTTTTTAGTCTCCCTCTTCCCCGTAATTCTCCCCCGTTTCAACAAGAACAATTTGCATTTATATAGAACCTTGGAGGCGAACGTCTCATGGGAGCAAAATGAGTTAAAACGTAACATCAGATGCATGAGGAGATAACAGGAAGGGGTGATCAAAAGCTTGGACAAAGAGGTGGGTTTTCGGGAGCATCTTTAAGTGAGGAGACAGTTAAGGGCTGAGGGAGATTTAGAAAGAATGACAGAACCTGGAAACTAGACAACTAAAAACACAGCCTCCAATGGAAGGACAATAAAATCGGGCAGAAGGCCAGAGCTGGAGCAATGCAGAACTCCTCTGCCTGGATGAGTGAATCCAGAACAAGACAGAATAAGCTGAAAGTAACAGCTAGGCTGTTGGGGAGGGATATCCCTATAATTGGTTGTCGGATTTTCCACATTACAATGGTGTCTATGCTTCAGAAGTAATTTATTGACTGTGAAGCAATTTGGACTGCCCTGAGGTTATGAAAAGAATCAATTTAAATGCCTGTTCTTTCTTTCCATTAACCATGCAATGCAAACTCCAGTCTCACAGGGCAGTAAGGAAAGGTGCTGTGGTCGAATTGGACAACACCTGGAATTCTAAACGGTTAGTGATAATGGACTGATTTCTCCACGTGTCATGGACATGGATTTAGAGTCAAGGGGATTCCAGGGAATCAGTGGTAAAGCCTGGAAAAATGGCTCCCTCATGTCCTCCTGTCTTGAAGCAACTTTCCTGTGACAAGATGTCACGGCATCATCAGCCTGCTCCACACAGAGGCAGGAAAGTACTGAAACCAAGGAAAGTCTCAGTCAAAAGCCATTCGCCCCAGTGATATAGTTTCCCCAGTACTGCTCAGGCCCCTCTTTTATCCTGATATGTCCAGAAACATTGGCTTCTCCACCTCTTAATGCTGCCTGGTTTGCTGTGTTCTTCCAGCCTCCTGCCGGTCAACTTTGGATTCCAGCATCTGCAGTTTTTTTTTTGTCTCTAGCCCTCTTTTATTTCAGCTGAGAAAGGAGATATACACAAATCCTTAAGTCTCTCTTCACTCTGGCTGTACCCACCGCTCCCTACACAGCTGCATTCTGGACATTGCTGCTCCGACTTGAGTCTCCTGTACCCCTGGCCAGAGCTCATTGTCATGAATTACTCAGCAAACAGAGAAGCATTTAAATTGAGCTTTTAGACAACAGATGTAACAGAATGAAACAACTAATCTGGAGTATAACTTGCTTCGCAGTGAGGTGCGTGGTGTCAAGTTATTTTGAAGACAGGGTACCTCGCCTGCATATGTGGGGGGCTACCTGCTGCCTCAAGAGCAGAAAGTGAGAGTGTAACATCTCACCAGTAAACGCACTTCCAATAGTGCAGCATTCCCTCAGTGCTGTGCTCAATTGTCAACCTAGACCGTGTGCATAAATCTCTGGAATGGGCCTTGAACCAGTGGCCTCCTGACTCAGGAGCAATATGCTACCAACTGGCAACAGCTGTATTCCAAGACGTATGGTCTCCATTTGACACTTCAATTGACGCATTGGTGTTCTGACCTTTGCTGACCTCTGGCCAAGTCGTCAGCAGCCCTTCGCTTTGACCGTTAGTCTCTCGCTAAAGCTGGATTGACTAGTTTAACCCTTTGTGTACAAGTTTTGCCCTCTGATGAAATACTCAGGTCTTTTATTTTATATTTGATCCCTTTACAACATCTTGTAGTGTTCTCCGTTACCTTAACAATAACAACAGTAAAATTCCTCAAACAGCTTCAGACGAGTTGTCCAGCAATGTTTGACAGCGAGTTACAGGTGACCAAAAGAGATCAAACAGGAAAGATTTAATGAGAGTATTAAAGGAGGAGAGGAACATGAAGGGATGGAGAGATTTAGAGACTGAATTCCAGAATTTGGATAACTGCAGGCCCAGAGGGTTTGGATGCATTGACTAAATCTGACACAAGGCCAGAACTAGGAGCACAGAGACCTCAGAGACTTGGGGTGGAATGGTGGCTCAGCGGTTAGCATTGCTACCTCAAAGCACCAGGGATCCAGGTTCAATTCCACCCTGGGGTGACTGTGTGACGTTTGCACATTCTCCCCATGTCTGCGTGGGTTTCCTCCAGATGCTCGGTTTTCCTCCCACAGTCCAAAGACATGCAGGTTCGGTGGATTGGCTATGCTAAATTGCCTATAGTGTCCAGCCTTGGTGGATTAACCATAGGAAATACAGGGATAGAGTAGGGAGGTGGGTCTGGGTAAGATGGTCTTCAGAGAGTCAGTAAGGACTCAATGGGCCAAATGGCCTGCTTCTATCCCACAGGAATTCTATGTTGTGCTGCAGGAGGTTACAGAGAAATTAAAATGAAGGGAGCATCTCTCAATCCACAATGAATTTTTTAACGTGTCAAACCACCTACGGACAGGAGTGTATTGGCAATGTTACTGGAATACTAACCCAGATGCCCAGATTATTGCCTTGGGTGGCGGGGGGGGGCGGGGGGGGGGGGGGGGGGGGGGGGAAGTTGGAGCATTCAAATCCACAGCATCATGATTTAATGTATACATCTGACATATAAAGCTTGCCATGACAACTATCAGTGGTTGCTGTTAAAAATTAAAACATCTGGTTCACTAGAAGGAAATGGCCCAGCAAACCACTCAGTTGAAAGGCAATTTGGGTGAGCCACAAATACCAGTGACACCCATAACCCACAACAGAATAGAGCAACAACTGAGCATGAAGCAAGTCACTTCCATCCTGACTGAGCTCCATATCAGAAAGACAGCAGGCTTCTGATGAATGGGGTGGCACAATGGCTCAGTGGTTAGCTCTGCTGCCTCACAGTATCAGGGACCCAGGTTCGATTCTGGCCTTGGGCATCTATCTGTGTGGAGTGTGCACATTCTCCCCGTGTCTGCGTGGGTATCCTCCCACAATCACAAAGATGTGCAGGTTAGCTGAATTGGCCATGCTAAATTGCCCATAGTGTTAGGTGGATTAGTCAGGGATAAATATAGGGTAGGGGTCTGGGTGGGTTAGTCTTCAGCGGGTCGATGTGGAGTAGTTGGGCCGAAGGGCCTGTTTCCACACCGTAGGGAATTGAATCGAATCGAATCGAATCGAATCTAATACTTGTGTTGACCAGTCATCGGTCTTATTATAACCAAGCCTTCAGGGATTCCTACCAGTCACTGTCAACTGCTATGCTCTCTACTGAAGAAGGGATACACCCAAAACCTTGACTTCTCCTCTGATGCTGTCTGGCTTACTGTGTTCTTCCAACCTTCTGCCTGTCTGCTTTGGATTTCAGCATCTACAGTTTTGTTTGTTAGAACGCCTCATCTTCCGCTTCGGAACACTTCAACCCCAGGGCATCAATGTGGACTTCACCAGTTTCCTCATTTCCCCTCCCCCCACCTTACCTCAGTTCCAACCTCCCAGCTCAGCACTGTCCTCATGACCTGTCCTACCTGCCTATCTCCCTTCCCACCTATCCGCTTCACCCTCCTCTCTGACCTATCATCTCCATCCCCACCCACATTCACCTATTGTACTCTTTGCTACCTTCTCCCCAGCCCCACCCTCCTCCCGTTTCTCTCTCCACCGTGGAGGCTCCCTGTCTCCATTCCTGATGAAGAGCTTTTGCCCGAAACATCAATTTTTCTGCTCCTCAGATGCTGCCTGACCTGCTGAGCTTTTCCAGCACCTCTCTAATCTAAACTCTGGTTTCCAGCATCTGCAGTCCTCACTTTGATCTAATCCTCTCCCACTGGGCTGCCATCTGTTTCAAAGGTATTTTTTATTGATTTATTTCTCAGAGTCACTAAGTTCCTCAATGTCAACTTTAAGAATAAGTGGTAAGTCGATAGAAGCCAGTTAAAAATTTCAGTGGTAGGTGTTGACCTCATAGGCTAGTGCACAGTGGATGAAAGCAAATGGACAGTTCACTTTCTGATTCACATGTTGGCTTCAATGGAAATAGATTGTCGGGGGCGGGGAGGATGTAAAAACTGGCTTGACTTTGGCTTCGGCTTCACCCATTTTTACTATATCTTACAGGATTCAGATATGCCCCAAATAGTCCCATAAGAAGCCACATGTAAATTCGTATTTAATCAGTACTGGAGTTGACAGCACAATGACAAGTCTAGAAATTACTGTTAGAAAATACCGTCTGGCTGATGTATCACCAATTTGAAATGCATAGATGAGTATTGCCTCAGCCAGGACTGCAGATGTCATGAACACACCAAATGGCCGTACAGCCGAGCTGCCAAAGTCATTTTGAGATGAAGGGTGGTGAACAGGCCATCAGCACAAACAGGCCAGCTGCGGAGAGATCAGTCTCGACAACAGATGCTGTGCAAGAACCCAGAATAACGGCTCAGCCTGTCGCAGTGCCCAGGAACTGAAGCTCTGACTGAGATCACAAGGCACGATGAAACTAATTGCTGCTGGGGGTGCTTTTAGATTTCCCTGTGGATTTATGCTGCTGATCTCACAGGGCAAAGGCGAAGAGTTGTGAGGCTGTAGTACACTAGGAAGCAGACCTGCTCACAATGTTAGCAGTGGGTGTCAGTTTACAAATCAGTTAGACCAGGTTGATGGGACACGGTGCGGTCAAGTAGGGAAGCTGTGGGTTACAGTGGCTCCCCAATATAACCGTGACAGCCCAGCAGTATTGTGACTAGGTATCCAAACAACAGCATACATTTATACAGCACTCTTTACATAATAATCAAGGCAGGTCATTGAAGCATTTCAGAAGCACAGTTGGACTTTGAGCGATGTAAGGCGAGTTTGAAGCAGTTTCCTCTTTAGCCTTCGAAATTGGTTTCGAAGAGTATCTTTAGGGAGGGAACAGAAGTGGAAAATTAGGAAGGAAGTTCAGGGCATTGAACTGAAAGTGTGGTTCCACTCACCAAACTCACCTGGGGGCACCACAAGTAATAGGACACTATATTTAACTGGCATCCAAGCTATTCCATACTGTTGAGCACAATTTTCTGCTGATGTGAATGAGGTTAATTCACAATCCTTTGTAGTAGCCCCATGCCAAAATGTTTCTCAATCCCTTTCTCCCCATAACTCTCAATCCCATTACTAATCAAGAGCCCACCTATCTCTGACTTAAATACAACCCATGACACAAGATCCTGTCTTCCAGTGCCACATGCTGTGGGCAACTTACCATATTATCAACTACTTTCCGGACGCTCACACAGCCAACATATACGAGCATGTCCTTACCCATTAACCTACAAGAAATGGCATAATGGTACTATCATTAGCAATCAAGAGCTACAGGCCAACGTCCCTAGGACATAGGTTTGATCTCACCATTAGAGATGGTGAAACTTGAATTCAGGAAAATTTGGAACTAAAACAGAGTGTAATGATGGCCTTTTTCAGAAACCATGCTAAATGTCTCTGATAACATATTCCCCAGCTAGATGACTGTAAAGAGCATCCCACGACTGGCAATTGGCCAAAGGGCCTTTAAGCAGTTACCACACAAGATAATCATTGGATATTTTAATATGAAACGATTGTGAAAATCAAGATAGATTTTTCTGCTCTCAGGAAACATAGTTAATATTAATTATTCACTTTGAAGGTCTTTGCCCTTAAAACCAGTGCATAAAATGCTTTACTTGCTAACTAATAGAAGATAAAGTGCAGAATCTAGGTGACTACCCTGCATCGGTGGCTGATTCCTCCCACTGCTCAATCCAGCTCAGAGAAGGCTATGACAAAAAAGGCAACAAGAGGCTTTAACCATGAAGCAGTAGATACAAGCTCTGAATCAACTGTTAAACCAGGGCGACAAGAGCTGTGCCCAATTTTATGGTTTAAATGTACTGACAGGCAAAAAGACACAGTGGGCTTTGTGGCTACAAATTATGTTTGAATACAATTATGCTGAAACCAATGCCCAGTTTTGAGATGCCCATTCAGCCTGGTGATAGATCCAAACAATACAACAGAGGATGCTTTTAGTATGAAGGCAGGACTTCGTCATCAATCGGAATGTGCTGTGTCACTCCTACCAATGCTGTCCTAGACAAGTGCAGTAAATCTGCAACAGATACATTGACAAGGATGAGGTCAAGGTCGCTTTTCATCCTTCACATTGGATCTCTCACCTTCCACAAACACAGTCTGACAGACATAGCCTCCAGGTCTTGGTAAGCAGTGTCTGCAGTAGTGCTAGTGACCATTCTTGGTGATGAATATTGAAGTTCCCCATTCAGATCACATTTGTGTTTTTGTTAATCTCAGTGTTTCTTCCACATGATGTTCAAAATGGAGGAGCACAGTGCCGTCAATGAGAGGGGGCAATTTCTTCCACACAGTTTTTGTTAGACAATTTTCTTTTTACACAAAGTGGTTTTGTGTGTGGAATGAACATAAAGAGGAAGTGGTGAATGTGGGTACAGTTTCAATGTTTAAAAGATATTTAGATAAGTACATGAATAAGAAATGTTTGGAAAGATAGGGGCCAAGTGCAGGCAGGTGGGACTAGTTTAGTTTGGGATTATAGTTGGCATGGACTGCTGGGACCGAAGTGTTGGTTTCCCTGCTATATGACTGCATGACTCCACGAAATGGTAACCAGCTGATGGTTCCTTGCTTATGTTTGACCTGGAGCCATGTGACTTCTGAGTCAAGGCTGAGGATTTTTAGGGCCACTCCCTCCCAACTATACACCATTGTGCTACCACCCTGCCAGTGAGACAGGGCGTGCCCAGAGATGATGTTGGAGGAGTTTGAGACTCCTGGGACTGGCTGTATGGTATGATTCATTGCCTACATGTACGTGAATATATTTGCATAGCCTGTAGAACAGCTCTCCCAGTCTGGTTGGGGTGAGGGCGCCTGATGTTAGGAAGGAGAAATTAACAGAGACTCGGGGTCTACTTTGTCCAAAGCAATATTGGTGGAGGCTGGTAGCTCCTGTTTTATATTTATTACCATTTGAAATAGTGGTTTGGACAACTAAGTGGTTTGCATAATCTTTTCAGAAGGTGGTTATGATGTTATTACATTATTCTGGGTCTGGAGTCACAGATATAACAGATTAAATAAACTCAACAGTTCTCAGTCGCTGCTGGGGACTAGTGAACAAATTAAGATGACAGTAGTTTTGTGATCACCATTATTGATAAAAGCCCAATTTCATTGCCAGATTTATTTATCTAAATTAACTGAGATGAAATTCTCCAGTGATCTATGGAGGGATCTGAAGTCATATTTTAAGATCACCAGTCCAGCTCTCTGGATTACTAGTCTGACAACAAAACCATTATGCCATTGTACTTTTTGATCAATCTATTTTCTAAAGTCTTTTGTGTGGCTCAGTGTTAAATATCTGAAAATGCTCCTGCAATACATCTTGAGATATTTTATCACAGTAAAGACACCACATAAATACAAGTTGTTGTTGTAATTTTCATGGGTTTGTTAGGGCATCTCCCCTTTCTCTGGTGCCTCAGGCTTGTGCACAGCTTGTCTGTGCATTTATCCAACTTGGGATTGATACGTCAACATCTTTATTTTATCTGCAATTTCTGACATAATCCAGTCTGTCCTCAGTCAGCCTTCGAAACCCTCAAGCCTCACGTTAGGCACGCATGCCATACATTTCAACCATTCTAATATCATGTCACACATGGCAGTCCAACATTTCCACTATTCCAACTCTATGAGACTTGCAATCATACGTATTCTCACACAGCAAACTCTAGGGCATGAGGCCGCAGCCAAATGTTCCCGTTGAGTGACAGCTGATAAGACAGTTGTTCAGGTTTCCTCGGCCAGCCACAGTCTGTCCCTCTAGACCAGCCCTCACTATAAATCACTAAGCTTGGAAATCCATGGGAAAGGGCTGGCTTTGTGCAGTGTAACAAGGAAGAAACAGATTGAGACTAATTTATTTCTCCTTATGTGTCGCCCACTGGGCATTGTAGAATTCAGAGTGCCGATTACCACCCAGCAGCAGCGACGCACGTGCCAAGAGGATGAAAAATTCTGTCACCAATTGGCCAGGATGATATTACGCTTTGCCAGTGTCGAAGCGTTGCAAGGCAAACTGGCGATGTGCCTCCAGCAATCGCCTTCTCACTGAAGGGGAGCTTGAGCAGTTGCCTTCATCTCTGCACTTGGTGTCAAAATTTATGGAGGTCAGAGGGTTTGATTTATTGCTCCAGGGACACCGTGATGCAATTAGCACACAGTCCCTACAGATCAGAGACTGAAACCATAGCAGGCTGTTGTTACAGCCTCTCTCGCTCTTCCTTTCCTTCTGATGAATGGGCTTCGGCAGGTCAGTGTGGACTTGTTGGGCTGAAGGGCCTGTTTCCACACTAAGTAATCTAAGCTAATCTAGTCATCCTACTAAGGCTTTCTGAAGGTTCAGGAGAGGGCACATGTATTTCTACGAGCCTGGTCATGCATGTTTCCACTAAAGCTGGTGAACTATCAGGGGTTTGAAGCGATGCTTGGGTTGCTGTCTGAGAAAAATATAGTAACTGTTAAATTCAGATAAGCAGCAGATAAACAGAAAAGCCTGTCTCCTTACATCTCGTGATTTAGGTTAGACACAGAGTACGACACTTAAATCCAGAGTTATTCTTCGTATGTGTTCTTTTTTTCTGGCAGCCCATAAAGGTTTGCACAGCAATACAGGAGCCTTTATTCAGTGTTCCTTTCAAGCATAAATTATTACCTGGTTTTTACAAGCTACATGCCTAATACAGAAATACAATTTGCCGATACTTGACTCAGTTACCAAAAATACACATTCATTCATTGTAATAAAAGGTCTGAAGAAACATAATCAACCAAAATTTGACAGAGCCCCATAAGGAAAAATGATGAACAAAGCTTTGGCCAAACAGGCAGGTGTTAAGAAACATCTTAAAAGGAGGACTGGGGAGTAGATTCCTCGAGATTTAAGAAGGGAATTCCAGAGACTAGAGTGCAGACAGCTGAAGGCAAGACCACCAAGTGTAACAGCAGGATCTACAGAACCACATTGCTACAAAAGCAATTATCAGCCGCGACTATGAAGGACTGATACAAGTCAAGGGTGAATGAGTCATTTCATTAAAGAGGACAGAGAGGTTGGAGTAGGAAAAGGAAAAACAGCAGGCATGTGTATGAAGCTGTTGGGAAAGCATTTCACTGGGAGCAGAGCAGTTTACACTACAGTTGGTCTGTATCACATTTGAGCTGCCTGACCCTGATACTGGGAGCACGAGAGAGTGGACCATACTCTGTTCCCCAACAGTGACATCGCTCAACTTCACACAAACAAGGCATTTGTCATCAAATATCCAGCGCGCATTTCAAAAGATGAAATGGCTCACAACTTTTAAACACCTAATCAAAGTGCTCAAACTAATTACTTCGATGTTTCTTTTTAAAAATATTTAACCCTAATTAACATCACAAAAAAATAATTAATCTGGTCATTGCTGTTTCTGGGACAAATATATAACATTGAAAAAATAAACCTAGTGTGCAAATTTGTCCATAAAGGTGTTCCCCCCATATCCACGCGATGATATAGAACATAGAAAAATACAGCTCAGTACAGGCCCTTCGGCCCTCGATGTTGCACCGATCCAAGCCTACCTAACCTACACTAGCTCCATATGCCTATCCAATGCCCGTTTAAATGCCCATTAAAAGCCCATATGTTCCAAGACCTATCACAGATGCCTGAAACCACAAACCTGATCATTTAAATGGGAAATTTACCTCCCTGGCAGCTCCCTGGAATGTTCCATATAATAGGGCAGCACCGTGGCTCAGTGGTTAGCACTTCTGCCTCACAGCACCAGGGTCCTGGGTTCGATTCCCACCTATCTGTGTGGAGTTTGCACATTCTCCCCGTGTCTCCATGGGTTTCCTCCGGGTGCTCTGGTTTCCTCCCATAATTCAAAGATGTGCAGGTCAGGTGAATTAGCTATGCTAAATTGCCCACAGTGCTTTAGCCAGGGGTAAATAGAGGGTATGGCATGGGTTTGGTTGGGTTTCTCTTCGGAGGGGCAGTGCAGACTTGTTGGGCCGAGGGGCCTGTTTCCACACTGTAGAGAATCTAATATAATATTTTCGGGTTGTGGTAAACCACGGAAACTGAATCAGTGGATATAGGGGTTTTACTATATAATATGCTGTTTGCTGTATTTCCTACATTGTAAAATTGACTGCACTTCAAAGGCTGCATAAATGCAAGGCTTAGTTTTATTTTAAATTCCCATTTGCTGCGATTGTGGGCTTACGCAGGGTGTACTCAAAAAGCAAAGCTCATGTTGCGGTGATTTTCAAAGATGTGTCATGCACTGCTATAATGAACTGAATGAGTTGGGCTCCCTCATTTATAAATGTCTTGCTGCATACTTCAGAAGGCCTGTGTGTGACTGACCCACAGCTCTGCATGGCTCCTCTTCAGCTTGAGGTACCTGAAAGCACAGTCATTCCCCTGCTGGCTTCAAAGGATCAAACAATATGAAAATAACTTTTGAAAATGTGTTGCTGGTTATATATGCTGTGGAATTATAGCTAAGCCATCTAAGCTCGTGTACTCCATATCTAGGGAAGAGCCACATTGTTAGAAATCAAGGATGTTACTGCATTTTTTTGCAGAGTGCGCTACAGGTATGATTTGTCTCACTCTCCTGACTGATTGCAAAGGCAGAGATCTACAGTATACAGTTAAGACACCATTTTGCTCAGGGACATCAAGAAAAAGAGAATTCATGAAAAATCCCTGGAACATAAACAGGGCCTTAAGGAACACAGACAGAGAGGGAGGCATAGGCAGAGAGGGAGCACAGGGAGAAGAGAAAACAGAAAAAGAACGAATAAGCAGTGGGAGATGGCAGGAAGACAGGGAACAAGAAGGTGGAGAGCGTAAGTAGAGGCAGAGAATCTGAACATTAAGTGAATAAAGAGAAGGGGAGCATGGTCAGAATAGGCAGAGGGGAGCACAAATGTACTCTGATATGGACGTTATCAGTGGGCAGGCTAGACTTGATTACAAAGAACAGCACTGCACAAGGGAACAGGCCCTTCAGACCTCCAAATGTGTCCTGACATATGATGCCTTTCTCAACAGTAACCCTTTTGCCTCAGCCTCTATTCTATGCCTATTCATGCATCAATCAAGATGCTGCTTAAATGTTGCTATTGAATCTGCTTCTACCACCTCATCTGGCAGCACATTCCAGGCACTTTCTATTTGCTGTATAAAAAAAACTTGCCTCTCACCTCCCACTTCAACTTCCCCTCTTTTACCTGAAATCTGTCACCTAGTAATTAATATTTCTACCCCAGGAAAAAGACTCTTAACTATACATTCAATTCACCCCCCTCATAATTTTGTAAACTTCCATCGGGTTGACACTTTGCCTCTCCCATTGAAGTTTGTTCAATCTCTTCCTATAAGCTCATCCTCCAAGCCAGGCAATATCCTGGTAAATCTTTTCTGTACCCTCTGTAAAGCTTCCACAGTCTTCTGGCAGTGTTGAGACAAAGTGTAAGTAGTGTGTGACCTCTTATGCTGTCAGATAACTTCAGCTTCATGACCTACCAAAAAGGTGAAAACGTGACAGATGTGTGGAGACTGGAAGTGTCGAGCGAGATGAAGAATCCACACTCTGATTAGCTCACAAGTAATACTTTACTGTCACTTAGTTAGGCATTTGAATTACAGATATTAGGTCCAGAACCTGAGCACCATCCATTGAGTAAGAGCAGCTGTCTGTAACCACTAACATTTTTGTATAGACTTTATGAATCTCAACTTTATTCTTTTCAGTTCTGGAGCCCATTCAAGTTTAACAAAGCACACATTTAGATGAGTGACATAATGAGTCGACAGTATCCTTTCACTTCAGGAATCTAGATTCCAATCCTAAGCTAAGAATCCTCTGTCTTCACACAATCCAACCCTGTTCCCTTCAGGTCACAAAGCTGAAGCACAGAACCATAAATAAGTTGGTGATGAATGAAAAATGTCATTTGGAGCCTCTGGGAACAAAGAGACTGGGGGGAGAAAAAAATCAGATAATATCTTGAAGCTGATACCAGAGCATTATTGTTCGGTTGCTGTAGAGAGAGAGTGATGTTATAACAAATCTGTTGTTGAATGGAGTAGGGAGATCTCAGCCTGTATGGTTACAAACTCTGTGCAACAGAATCTTGTTGCACCGTGTCTGTGCATGAGTGGAGGAATTTTCCAGAACAAACACCGAATCCACACTGGAGGCTTGTGATACTCGAGGTGCGTCCACTGTAATCCAAGCAAGTTAACAAACATATAAGTATGGTTGGGGGTAGGTGCTGTGAACTTGCACTTGTCATAACCCAATCAGCCTAATATTTATACAAAACATGACGACTTTTGCTCGGACAAGCACAGCACTTGTTAGAGTATTACCACAGAATGTTACCGTTTCGACAGATTTTACGTTCACAGACTGCAAACTCTTGCCAGTGTAAACATTCCTGAAATGGTACAGTGTCCCACAGTCTACCCATCCCCGCATGCTCAGGATCATCCTCACCCAATGCCACACTCACCAATCATTGCTGAGGCCACCCGCTGTCGGGGGTCATAAGGACACTTCCCTTTTCCACACTCAGTCTGTTCATGATGAAGCACTAGCTGTTCAGCCTGTATGGATGGGTGGTTGAGTAGGGAAAAGGGGGAGGGAGGGAGGAGAAATAGCAATAAATGAAGAGTCAGCCACAGTGACATGAACCGGCACCATACAGTCTTTCACCATCCAGACCCCACCCTGAATAAAGAAGAGCATCTTTCAACATGCTGCATGGAAAGTTGCTGCTGTCAAGTTCATACAGAGTGTGATCATTTGCGAAAACAGACCATGGAAATTGGGATCATTCAGACAGATGTTAGTGCACTCCCTGCATGTATGTCTAACAGACTTGAACCAAACCCTCCCCTCAGAAATTTCACAAACTGTTAAGTACACAGTAATTCAGTACAAACAAATTCAGCTAGTCTGACACTCCCATACATTGAGATTTGAACGCTGTGATAACAATATTAGTCAATTGCATTGAAACTCATGGGATAAAACTGCAACTTTCTTTCTTCACCTTAAAAATATACAAGTTCCAGGTATTTAAACTGATTTCACTTCTTTCATCAGAAATCTCATTCTGAACAATGTTTCATGCTGGGTTGAGTCCAGAGCCCACAACGCTGTCTCCCCACTGTTTGCACTTGGCTACTGGATCCAAAAAAACACAACTACTTGGCAAAGAATTCTGAAACTCAGCAGAGCCGGTTTGGTCCAAGTGGTGGCTGCAAATATCATTGTTGTCTTTTTTAATTTCAACATAATTTCATTTAGTATAGAGTCATACAGCACAGAAACAGACCCTTCAGTCCAACTCGTCCACGCCGAGCAGATATCCCAAACTGACCTAGTCCCATTTGCCAGCATTTGGCCCACATCCCTCCAAACCCTTCCTATTCATGTACCCATCCAGATGCCTTTTAAATGTTGTAATTGTACCCTCCACCATTTCCTCTGGCAGCTTGATTTATACATGCACTACCGTGTGTGTGAAAAAGTTGCCCTTTAGGTTCCTTTTAAATGTTTCCTCTCTCACCTTAAATCTATGCCTTCTAATTTTGGACTCCGCTGACCTGGGAAAAAAGATCTTGGCTCATCACCCTATCCGCGACCCTTATGATTTCATAAGCTTCAGCCACCGACGCTCCAGTGAAAATAGCCCCAGTCGATTTAGCCTCTCTATGTAACTCAAACCCTCCAGTCCTGGCAATATACTTGTAAATCTTTTTTGCACCCTTCTCAAGGTTAAGAACACCCTTCTTGTAGAAGGATAACCAGATTTGTATTGAGTATTCTAAAAGTGGCCTCACCAATGTCCTATACTCCTTTACTCAATGTTCTGAACAGTGAAGGTGAGCATGCCTAACGCCTTCTTCACCACCTTGTTCACCTGAGATGTCAGTTTCAAAGAACTTAAAAGGGTGGGTTCAAATGTTTCTCTTTTGTTGTTGCTTCCTCACATTTTTCAACAACGTTGAATCCACACCAAGCCAATGGATCATACAACTTTTTAAGACACTTTTTCTTGCAGTGAGAACCTGTACTATATAAACTACCGCACACACTGCTAATGCCTTTTCATGCCATTGCAGCAATATTGCCCTGCTGTTTTCTATGGATTTTTAAAAACCTTTAGAAATATACCTCGTTAAAAGGTCAACCCCATATTTATCTAATGATTTAACAATCTGTTCTTTTTCATTACTTTTAAAGGGTGTAAGGACTTTGAGAACTATTATCCATTCCTTAACTGGTCGATTCCTCACATCCATCATTGTTTTCCTAAGTTATTTGTCGCATCAAACTATTGCAGTATCCATATAATGGTTCCCTTGCTGAATACATTCCTGTCCTGAAAGCCACTAAAAAAACCTATTATATTATGCAAATAACAGGCTCCCACTAATTGTCCGCCACTTCAAACCACTGTCACATTTCTCACCAAACTGTGGTGACTGCAGTTTACTCCCGTATGCAAGGATGGTGGCACTATCGAGTAGGACCTTGGGACCATCCGAAGTGCATTTAGACCACTGAAGAACTTTCAAACTATCATCTTCTTTTTCTTAGATAGTTCCTCAGGACCATGGATGTACTTGCATTGGAGGCAGTTCAGAGACGGTTCACCAGATGCATTCCAGAGATGAAAGGCCTGTCTTGTGAAGAGAGATTGAGGCATTGATGCCTGTACTTGCCAGAGTTTAGGAGAATGAGAAAAGATCTAATTGAGGCATAAAAGGTACTATAGTGGATTGGCAGACATAAAAAAAATGCTTCCTCATGTGGGGTAATCTGCAATGAGAGGTCATAGTTTTAGGCTAAGGGGGAGCAGATTTAAAACAGGTGAGGAGAAACTATTTCTCTCAAAGTGTCATGAATGCGTGGAATTCACTAGCCCAGAATGTGGTAAGCACCAGGATAATGAATACATCGGAGGAGAAAATAGACATTTAATTAGTAATGGGTTGAAGGGTTATGGAGAGTGGGATGAAAGTGGATTTGAGGATGACAGAAGAACAGCCACGATCATATCAAATGGAAGAGCAATCTTGGGGAGCTGAATTGCCTACTCCTGCTCCTCATTTTTATGTCTCCATTCTGGTTTGATCGGTTTTAACATCATTGAAAACTCCAATCCAGGATCTGAAGATTCTGTCACTCGCACACCAGGTAAGACTTGGGGAGGTGGGTTACTTGGAGAGTTGTGCACTGCCTCTGATGCGTCAACCTCACCTCTCCATATTCTGGATGAAGTCTGTCGATCTGCTCAGCGCTTTTCCCAAATAGACCCTCTCCACTCTGGTCAGTCACGAGCTGGGGTCTCCCACGTGTTGCAGGGGAAGCTCAACAACTTCAGTGTCGCTTTCAGGATATCCTTAAAGAGTTTCCGCTGTCGTCTTAGTGCTCTCCTGCTGCGATCGTGTTCAGAGTAGAGCAGTGGGCCATAAAGTCTGATGGCAGGCCTATGAATGACCTGCTCCACTTACTGGAAGATGGTTTAGGTGACGAGTACCTCAACAGTGGGCAAGTTGATTTGGAAGAGTGCAAAGTTGTTGGATATTGAAGCGTAGTCACTGTTTTAATGTACAAAATGCATCACCCAATTTGCACACAGCAAGCCCCCACCAACTGCAACATGACAATGACCAGATGATGTGTTTTGGAATACTTATTAGGGGATAAATATTGGTCAGGAAAATTTCCCTACTTTGAATAATGCCATGGGATTATTTACCTGAGAGGGCAAAGGTGGCCTCCATTTAAAGTCTCATCAAATGTAATAAATGGTATTGCATGGTCAGCCTAGATTTTATGATCAGCTCTCAGGTGGGATTTGAACCCTGACTCAGAGGTGAACCTGATTCAAGTCAATATGGATGTGCTGGGGAGGAGAGATTTTCGCTACCTTCCCACAGAGGAATGGGGTGGGTTGTGGTGGTCATGCTTAGCAATCATTTACTCTGGCTACTACTCATTCCTCTGCCATCGCTAAAACAGATGATCTTATAATGCATCGGATTGCTGAACATAAATGCGCTGCAACATTAAAACAATGCCTTCACTCAAAAAGAAGGGCCTCTACTCTCAGAATTGCTCAATAAATCTACTTATAAACTGCTGTTTCAGGGGTACATTTTCATAAAGCATTGTACACAACAGGAACAGAATGAGGACTTCAGATGTCTCCCTAGGATGCACTGAATGTGTAAGAATGAGGCAGGAGTTGGCAATTCAGCCCTTCAAGCTTGCTTCATCATTCAACATGATCATGGTTAATCATCCTGTTCCCATTTTCTCCTCCATTCCCTTTGATCCCTTTAGCCTAAGGGCTCTATCTAACTCCTTCTTGAAAGAAAGTTTGGTTTCAAACCTTAGGTTTCTGTGGCAGAGAATTCTGTATGCTCATCTCTCTCTGGGTGAAGAAATTTCTCCTCATTTCAGTCCTACATGGGCTACCTATATCCATGGACTATGGCTGTGACCTGTGGTTCTGAACATAAACAGGGATGGAGCATGAGCCATTAATGACTTATACATGAATATTGCCATCTAGGATTTCTAGTCGGTGATAGTTAATGTGGCTCCCTCCAGAAAGAAAGTGATATGGTGATCAGCCATACATGGGTTAAACACTCTCCAGAACACTCTCTGCAATGGCAGTCACTGAGCATGCTCCTTTCCCATTCCAGCTGGTGTCGCTTCTTTCCACAAGGAACAAACACTGTCCTGCAACTGGGACATTCAATCATGCAAGATCAATGCACTTTTCCAATGTTGTCCTCTTGCACATCCCAATTTCCTTCACTCTGTCAGTGGTGACATTGTCTTCAGCTGTCTAAATCCTTGAATGTCTCCTGTCTCCTCTCACTCTCTCTAACTCCTCCATTGGGATACCACCTAAAGGTTGCCTCATTGGACACAGTATTTGGTCATATACTCTACAATCTCCCAAAATGGCTCAGTGTCACTTTTCTGTCTTGATTGCTCTCATGAGGCTCTATTTCGCTATGTTAAAGATGCTACACAAATGCAAGGATTTTTCCGTTGTTGCAGCTTTTCTGTGGCCTTGAAAGAACAGCCACACAATGTGGAAATGGGCAGCTCCCTCACTGAATAGCTCACAGTTCCTTTGCAGTTTTATGTGCCAGATGGTAAAGGAATCAAAGTGACATTAAATGGAGTTGAACCTCATCTATGTTATTGGTGTTAGGGGCATGCCCTTGGGGAATATGAAAGTTTGTGTGCAGTGTGTAATATCAGCACAGCAAGGCAGCTGACTGCACAGTGTAAATGACGTTATCACCCAGGATTGCTCATCCATTGCCAAAATGGCAGTTGGTTTGAACTTTGACCTGAGCAACATCTAGCTGCTGGCATGACATTGTGCAGTATAACCAGCGAAGGCAGTTCCCAGGGTAACAAGATTTAATGTTTTTTTTACTGCAACAGGTTAAATGCTTATTTGAAAAATAATCTGTCTTTGCCTCTACCCCCACCCAATGATAACAGTTTCTCCTCAAACAAGAGATAAAACAAAATCCTTTCTGCTCACCATTTCGAATGCCCCATTTAAGATCTCCTGTCAAAGACCCCTGGAGACAATGGCTCGCATTTGGGATTAAGTTTCTCTGTGGTAACCTTATCCACCATCTGTACTCATGAACTGAGGCAATGAGTGTTAGTGGAACAGTCGAGCAAGCTTAACGCTTCAATATTGAACAATACAACAAATAATTATTAGAGTTAGAAGGGAATGTGGAAAGGGTGTGAAGAAGTAGGCTCTTGTGGATCACTGCAAAGATGTTTACTTTTATTTTTCAGCATCTCAAAACGGGAAAAGAAAAGTGTTAACAAGCAAGGATTGTGGAAAGGACTACTGCATTTTTTTTAACAGTACGTTATCAAACCCTCATTGTCAGTGCTGTTTACATTGTTGTTGGTTGGTGGAGGTAGTTACTACAGATCAGCTGAGGCCAGGGAGTGTGTATGAAGGAAGATTCAACCAGTAACAAGTAGCTGATTGGTCTGTGGATGGAGTGACCAGTTGTTGATGACACAAGCCCTCTGCTGGCCAGCAGCTATACGACTGGCTCCCAGGGAGCTGAACAGCTTGTGGATGTAAAATGTTTGGGCAGAAGCCACTGAGCCACCCAAAAGGAAGATTTGTCTTTTTTTTCTGCAGTCAAAAAACCTGAACAAAACCAGTTTATTTGCCACAGCGGTTGCTGAAAGCTGTGATTTATTGGTTAACAGTCAGCTACATCGTAAGAATGAAGCAGTCATTCCTACAGGTGAAAGTAGCTGGAGGGGAAGAATTGGGGGGTAGCAAGTCCTGACAACTGAAAAGGATAGTCTCAGTGAACCCTGTGGAAAAGGATCTTTGAACTGTCTTCCCAGCCTTTCCCTTTGTTCATGACACTAATTTTTGTTTTGTCTGCATGTATGTATGGGGCGTGCACAGGGTTTATACAGTGCTATTTATAATAAATATTTATAAATTTATAATTTTTGTTAAGTGCAGAAACCTGTATCTAAAAGACAGGTAAATTGGGGAATGTCACATACTTTAATACAATCTAACTTTTGTGACAATCCTGGGGCTTGGTTTCCACTTCTGCAGTGAGACACAGTAAGCATAAACATTGGCACAGACCTAGACATTCAATATAACTCCAAATATTCACAGTTGATTTTAATACCCAGCTCTGTTTCCCCCTGTCAACTTGTAACTGCTGAAGCTATCGCAACAGCAATATTATCTATGCAGCTCAGATCAAGCAGACCAATATGTCTTAGTCCCAATCCCCACAGCGCATTTTACAAACAAGCTGTTGTATTTCTAGTTAAAAATCACAACACCAGGTTATAATCCAACAGGTTTAATTGGAAGCACACTAGCTTTCAGAGCGTGTAACCTGGTATTGTGTGATTTTCAACTTTGTACACCCCTGTCCAACACCGACATCTCCAAATCATTGTATTTCTAAGCTACTTTTTAAATAAAGTCACCAGGGGGCGAGATTTGGTCCCATTCAAACTAAAATGATTTTGCAGAACTTGAGGCTGGTTTAAAAGACATGACTTTTCATTTTAAACCTGACCGCAACTCCCTGCAAAAACAAAGTAGCTTATTTGAAACAAATCGAGGCAAACACAAACATGAGTCAAGCATGACATCAGCATCCCAGAATCTATTCCATGAAGAAAAAATGTCATCAGTCACACACTCACATCACAACACAACACAATGGGAAAATGCACCACGTCACAGGATTCTCAGGAGTTTCAGAACATTGAGTATTTGTAATGTGGACAGATTCAAAAGTTAGCAATCTCTTTCATGTCTGTCTGAGATTCAAATGAAGGGAACAGATGTACTGAACACAGGTTTCTGGAGATGTATTTTCTTCTGTATTACGAAGAAAGGAGGGACAATTACCAAGTAGTGCACCTCTTGTTGTAATTCATTTAAATAGGCAACTTTGGGAAAGCAGATTAATGGGAATATTTTCTAATGAGAGCCACAAAGGTATTTTGTAAATGTAAACAGATGAACTCAATTCCACCTCTTTACAGTGTCTTAAATTGCACAAGTCTAGACGGCAGTTTGCTCTCAGAAAAATGCAGCACCAGAAGCTAGCAGTGTGCTAACAGGACAGACTGCTAAAGGTTTTATGCCATTAATCAGGCCTTCGTAACGGTCTAAAACGCAGAAGGAGGAGAGGTACACTATCAGGTTGGGTTTGCGATTTTCTCAATGTGCACGAGCTTTTTTGTGGTGATTGGTTATGTGCTTCTTCAGATTGTGGTCAGAGAGGTTGGGAACACCCCACCCTACTGAGGAAAAGAATCCTCACAAAATTTACTTTCCAAATAAAACTTGGCATAGTAAGCCTTCAATTACAATTATGGATTGTGTACTGCAACATGAATAATTTTGGCAACAGAAGAATGATAATTCAACATATGTTTTTACAGAGTGTGATGCTGTGTGGATTTATCTTGTATTTGTAAACCAAAGACAAGGGCAACAGACATTAGACAAATGTTCTGGGATATCATATAGTGCTCCTCGGATAGGATGTAAACAGAGTAACTGCAAGCAAAGTGGAAGAAAACAGCGATCTTGATCTATCGCTGTTAAAGTTTTTTTTTCTTGGAATTATGAGGACAACTCACAAGAAATACCACAGCATTTGGGAAATCAACTTGGATTGTTCGCTTTTACTTTGATATTCTTGTGAATTGCCCTCGTGGGTGTAAGGCAAAAAGCATTTTTTTTCAGCAATGCTATTCACAAACGAATGAATCTTTCATGAAGATCTTTTGGAATGGCTCTTCGTGCAGTTAATGAATGGCACAAGAGCTGCCAAGATGGTTTTCATGAGCGTGCAAATATCTTCAGAGTCAAGATTCATCGCGAGAAAGACTTCCCTCAAGTCCCAAAGCAGGGTTAGTCTTGCGTGTCGACTTCAGCTGCCCTAGGTCCTCAAACTTGCTAGCAGATTACCCAAGGGGGTCTGCGGAATTTTGACCAGAATTATCAATGATATCTAACAAACCCAGAGAGACACCCAGCCATTGTATACACTGTCTACAGGTCTCAAGTAGATCTTTCAATATAACTCATAACCGCATTTACATACAGTAGCCCAACCCTTTGATTAGATTTCAGTCTATAACTCATTACCGGTTATCATTATTGTGATTATATGTAAACCATCCAAATTCTGCCCATGCCCCTAATTAAATTGCAGCATGTACATCATCCTGGAAACCAATTATTTCAATGAAGTATAAACACTGTGCCTATCTACACAAAGCTTAAAAGATTTACTGCACAACCCATTAAGGGCTCATGTGGTATAGAGATAATGTCTGTGGCTCGAAGGTCTGGGTTCAAGTCCCACCTGTGCCAGAAATGTGTCAAAACCTGTTGATTCAAAATACTTGTCAACAATACTCAGGCCAAGATTAATGATCTGGAACATGGGTTCAAAAGACCAATTCTAGTCATTCCACACAACTAGTGCCACACCTATGGGCCTAAGAGAGGCATTCTTACTGAAACATACAAGATTTTTAGGGGACTGGACAGGGTAGGTGCAGATAGGTTGTTTCCCCTTGACGGAGGGTCTAGGGCCAAAGGGTGTAATCTGAGCGTATAAGATGAGGAATCGTTTCGCTCAGTGGATCTGTGGAATTCTTTACTACAGAGACTGTAAAGTCTAAATGTTCATTAAGAACATTAAAAATCAGCTTCTCTCAAATCTTTGATCAGTAAGGACTCAAGGACTTCAGAGGAAGGCCATTGAATGGTAGAACAGCCTTGATGGACTGAACAGTAAAACTTCTGTTTTTATGTCTTATGGTCTTCCTACAGAATTTGACACTGGATTCAATCAGGGTATCTCTGGTGAACAGTAAATCCAGCTAAAATTAAATAATGGTTTATTTGAGAAGGGGTTTGAAGGAGGAATCAGACAAACACAAAGTTTACAGAAAGACTACCATTTTAATTCAAACTTCATCCTGTGGCCAATTAATTGATGAATATATTACTGAGTTTCCAAAATCGTACTTGCTTAAGGGGTTAGAAGGAATGATATTCATTTTCTACAAGTCATCTATTAAAAACCCAGAATCTTTTTCTTTGATGAGTCCGAGGTGTTACAGGATGTTTTACAGCATAGTAGAGTGTGGGCTGGCTTAAATTAGGTCATGCTGTCTTAATATCCTGGGTAATGGAAATACAATGACATCGCTAACTTACCCCAGTCACTTGTCTCCACTCCTTCCCGCTGTGGTCTGTGACTGGACTTTACAAGCAGCATGACTCAGAAGATGTGGTGGAAAAGCTTCAGTTCAAGAAAACCATTTTATTTGTTAAAAATAAACTGCGTGTCTTTTGGGAAGTAAGGGTTGCCTGGTCTGATGTGCAATCTGTCCCGTTTCTCTATTTTCCTTCTAAACATGCTCAAACGTCTGAGGTACAAGCTGCGGTCAGCTTAGTGGAGATCCAGAACGTTCTATGCACAATAGTGTGGTACTCCATTCCACAGCATCTTAAGGTCTTTAGACGTTGTCCAGTTCCAACCATCTCAAAAGTTTAAATGTGGAAGAAAGACTGAATATTTAGAAGGTTTCTCGGCCTTCACTCCTGAAAGCAATATCTTTTGGCAGGTCAAAGCTCCATGATGGGATGCGTCCTACAACCCTCTATTCCAACCAACCCCTCACTATGTGGGCTCTTGCCAGCTTTGAGCATGGATAGTTTCAGTTGGTAGGTCATTCAACAAAGGGTGAGGGTGATGAGGAAAGGCACCATGGGTAAAATCCTGTCCATATGCAGACTTTACCACAGAGATTAGTGAACAACAGTCAATAAAGGGACGTTAGGGGCAACTTTTCACACAGGCAGTAGTCCGCCTATGGAATATGGTTCCAAAGGAAATGTTAGAGAAGAGTACAATTACAACATGTAAAAAGACATTTCAACAGGCACATGGATAGCAAAGCTTTAGAGGGTTTTGGGCCAAATGCATGCAAAAAGGACTAGTTCAGTTTAGGAACTTGGTCAACATGGGCGAGTTGGATCGAAGGGCCTATTTCCATGTTGTACGACTCTATGATACCACTGCAGAGGCTGCCTACTTTTGGAAATGAATTTGTGCACTAAAGCGTAGAAGTCCTGTTGGGACTTTTCACAGCCCTTCAAAGTAGCTTCTACTAGGATGGACCCAAGGACAGGAAGAGCAGTGCAAATATTTACATGGGTTCAAATGTCCACTTCCACTAAGCTCCACACAACTGATGTTACTCCTGTGAGCCTATAACAGGCAATATTATTGAAACATACAGGATATTTAGAGGACTTGACAGGATAGATGCAGATAAGTTGATTCCACTTGTGGGGGAGTCTAGGATCATAGGGCACAATCTGAGTAGGAGATGAGGAAGTTCTTCTCTCAGAGTGTTATGAATCTGTAGAATTCTTTAATGTTCTTAAAGATACAGCCTCTATAGTAAAGGCTGAGAGGGGCAAATATTTGATCAGTAAGGAATTGAGAACTATGGAAAAGGGCAGGAAAGTGGAGCTGAGGATGATCAATGATCAGCCATGATTCCACTGAATGGCAAAGTAGAGTTGATGGGCTGAATGGCCTACTTCTGCTTTTACGTCTTATGATCTTCCTATGGAATTTGACTTTGCATTCAACCAGTTTATCAACTCTAGTCAATAATAAATTGAGCTAAATTAAATAATGGTTTAATTGAGGAGAGGTTTAGAGGAGGACTTGGCCATACTGAATGTTTACAGAAATACTGATATTTTAATTCAAACTTCATCCTGCACCCCAGTGATGGTTACACTGGCTAGACTAATCTGGAGTGCAACGTCTCAACAATCCCAGTTCACTAGATTTCTTGTTGCACCCTACAACAGGAAACACTTTTACAGCCACATGTTGCTGGGGGTGAGGTTTGACAATGGCATGGTGGGGCTTAACAGGACATTGAGGAGTTTACAGAACAGGATTAATGGCGTAACTCATTAACCATGGATTGAGAAAGGAACAGACGAACAATGAAAGTTGAAGAGGAGCCAAATTGGATATGGAGAAGAGGAAGGGAAAGAGAAAAAAGAAACAATGGTTTTGGAGAATGAAAATAAAACTAGAAAGGAAGTAAAAAAGAACTACTTGTAGGAATGAAATTCCACAGTTTTAATTGTGTCTTTTCAGAGTTGAAGAGGCTGAGTGACCTTCCAGAAACATAAATGTCATCATAAAAACTGCCCTATCATTAAGTATCAGCCCTGGTGATGTGTTTACTACATTTTAAAAGTTAAACTGAGGCAATTTTTCAAAACTCATCTGCACATTGACAGTGAATTCCCATTTTTGAAAAGCCAGTGATGCAATTTATGGTGATTCATACTCACAGGATTGATTTTTTTAAAGACATCTTTCTGTTCAGGCATGGTATCATGTACCTCTAGGGCAGATGGGACTTGAACCTGGTCACTTTACACATAACTACTATCTTACAAGATTCCACCCACAGGATACTTTGTCCTCGCTACAAATGATTGAACGACTGAGAAAGAAAAAGCAGCACAAATTCACTATCACTTACCCACCGATTTTTGAAATGGAAGTCTCATTTTTTTTTTGATAATTGCTCGTGCCTCATACTGAAACATTGTTGAGGTCTACAGCAGCAACTCAGGGTGGATAACAGAATCGAGCTGTGCCATTTTTCCATATCCCATCCTAGGTGCCAAAATTGGTTGTATAGTGGACATTGAAAGAAAGGTTATCTAAGATTACAAAGAGACCTTGATCAATTCGGTCAATGAGCTGAGGTATGACAGATAGAGTTCCATTTGGATAAATACAAGGTATTGCACTATGGTAAAATAAACAAGGACAGGACTAATACAATTAATGGTAGATTCCTAGATAGTGTTGTAGAGCAGAGATACTTAGGGTCTCAGATACATAATTCTCTGAAATTTGGATCACAGGCAGACAGGGAGGTTAAGACGGCTTTTGGCACAGTTGCCTTCATTGATCAGACCTTTGAGTATCGGAGTTGGGATGTCATTTTGATGTTGTACAGAATGTTGGTGAGGCTTCTTCTGGAGTACTGTGTTCAGTTCTGGTTGCCCTGTTATAGGAAGGGTATTAATAAGCTGTAGAGGGTGCGGAAAAGATTTATCACTGGATGTTGCCAGGACTGGAAGGTTTGAGATAATAAAGCAGACTGGAAAGGCTGAGACATTTTTCACTGGAGTGTAGGAGGTTGAGGGGTGACCTGATAGAGGTTTATAAAATCATGAGGGGAATAGATAAGGTGAATGACAAGCATCTTTTCCCCAGGGTGGGGGAATTCAAAGCTATGGGGCATATTTTTAAGGTGAGAGGAGAAGATTTTAAAAAGAAGAGTTTTAGTTTGGGAACATGGTCAGCTTGGGCTAGGTAGACAGAAGGGTCAGTTTACCCGCTCTTTGACTTGAGCATTGGGGGAAATCTCAGTGTGATCACTGGCTGATTTCCATTTTCCTTGTTTCCCAACCACCCAAAACACCACCCCTCCACCAGCCCTCAGAACAAATACAGCTACTGTCCAGCCCCTATCCAGTTGATATCAACTGACTCATGTCTAAACAGGGATTAAGAGTGTTTCTGGAAACCTCAGTTGCGCACAGTGGGAGCTGCTGTTACACCCAGTGAGCTATCGGAGAGTGTTAAGTTTCCTAAGTGTTAACAAAAAACAGATGGAATGATGAGGTGGAAAGGAAATTCAGTCTGCAGAATGAAACTTTCCTGCGAGAAGTGTGCATTCGTGTTAAATTGTTTTCAGAATTTAATGACATAATGAGTTAGATTATTAAATAAGTTTCCCCCCCCCCCATTAAAATCCATATTGAAGTAATGTTAATGTTAAATAAATCATATGCCCAATTAAACCTACCAGATGCTATGGATAATACTCAGAATAAATTCTTTCTTAATCTGTTGTCTCAAACATACATATGGAATCAACGTTTTATAATGGAATCTCTGCATGGCCCCAGGATAGCTTTTTATCCCCCAAATCTGTCTCCCCAGGAGGGAAGTAGAATGTGTTAGCAAATATCCTCACTACAGCTTTAGCTGCACACAAATTGTGGTTGAGAATACGGCTATAACATTTGCGTTATTGCTTTGCCTCAGCTTATGTGTATGCCCATTTGTCATTGCAGCACCTGTGGTCTTAATTTACAAGGGGGGAAAAGAAGAGAGGGAGGAAGCATCCTGTTGCCAGTTCCTCCACCCAATGACAGATCTTATTCTAACTCTGCAGATATTCCTGGCACCTGTCATGGGTACATTTCTTTAGACCGATGTTGACAACCAATTGTACTACTTTGGCTAGTCAGCTGTCATCTGTCCAAATAAGGACGGACAAAAGGTTGTGTCACTCATTAGGACTCCGATCACTTAATGTGACTTCAAAAAAAAAGTATTTTATGTTTGCGTGTGCCTCAGAACAAAAAGCATCTGCATGTTTGACTGTGCTTCCAATCTGTGGTGCCCTTGCTGGTCATAAATGTCATTTCTTTTTCAAGCTTCCTCCACACTGACAGCTCAGCAGACATGCCGTAATCAAATGGAAAGGCATGTTGTATACAGCCCCTTAGGACGCTTAACTTCCTCTGAATTAGCAAAAAATCACTCTCAACCGTTCGCTCAGTCCTGTTTGAACAATTTAAACACTGACGTTGGTTCAGTCAACAGGTTAAAACATCAGGAACTCTGACTTAAAGTCATGGTAAAATTTTAATCAGGGTTTGAATACAATGAAGCAAACGCTATTATAAAAGGCAAATTGTGACAAACTGACTGAATTCAATTGAGACCCAAATATTATCAGCAGAGACTGGAGTATTAGATTACTTACAGTGTGGAAACAGGCCCTTCGGCCCAACAAGTCCACACCGACCCGCCGAAGCGCACCCACCCATACCCCTACATATACCCCTTACCTAACACTACGGGCAATTTAGCATGGCCAATTCACCTGACCCGCACGTCTTTTGGACTGTGGGAGGAAACCGGAGCACCCGGAGGAAACCCACGCAGACACAGGGAGAACGTGCAAACTCCACACAGTCAGTCGCCTGAGGCAGGAATTGAACCCAGGTCCCTGGCGCTGTGAGGCAGCAGTGCTAACCACTGTGCCACCGTGCCGCCCTATGTTGGGAGTATGTTGGGAGCTGATGGTTTATTGGTTAAAGCAGGCTGGGGTTGGGTAAAAGGCAGGAGCACAATAAGAACAAACTGAACTTGCATTACTATAGCGCCTTTTATCTCTTAAGGATATTTGGGAGTTTCAAAAATCGCTGAAAATGTGTTGCTGGAAAAGTGCAGCATGTCAGGCAGCATCCAAGGAGCAGGAGAATTGGCATTTCAGGCATGAGCCCAATTCCTGAAGAAGGGCTCATGCCCAAAACGTCGATTCTCCTGCTCCTTGGATGCTGTCTGACCTGCTGCGCTTTTCCAACAACACATTTTCAGCTCTGATCTCCAGCATCTGCAGTCCTCACTTTCTCCTAGTTTCAAATATAACCAATGAAGTAGTTGTTGAAGGACAGTCAAATTGTTGTACTGTCTGAGTCAGAGCTGCCAAATTCAGCAGCAAGCTCCCACAAATATCAGAATGATAAAAGTTGAGAAAATCTATTTAATGATGTTGCATGAAGCCTATATGTTGACTAGGTCACTGAGGAGAACAGACTGTCTATTAATATTCATTATAACTCCATGGTGTCTCACAGCTACATTTCCTAATGGAGGTGGTGATGGGCTAGTGATATTATCGTTGACTATTAATCCAGAGACCCAGATAATGTTCTGGGAATCTGGTTTTGAATTTGACCATAGCAGATATTGAATTCAGATTGCACTAAAAACAAAACAAAATCTGAAATTAAGGATCTAATGGTGACCGTGAATCCATTGTCGATTGTCAAGAAAACCTCTTCTGGGTCACTATTGTCTTTTAGGGAAGGAAACTACCATCCTGACGTGGTCTGGCCTATATGTGATTCCAGACCCACAGTAATGTGGTTGCTTCTGGGCAAATAGGGACAGGCAATACATTTCAACCAAGTAACAATGACCTCATCCCATGAATGAATAAAAACACACTACTTCCTTCAGGACAAAATCCCATTCTCCAGGTTTCTCCACTTCTGTCACCTTCCACAGGGGTCCTTCCAACTTGTCTTCCTTTTCCCTCAACCAAGGATTCCTCCATAAAATGATGGTCAGGGCCCCCATCTATCTGACTCATTTCTCACACTTCGCTCCTTTTCGTCCCCTCCCCAAACCATGATAGGGCTTTTCTTCTGAAGGATCATTGGACTCTAAACGTTAACTCTGCTTTTTCTCCACAGGTGCTGCCAGATCTGCTCTGTTTCTCCAGCAATTTGTTTTTTTTTATGCCTCAGATCTCCAGTCCTTTGTTTGATTTTGGGGTTCCAATTGTCTTCAAATTTCCACCCCAAAGAGTCTCAATTTTCAAAGGATTATTTTCCCTCATTTCTGCCACCAGTAAATTTGACGACTCCTCCCCCCTTGGTATTCTGAAGAAATCAGTCCCTCCACAACACCCTGAGCCACTTCTCTATGATCCCCAATGACTTCCCATGCAATGGTATGAGATTATAGAATCCCTACAATGTGAAAGCAGGCCAATCAGCCCATTGCATCCACAGATTCTCTGAAAAGCATCCCATCCAGACACACAAATTGTTACCTTTTCCTGGATGCAGTATAGCGCCGGATATGTTCGAATCCTTGCGAGGTCCTGCGTGCAGATCTACGTTTCCCATTTCCTACAATCGTTCTACACTCTAAACTTAATAGTTATTAATAATTTATAAAAGTATACTATGTTTTATCTAAACTCACAGATTTGAAGCTCCTCCGATACCTTACTGTTGTTAGAATACTGAATGGACTCAAAATTCTTAACATTCACCTGTACCTATGTTTTGCTTTTGCTGCTGTTTACCTAGTATTTAGGTATCTATGCGACTTAACTCTGTGATCTGCCTGTATTGCTTGCAAGACAAAGCTTTCACTGTGGTTCGATTTGATTCAACCCATCCTGTCTCTGTAACCCTGTTTTTCCTATGGCCAACCGACCCAAACTACACAGCCCCAGACAGTACAGGCTATTTAGCATGGCCAATCCACCTAACCTGCACATCTTCGAACTGTGACAGCACCCAGAGGAAACCAATGCAGTTTGTGCAACTCCACAGACTGTCAGTCAAGGGTGGAATGGAACCTCAATCCCCAGCGCTGTGAGGCAGCAGTGCTAATCACTGAGCCACCCCAAGATGGGCCTCTTAATCTTTTACCTTCTCTATCGCTTCATTGACCAAGGCCTCAGTCTCCAGGTGAAGCAGTAATTTATTTGCACTTGTTTCAGTCTAGTTGCCTGAATTTGCAGTCACCATGCAGCCTTCTTTACACTGGGGAGACAAATCTTGGAATGCCTCCACTCAGTCTATAAGCAAGGTCATTGCGGTCACTTGCCATTTCAGTAAAATATCCTACGCTCATGCTTACATTTCTGTTTTAGGCTTGCTGCAGGGGCTCCAGTGAAGCCCAATGCAAGATAAGGGAACACCACCCCATTTCACAAACAGCCACTCTATAGCCTTTTGGACTCATATTGAGTTCAGCAACTTCAGACCATGAATTTTACCCCCCCCACTTTGATATACCTTTATCCACCAAGTGTCTGTAACCTTGATTTTCATATTTTTTCTGAAAAACTCACCTTCATTTTCTTACTAGTGTGCCTACTTTAGATCAATGCTCTTTTCTCCACAAGATGGGCGGCACGGTGGCACAGTGGTTAGCACTGCTGCCTCACAGCGCCTGAGACCCGGGTTCAATTCCCGACTCAGGCGACTGACTGTGTGGAGTTTGCACGTTCTCCCCGTGTCTGCGTGGGTTTCCTCCGGGTGCTCCGGTTTCCTCCCACAGTCCAAAGATGTGCGGGTCAGGTGAATTGGCCATGCTAAATTGCCTGTAGTGTTAGGTAAGAGATAAATGTCGGGGTATGGGTGGGTTGCGCTTCGGTGGGTCGGTGTGGACTTGTTGGGCCGAAGGGCCTGTTTCCACACTAAGTCTAATCTAATCTTACCTCTTCCTTTGCCATTTGTTCTATGATACTTTTGACATCTACACTCACTCTTCATTAGCCTCCCCTTCTCTGCCACTTGCTGTTTTCCCCCTATCTTAACAGCATAAAACCCACCAACATTCCACCTCTCTTCAGTTCCAAGGAAGAGTAGCATCAGACTCTGAACATTAACTCGGTTTCTCTGTCCACAGATGCTGCTTGACCTGCTGAGCTTCTGAAGTTTGTTGTTTTCTTCATTCGTGGGATGTGGGGGTTATTGGGTAGCCTAGCATGGAGTGCCCATCTCTAGAGGCCAATCAAGGGTCAACCACATTGCTGTGGTTTGGAATCACATGGAGTCACCCAGACTGGGTAAAGATGGCTGTTTCCTTCCCTCAGAGACATTAGTGAACCAGATGGGATCTCCTGAGAATTGGCAATGGATTCATGATCATCATTAGAGTCTTAATTCCGGATTTTTATTGAACTCAAATTCCACTATCTGCCTCGGTGGGATTCAAATCCGGGTCTCTGTATTTGATTTTTGGATTTTATTTCAAATTTGCAGTATTTTGGTTTTGTGCATTGAAGACCACATGTTTCTTTTCTTTAAACTAGCACCATGGAATCCTTTGCATCCACTGGAATGGCCAGGCAGAGCCAGGGTCTAATGGACCATTTCAAACACAACAATGTAGCACTCTTTCAGCATGACACTGGAGTGTTAGCCTCGACTTTACTGCAAACACCTGCAGAGTGGAAACTGAATGTGTCTAATCTAGTTGCACAGTTACTTGGTTGTCATTTAAGCAACAAGCTTCAATATCCTGTCCCAAAGAAAGAAAGTGAGCATGCATGGTGTTCAATCATTGCCTTTTCTTTTCAGAGGGGTGAAAACACTGGTCAAAAAATAAAACAAAAGTCTCAATAGGAACTAGGATGGTCGACAGGGAATAAACTATTGGAAGGGTTGGATTATTGCTGCAATTGAAAGGGTAGGTTTACTTTCCATCAAACAAACAATCAGATCACAATTTGAGCCCTAAACTCAAAACATCATCCACTGATAGGGCAGGAAAGGGTGAACAAGCTGGAGTCAGATATCATTTGCCTTCTCATCCAAAAGCATTTTGCAAACTGCAACAGTGTAAACAGTCTCAAGACAGGTACACAACAATAATTTGCACTTGGTACGATACCTCCAAAGCAATACAATGTCCCCAAGCCTTTCAAAAGGGTGCTGTCAGACAAAATCTGGTGTGGATCCACAGATGGAGATATTGTGGAGATAAGCAAAAGATCAGGGATAGTTGTTCAATTTTTAAAAAATCATCTTAAAGGAAGAGGGGGAGGAACGCCATGAGGTGATTTTGGGGAGGCAGTGATGTAGTGGTAATGTTACTGGGCTGGCAATCCAGAGCACCAGGCTCAGAGTCTGAGGACAGAACATTAATTTGAATCCCAGCAGATGGTGAAATTTGAATCCAAGAAAGTCTGGAATAAAAACAGCTAGCTTAACGATGATCATTAGGCTGTAGATTGCTGTAAAAACCCATCTGGCCTGCTAATGCCAGTGAGGTGAAAAAATCTGCCATCCTTACCTGATCTAGCCTACTTGTGACTCCTGACATGCAACTGGGTAATTAAGAATGGGAAATAAATGTTGGCCTGGCCAATGGTGCCCACGTCCCAGAGACACATCTGATACCTTTATCGGCCCCCTCCACTGTCTTGAGGACAGAGGAGAATACTTACTGTCTCTGCCCCCTCCTCACTGGCTCTATAATGAGTTGAGGCTATTGAGCCATTCATTGCCTCCTATCGCTGACTCTCTGGGTGGTAGGACAACAGAATTGCTGATTGTTTCTTCCTCTGGTTGTGCTCTCGGTTCACACCATGACTGTAGTGAAGTTATGGATTCAGATCTGCCCAGGAGCTCCACAAGTCAACACTGGCTTGGATTCTCTCACCAAAACTCCAAGCAACCTCCAGTCAGAGCTGTTTTCAGTGCAACTGAGCACAATGGTAGAGCAAAGTAACCAGCAGCTGAAATACTTCCCTAACACAAGCACATCCTTTCATATTCTCACTGTGTTGACAGGTCAATCCATAACAACTTCCAGAGTCCCCCAGCTCTGACAGACACGAGAGGTGGTTTTGAGTTGTAGGTGATCCAGAGAGGAAAGGGTCAATGAGACCCAGTTTACAAGACCTGGCCCTTTATCAGTATGTGTGGGGGTAAGGTACAGGTTACAAGGGTGAATCTGCCAGTTTTATTAAATTAAATGACCTACTTAACCAGATTGAATTTTATTTATCGGCTCCCAATACCTCAGCAGTTCTCCCACTGAAGATTTGTTTTGTGTCTTACTTATTCTAGGAACAGAGAAATAGAGGATGAGACCATTCAACCTCTCAAGTCAGTTCTGCCACTCAATCATATCATGGATGATCTCAACTCAATTCTATTTACTCACCTTGTTTCCATATCCCTCAATACCCTGAGCCAAGCAAGTATCACTGACCCCACCCACACTTCACCCCACCAGTTTCAACAGCTTTTTAGGGGAAAGAGAGTTGCTTGACGTTCAGAAGCTTTGTAAGACAGAGCATTGTCTGGCTTTTATTGCCAATGCATTTTGTAGCACATTGTGTGTACAGGATGTAAATGAACATTAGCAGCTTTTGTTGAACATAAGTATACACAAGTGAGAGATAGGGCTGGCCAGACCATATTGGTGAACTACAGTCACCTTGAGTGTCAGGCTTGAACATCACTGAATTAGATCTTATTTTGCCAAGTAAAAAAAGGCAAATTTCACTCGAGACTTCTCATTTTCCTCTATATATCCTATGAGGAGAGATTGGTTTAACTATGCATGTGTTTGCGAGAGCAACTTCATGAGAGAGGTGGTGATGGCTAGCAGGATGACCACTGGACTATTAATCCAGAGACCCAGGTAAGGTCCTGGGGTGCTAGGATCAAATGCTGCCATGGAAAATGGTGGAACTTGAATTCAATGAAAAAAATTCTGGAATTAATTGTTTAATAATTGTTTGGGGAAAACCCCATTTGGTTCACTAACGGACTTTAGGGAAGGAAATCTAGCATGGTCATCTGGTCTGGCCTACATGTGACTCGAGACCAACAGCAATATGGCTGACTCTGACCTTTCAATGGCTTTGCAAGCCTCTCAGTTGTAACAATTGCTACAAATTGAGAAGGCAATTGACCACCACCTCAAGGGCAACTTAGGAAGGGCCATCAACAAAAAGCCAACCAGCAACTCAGAATTTAAAGAAAAAAAGTTCAGAAAAGGAAAGAGGGATCTGATTAAAACTTATAAAATTCTA
Source organism: Hemiscyllium ocellatum (assembly GCF_020745735.1). Lineage (NCBI taxonomy): Eukaryota > Metazoa > Chordata > Chondrichthyes > Orectolobiformes > Hemiscylliidae > Hemiscyllium > Hemiscyllium ocellatum. The sequence continues at coordinate 62,446,840 of NC_083414.1, forward strand.
ACAGGGCTCAACAGATCATTTGCAGGGAGACAGTGCAACCAGAGAAAAAGAGTCTTCAACTAGGGGTTACAGTGTCAGAATACAGTTCAGAGATGAAAAAATTTCTTCAGTGAAAACATAGGGAAGCTGTTTACCACAGAGGGCTATGGAGGCCACACCTCTGAATATTTTCACGAAAGAGATAGATCATTTTTTAAAAACAAATGTAAAGGCATCTGTGGGAGGGACAGGATGGTAGAAATATAACGTTGAGATACAGGATCAGCCATGATTAGATTAAATGGTGGAGCAGGCTCATAGACCTGAATAGCCTACTCCTGCACCTAATTTCTATATTGAATGTGGGATGTGGGGTGTGTGAAAGTCTTAGTTTGTCGAGGTCCCCAAAACGCTTTGGTGTGCTCCTGATAAGAGGTCATTTTCTGATAGACTTGGATAGAGTCATAAAGTCATAGAGATGTACAACATGGAAACAACCTTTCGGTCCAACCCGTCCAGATATTCCAACCTAATCTAGTTCCACCTGCCAGCACCCAGCCCATATCCCTCCAAACCCTTCCTATTCATATACCAATCCAAATGCTTTTTAAATGTTGCATTTGTACCAGTCTCCACCACTTCCTCTGGCAGCTCATTCCATACACATACCACCCTCTGCATGTAAAGGTTGCCCCTTAGGTCTCTTTTATACCTTTCCCCTCTCACCCTAAACCTATGCCCTCTAGTTCTGGACTCCCTGACCCCAGGCCCCTCAATTTTTGTAAACCTCTGAGGTCACCCCTCAGCCTCCGGTGCTCCAGGGAAAACAGCCCCAGCCTGTTCAGCCTCTCCCTATTGCTCGAATCCTCCAACCTTGGCAACATCCTTGTAAATCTTTTCTGAACCCTTTCAAGTTTCACAACATCTTTCCAATAGGAAGGAGACCAGAATTGCACACAATATTCCAACAGTGGCCTAATCAATGTCCTGTACAGCTGCAAAATGACCTCCCAACTCCTGTACTCAATACTCTGACAAAGAAAGGAAAGCATACCAAATGCCTTCTTCACTATCCTATCTACCTGCGACTCCACTTTCAAAGAGCTATGAACTTGCACTCCAAGGTCTTTGTTCAGCAACACTCCCTAGGACCTTACCATTAAATGTATAAATCCTGCTAAGATTTGCTTTCCCAAAATGCAGCACCTCGCATTTATCTGAATTAAACTCCATCTGCCACTTCTCAGCCCATTGGCCCATCTGGTCCAGATCCTGTTGTAATCTGAGGTAACCTTCTTCGCTGTCCACTACACCTCCAATTTTGGTGTCATCTGCAAACTTACTAACTGTACCTCTTATGCTCACATCCAAATCATTTATGTAAATGACAAAAATTAGAGGACCCAGCACCAATCCTTCTAATACTCCATTGGTCACAGGCCTCCAGTCTGAAAAACAACCCTCCACCACCACCCTCCGTCTTCTACCTTTGATCCCGTTCTGTATCCAAATGGTGACTTCTCCCTGTATTCCATGAGATCTAACCTTGTTAACCAGTCTACCATGAGGAATCCTGTTGAATGGCTTACTGAAGCCCCATGTAGATCACATCTACTGATCTGCCCTCATCAAATCTTCTTTGTTACTTCTTCAAAAAACTCAATCAAGTTTGTGAGACATGATTTCCCACACAAAGCCATGCTGACTATCCCTGATCAGTCCTTGCCTTTCCAAATACATGTACATCCTGTCCCTCAGGATTCCCTCCAACAACTTGCCCATCACCCATGTCCAGCTCACTTGTCTATAGTTCCCTGGCTTGGCACCACATTAGCCAACCTCCAGTCTTCCGGCACCTCACCTGCGATGATCAATGATACAAATATCTCAGCAAAGGCCCAGTAACCACTCCCCTAACTTCCCACAGAGTTCTAGGGTACACCTGATCAGGTCCTAGGGATTTATCCACCTTTATGCATTTCAAGACATCCAGCACTTCCTCCTTTGTAATATGGACATTTTGCAAGGTGTCACCATCTATTTTGCTACTTTCTATATCTTCCACATCCTTTTCCACAGTAAATACTGATGCAAAATACACGTTTAGTATCTGCCCCCATCTCCTGCAGGTCCACACAAAGGTCGCCTTGTTAATCTTTGAGGGGCCCTATTTGTAAAAACCCTTTGGATTCTCCTCAACTCTACTTGCCAAAGCTATTCATGTCCCCTTTTTGCCCTCCTGATTCCCTCTTAAATACTCTCTTTACTGCCTTAATACTCTTCTAGGGATTCACTTGATTTATCCTGCCTATATCTAACATATGACTAGATTAGATTCCCTACAGTGTGGAAACAGGCCCTTTGGCCCAACAAGTCCACACCAACCCTCCGAACAGTAACCCACCAAGACACATTTCCCTCTGACTAATGCACCTAACACTACGGGCAATTTAGCGTGGCCAATTCACCTGACCTGCACATCTTTGGACCGTAGGAGGAAACTCAAGCAGACATGGGGAGAATGTGCAAACTACACACAGCCAGTCGCCTGAGGCTGGAATTGAACTTGGGACCCTAATGCTGTGAGGCAGCAGTGTTAACCACTGAGCCACTGTGCCACAATGATGTCTAGGCTGGCACCTATGCCCTGTCCCCAGCCTTTCCTTTCACCCTAACAGAAATATACTTTCTCTGGATTCTCATTATCTCATTTCTGAAGGCTTCCCACTTTCCAGTTGCCCCTTTACCTGCAACCATCTGACCCCCAAACAGCTTTTGAAAGTTCTTGCCTAATACCTTCAAAATTGGCCCTTCTCCAATTTGGAACTTCAACTTTTAGATCTGGTCTATCCTTTTCCATGACTATTTTAAATCTAATAGAATTATGGTCGCTGGCTCCAAAGTGCTCCCCCACTGACACCTCAGTCACCTGCCCTGCTTTATTTCCCAAGAGTAGGTCAAGTTTTGAACCTTCTCTAGTAGGTACATCCACATACTGAATCAGAAAATTGTCTTGTACACACTTAAATTCCTCTCCATCTAAAACCTTAACACTATGGCAGTTCCAGTCTATGTTTAGAAAGTTAAAATCTCCTACCATAATCACCCTATTATTCTTACAGATAGCTGAGATCTCCTTACAAGTTTGTTTCTCAATTCCCTTTTGACTATCAGGGAGTCTATAATACAATCCCAATAAGGTGATCATCCCTTTCTTATTTCTCAGTTCCACCCAAATAGTTTCCCTGGATGTGTTTCCAGGAATATCCTCCCTCAACACAGCTGTAATGCTATCCCTTATCAAAAAGGCCATTCCTCACCCTTCCAGCCCCCTTTCTATCCTTCCTGTAGCATTTGTACCCTGGAACATTAAGCTGCCAGTCCTGCTCATCCCTTAGCTATGGTTCTGTAATTGCTAGGATATCCCACTCCCATGTTCCTAACCATGACCAGAGTTCATCTGTCTTCCCTGTTAGGCCCCTTGCATTGAAATAAATGAAGTTTAAATTTATTAGTCTTACCTTGTCCCTGCCTGCCCTGGATTGTTTAACTCACTTCTGTTCTCAACTGTACCAGTCTCCGATTGATCTCTTTTCTCACTATCTCCCTGGGTCCCACACCCCCACCTTGCTAGTTTAAATCCTCCCAAGCAGCTCTAGCAAATCTCCCTGCCAGTATATTCCTTCCCTTCCAATTTAGGTGCAATCCGTCCTTCCGGTAAAGGTCACTTCTACCTCAAAAGAGATTCCAATGGTCCAAAAATGTAAATCCCTCTCCCATATACCAGCTCCTCAGCCATGCATTCATCTGCTCTATCCTCCAATTCTTGCCCTCACTAGCTTGTAGCACTGGGAGTATTCCAGATATTACTACTCAAGGACCTCCTTTTTAAATTCCTGCCTAACTCTGTATTCTCCCTTCAGAATCTCAACCTTTCCCCTTCCTATATCGTTGGTTCCAATGTGGATAATGATCTCTTGCTGGCCCCTCTCCCCCGTGAGAACATTCTGCACCCTCTGAGACATCCTTGATGCTAGCACCAGGGAAGTAACACACCATTCTGATTTTTTGCTGCTGGCCACAGGACGTACCTCTGACTAGAAAGTCCCCTAACACAATTGATCTCTTGGAACCCGACATACCTCTCATCGCAGTAGAGCCAGTCTCAATATCAGAAAAACTTGGCTGTTCGTGCTACGTTCCCCTGAGAATACATCACCCCCTACATTTTCCAAAACAGCATACTTGTTTGAAATAGATATAGCCACAGAAAGCTCCTGCACTAGCTGCCCACCTCTCTCACCTTTCCTGGAGTTAACCCATCTATGTGACTGTTTCTGAGACTTCCTCGCCCCCCCCCTTCCTATAACTGCCATCCATCACATACTGTTGCTGTTGCAAATTTCTCATTGCTTCTAATTGTCTCTTCAACCGATCCATTCGATCTGATAAGATTTGCAGCCAACAGCATTTATCGCAGATATAATCCACAGTAACCCTTAAACTCTCTTTAAATTCCCACATCTGATAAGAAGCGCATATCACTCTACTAAAGGCCATTTTTGCTCCTTCACAAACTACAGACCCAGAAAATAACACCGTCTTATTCCTCTACAAAACACTGCCCCAGGTTAAATGAATATTTATGGTTTATATTTTAAGTTGCATCAAGAGACATATTTCAAAAAACATATCAAGAAAGAATCCACTCTACTCACTACTGCAGACTTTCTGCAGGTCACATTTAAAAACAATACACTTATTTCCTTCTGTGAACTTCACACAAACAGTTCCTCCAAGATCAGTTGTGAATTCCACTGTTTGCTAATTTTCCCAGACGCACTCCGATCCAGCGGGTACAGCAAATGCAGTAACTGTGCAGGTTCACTGCTGTGTCAGTTTCTTTTTTCCTCTCTCCTGCACTGACTTCACCATGTGCTTCCTTGGTCTGTTCTTTTCCCTTTTAAAACTGCTGTTGTTTTGACTTTTTTCTTTCCAAAGTTCCAAAACAATGCAACAGTATATAAAACAAAAGTTGCTGCTCCTGTAATTTGAGGAAATCACCTCCAACACCTAAATTACCTCAATAAAGGAGCAGCGATTGCAGCCAGAAATTTTTCCCATCTTCCATATTCTTAGAGTAAACATGTAATTAACCATCTACTCCACCCATTTGTCTGGACTGTCATACAAAATATAAACTGAAGTTGCCCACTTTCTCTCCAAACCAAAGTTAATGTGATCAGCCAACTAATACTTGCAACGAGCCAGTGTTTCAGACTGGGGAGGCCATGTCGTGTATTAAATCGGACAGCCTGCACATGTACAACCTCGCCTGGTATCCTGTGGAGTCTATGCCAGGACATGACATTGCCAATCTGCATCTTTCCTCACTCACCCCCACCAGTTGTGTTAAGGAAGTACTCACGTTCCTCTACCGTACATACCTGGACTGAAATATGACACATACAGCCAGAAGAGCCTTTCAATTTTACTTTGATTCTCAAAATTGGCACCCTGAAGGTTTCACGCTGAATGGTTAATCAGCTGTCCACAGATGTCAGATTATACACTGATTTAAAGGGCAGTGTCACGAGGAATCAGCCCTGCAGGACTGACCTTTAAATTATTTGGACCTTTTCTATGTGATTTTCTTCTCTCCCTCCACCTAGCTGAACCGGCTCTTCACAGTAGTAGTCAAACAGGACTGCTGATGCCAAGTGTAGACGGGCTACTTCAGCAATAGAAGTATCACAGTCAAGGCAAATCCTACCCTCCCTTGATGCCTGAGTGTAATGTTCCTGGGGTCGACGCAGTGAATGATGACATCGGAAGGTGGGCAGATTTGATCAATACAAGGTGAACTTTGGAAAGTGATCTGCTGATAGGAACTTGGTGACCTCCACGCAGCCTTCGACAGCACCTTCCAAACCCGTGGAGTCTATCCCTTTGAAGGGCAAGCAGAAACATGGGAACATCACCTCCCACAGACTCCTCCACCAGCTCCCATACACTCACCATCCTGACTCAAATACTTTGTTATTCCTTTGACTGGGCCAACATCCTGTCACTCTCTTCCTGAAGGCACTCTGGGACCTTAAGCATAGGGACTACAACAAGTTAAAAAGGCAACTTAACAGAGCCTTCTCCGGGGCAGTTAGGAATTGGCAATAGATGCCAATCTAACCAACAGTGCCCGAGAAAGAACTTTTTTCTTTAATATAAATGGCTCAATCCTCTCAGACTTGGCTTAGAATGGGCACAGTGTCAGCAGAGGGTCAGCAATGCCCTCTGTTCAGGCTTCAAAAAGGCAGGAACAGGTCAACCCAGGCAGATGTGTGCAATGACCGTGAAATGCCCAGTCTAGCTTGAACTTGGCCTGATCAGTGCCAGTTACTTGACCTGAAAGAATAAGAACGAAAAGAGCCTGTATAGATCATTGACTCAGGCAGGCACGAGACCTGGTCCATTTCTGTACTGTTAATACTGAGTAATCTACTGCCACCAAACAAGACAGTTACAGAATCTGATGTTTCAGAAGCCTCTGTGTAGAAGTTGCATTCCCAAAGCCAAACAAGGAAATCCTAGGCCAGGAAGAGACCTGAGAAAATTTAGGACCTCCCAGTACCAACTCAATCCTCCAACACCAATCCATTAAAGACTGCCTGACCTGATAAAGCTTCCTGCTGGGAGACGCAGGGGTTGGCAGATGGCTCATTATTCAAATTGAATTCAGATGCCAGGGAGGATTGGATCCTCTGACTGTATCTAGTAGATCGCCGTCTTAAAACCTCCCTGCACTTTCACAGCCATGATCTCGGTGAATGGGAGAGACAGCTCAAGGGGCTTAATGACTTATTCCCACCTCTTATGTTCCTACCAGATTCTTCAAACCAAAATACTACTTTACTAAAACAGAGGGGAGATGATGATTCTTTTTCAAACAGATATGAAGCAAACAGTTGGTTCCTGGATTATCCGGTCTGAAAACATGGTGAAAGCATATTTGACAAGGAACTGGATTAATATTTGAAAAGGAATTATTTGCAGGAATGAGCAAGTGTTGGCCTAATGGTATTATCACTGAATTGTTAATCCAGAGACCCAGGTAGCATTCTGGGGACTGGATTCAAATTCCACCACAGTAGATGGTGAATTAAATTTTAAAACAAACCTGACCATGAATCCATGGTCAATTGTTGGAAAAAGCCATCTGGGTCACTATTGTTCTTTCAGGAAAGAAACTGGTCTGGCCTACATGTAACTCCACAGCAATTTGGTTGACCCCTAATTGCCCTCTGGGTAATTAGGGATGGGCAATAAATGTATGAATGAATAAACAGAAGATGGGGGGAAAAAGGGGAGGCGGCAAGATAATTGGCTAACTTGCAAAGAGCTAGCACACACACAATTGGCTGAATGGTTTCCCTATGTGATGCATTACCCTATGATTCTAAACATTGTCTAAAAGTGAACAGATTTGTTGTTGTTTGCCATCTTGGACAGTGATGTGTTACAAACTTTCAAGTCATAAATTGTCCAACTTGTTAGCTGTGGCTGAAATTAATGAACAGTTTAATTTCCATGACCTCCCCTGACAGGAACGATGAAAGGTGGCTATTGTAGACCACCGGGGAGACAGCCATGATTGCGAGTCATTAACCCTTTGCGTATGGCAGCAGCAATTTTGCAACAAAACAGCAAACAAGAATGACAGATACCAGAGGCTGATTACTAATAAGGGTTAAGTGGTACTCTGTACAGGGCAGTAGGAGAGCATGTGTCTGAGGTCATGCAAATCAGAAGGTGGGAAACTGGACCACATTACACAGTGAATGGAAAAACACAAGTTGGTGAATGTAGTGCTGTGTGAAACTGCTTAATGTTTTAATTATTTTCTAGCACAGGCGTTTGCACTTACTGGGATTTGGTGACTTCAAAAGTACCTCGGAAAGCATTAAGGTGGCTGTCAAAGGCACTACATAAATGGAATTCCTGGTTTCAAATTCACAGCAACTCTTGGAGTAGAGATAGCAGGAGAAAGCAGGAGAACTGAGCAGTCACAAAGCTAGATCGTTACCGCTGCGAAGGTGAGGCATACGCCAGTAGGGGAGGAGATGTCTCTGATGGAGGGGTGGCAGGGGGACCTTGGTGAGGAAGACACCAATTAAAGGAAGGGACATAGCACCTCCTTTTCTACCCAAGCTGGCTGGCCTCCTGGATCTCCCATCATTATAGGGCCACCCAAGACTTATCCTCCACACATCAGATGATAGCTGTGCTGGGGAGGGATGGATCAGTCACAGGAAACATACAGTCAGTGTTTTACCATAGCTCCCTAAACTTCGCCAAAATTCCTGCAAACAGAGGACTGTCAGATTCTGCCCAAGGGCAGCAAAATACAGTACGCTGACATGTGACACAAACTGTGGTGCTCCATTCTGTGACTGTATCATTGTAGGCTTAGTGTTCCAATACATTGCATGGTGGTGCTCAGTATCACTGCTCGGTGCAGGAAAATTCAGGGTGTACTTCAGGATTGGGCAGCGACAGAAATTCAAAAATAGTTGGTCATCCCATTCCAGCTCCATGTAACAGTAGGAAATCAAACAAAAACACACGGTGTGATAAATGGCAAAGTGCAAAGACTCAGAGCTACTTCACCTGTGACATGTTCCCGCTGTAAATGTGGAAAACATTTAGCCAGTTTCTTTATAACCGATTCAAACTGATGACCTCGGTACTGTATTTAGAAGATATGACACCTTGACAGTAAGGATATGCCGGAGATTCTGCCCAGTGGAATATTCTGAGAAAGACCCAAAAATGTTTCTGATTTTTTTCTCCCCCCCCCCCCCCCAAGAGATGCTGCTGAGCTTTTTAGGCAATTTTTGTTTTTGCGAGTTGGATATTCTGGCTGGTGAGTTATGTGCGAATGGGAGTGGACTGTATTACAGCATTCTAAAGTTCACAATGTAACAGCATGGGTATTCTTTAATACATGCTCGAATATTTTCATCAACTGAAGTTTGCTCCAAAAATGTATGGGCTGGTAGGAGGCCAGTATCAGCTTCCTTGTGAATACAGAAATATGTTAGCAAGACCCCCATGTCAAAATCTCCATTGTTCAGAAGATTTGGTCTGCATTCCTTGTGCCCGTATAAAATGGGTGAATTAGTAACGCACTGGTCTGTCCTGCTATCCGTACGTTCTTCGGATGACCTTTCCGGAACTGAGCAGAGAGATTTGTATGGTCAAAGCAAGGATAGCTGCTTGCATTTAACTCCCTGCCTTAATTTACTGTGATATATACAGGCTGTCATTTTTCATCTGTCCTTTTTCCGACATTTCCTACAGTATCATTCAGTGAAATTAGTTTGGAGAACTTGTCTGCAAGAGCCTATTTCAATCATTGGAAGAAGATAATGTGACCTCCTGGATGAGGTCAACACTTCAACTGCCAGCCCTCATCCCAGCAGTAGCTGGAAAATCTGTAGGCGGTGAGTGGTCACACCACAATTACCAAAAATCACACTTTCATAGCTAAGCTGCCCGTCTTTCCTGGCTATTCTAAGATTATAGCATAATAAACAGGCTTCAGTGCAAACTATCCTTTTCAGTTCTGCTTTGTTCCTGGGGAATTATCCAAGGAATTCAGCATTCAGGGGGTTAAACACCGATTCCCCCTTGACTACTGCAAGTTAAATCTTCCTTGTAAAATCCGTATCTCACATGATAAGATCAACGGTGTTAGGGCCCCCTCAGCTTAAGCTTGCCTTCCCTCTAACTAGGAGCACGAACCTTTCCAAGACCCTATCAAACACTATATATAGCACTAATTAGACTGAAGAGGCTTATCGCCAGGAGTGAGGGAGAGTCTCACACTATACTCTGCTGACCTCCCAGATTCCCACTAGACAGAAGGAATTCTTGTTATCAGCTTCCACAATAAACAGCATAAATCTCCGGGAAGCACAGCATAGGGCAGCTTGGAGATTAGACACTGAAATGTTGATGATGTAATGGCTTTCCAAAAGGAGGATGTATATTATTGTAACATAAGCTTCAGCAAAGGCAGCTTGTCTCAATCTTCCTCACCCCACCCTGGGCAGACACTAACACTGAAACGGTTATGGATATTTAAGAGACAATCTTCCAGTTGCCCTGGCAGCCTCAAACAAACAGAATTTGACATGGAACCCCGTAAAGAGATATTTGGGCAGGTGACCAAAAACCTTTTACAAAGAGACAGGTTTTAATGAGTGTTTTAAAAGGGAGAGAATAAGGTTGAGAAGTGAAGAGAATTTTTTAAAAAAAGTTGGGGCCTTCCACATTTGTCAGTTGGGAGGTGGTTAAAATCAGGGCTCTGCAAGAGACTGGAAATCAAGAACTGCAGAGATTGTGGAGGGGGCTAGGACTGAGAGAGATAGACAAAGGTGACAAATGTGCATTTGGTTTACACCCACCTCCCCATCCTTTCCTGTCCCTTTGGCAGATAAAGACTTCCGGTGTGCATTTCAACTCCTGCTATTATGATTTCCACCATGTTTCTCTTCATTACCCTGATCAATGCTAAATCCCAGCTTGATCTCCATCTCTGTTCATTCCCAAGCTCAATAAACAAAATTTAAAAAACCAAAATGCTGGAAAAACCCCAGTAACTCCGAGAGCATGTGCAGAGATAGAAAAACCAAGTTAATATTGAGTCTTGTAGGACTCTTCTTCAGAAGAGAGTAATAAACAAGAGTTGACCTCGGGTCTCGAAAATTTCATCTGACTCGAAACTTGCACAGCCATTTGCAACAGACATGGAACACTGGGGTGGAAATTGTTCAGTTTATAGTGGCCTTGCATGCTTCATGATTTTACTCCATGTAGTTAAAAATCACACAACACCAGGTTATAGTTCAACAGGTCTGATTGGAAGAGAAAGTGAGGACTGCAGATGCTGGAGATCAGAGTCAAGGGCTTATGCCCAAAATGTTGATTCTCTTGCTCCTCAGATGCTGCCTGACCTACTGTATTTTACCAGCACTACGCTTTCAGGTTCATTTGGAATTATAAACTCTCAGAGCACTGCTTCTTTGTCACGTAGCCAGTGCTCCGCTCCGAAAGCTTGTACTTCCAAACAGATCTGTTGGACTATAATGTGGTGTCGTGTGGATTTTTAAACTTTGTTCACCCCAGTCCAACACCGGCATCTCCACATCATTACTCCATGTGGGCTGACACAGGAGATAGCTACGGAATTTGGTCCACAGAAGCTGTTTATATCAGCTGTAATAGTGTGGAACATGGTACGGTAAAGTGATAGTCTGAACAGCAGGTCAATTCAATTTTACTCAGTTGGGAGTGCACTGCAGGTTGGAGAGGCGATGTCAAACAAACCGAACCAAAAACAGCAAAGAGGTTTACGAAAACCTAACCTGCCAACTCCACATGGTGCTCAATACTTAACGTTGCTTGGCAAACCGATTCTCCTGACTAATCCTGAAGCCACTTTTCACGGTGTCCACAAATTAGAAATGATCTCGCCCACCGCTAACAAATAAAACAAAGAGGTCTGGGCTTTCTGTCAGCAATAAACTGAAATAATGTCACCAGCCCTACCCTGAGAAGCCCACCACACTTTTGCTATTTCTCATTCTCTTCCCTAGCTCCCAGGGTCAGGCTGCCAACTAGTATTGAATCATGCGTTGTACCATGGACTGCCTCTCTCAGGGTTGGATTGAACTAAATTTATGTTGGATTTTTACAACCAGTACAGAGAGCCCATTGTTAATCACTCAGTCTGCATTCCCACCCAAACCTTCCAAATAAAAGAAAAGAACAGTATGTTAATCCACTACAGCTTCCAGTTTCTATGTTCCTCCTGTACCCTGCCCCAGTCAATAAAGTACAGGCTACAGCACTGTACAGTGTAACTTTCCATCAATGGCTGACCATTCACAAAATGCGTGTGGGGTAGCCAGGACACTTACCCTGTTGAACATCGATGTGGCAATGTATGCACAGCGTGGGTGGAAGGCTCCAGTCCCACAAACGTACAGATGAGTTTGGTTGTAGAAGTGAAGGACCCTCAGGAAGTTGCCACAGTCCAGCTGCAAAGAAATCAGGAGACTCCAATTACTTTTCAGCACCTGCTGACCAACAAAACACCTCAGACTAGAGGTGAACCCAATATTTAATCTCACTTTAAAACCAACAGGTGTGAATCGTACACTCTACGATTGTTCCTTTGATCAGTTTCAGCTATGTGTAGCAACAACCAACTTTGCTTTACCCCATAGGAACTTCTGTAATTGTTTTCAGGGGATGTGGAGGTCCCTGGCTGGCCAGCATTTGATACTCATCACCATCTGCCCTTGAGGTGGTGGTGCACACCTGCCTTTTGAACCACTGCAATCCGCATGCTGTAGGTTGACCCGCAATGTCCTTAGGGAAAGGGTATTGTTGGAGCTGCCCCCATCCAGACACATGGGGAGTATTTCTATCATACTCCTGACTCGTGCTTAATAAATGGTGGACTGAGGAATCAGGTGGTGAGCTACTTGCTGCAGTACTCCTAGCCTTCGGCCAGTCCTTGTAACCACTGTGTTTATATGACTCGCCCAGTTCAGTTTCTGGTCAGTAGTAACCCAGGGTTGTTGATAGTATGGGATTCCAGGACCATGTTAAGGCCATTGAATATCAAGGGGTGATGATTTGATTGGCTCGTGTTGAGGGATGGCCATTCCCTGGCACTTGAGTGATCGAATGTAACTTGTTACTTATTAACCTGGATTATATTGTGGCCTTGGTCACATATGCTCATGGATTACTTCAGTGTCTGTGGAGTCATGAATGTGCAATGTTTAGAACCAATTGTCCGGTGTTCATGACCTCTTTTGATAGCATGAAGCAAGCAGCTGAAAATGGTTTAGGCGAACATACTACTCTGAGGAATTTAAGGGTTTGTGACACAGTGGCAGTGTCCCTGCCTCTGATCTCGAAGAACTGGATTCGAGTCCCACCTGCTCCAGAGGGGAGTAATATCTCCCAACAGGTTGAATAGAAAATATATACCCTGAGGAATTTCTGCATCAGCATCCCGAGGCAGGAATACAGTATTCAATCCAATACCCATCTTGGATTTGTATCTGTTCACTTAGGCCACAAATATCTAGCAATCTCAATTAATGGTCCCATTGTTCATAGCCTTTTTCTTAAAAGGGCTTTAGGGGACATAGTTCTAATTTTAAAAAGTTATTTCATGTTCCAGCTACAATTTAGAAAAGGCTACACAGTGATACTTTTCAAAAAAAAATCTACATTGTTCTGGGCAAATGTAATAGGATGCCAACCTTTTAAATTATAAATTATTTGTCCTATCTCTTGACTCAACTTTAATCGGATGCAAGTGGAGCGAGTCCATGAAATGAAATGACTGTGTGCTAATCTATAGTCCATTTCTTCAACGCAAATTGGCTTTAACGTGACTGAAGAACGTAGAACACGAACTTCCCTTACCTGTATCAGCTATAGTGTCATTCCAGCTTCATTAGTTTAAGCGATGTGGCTATTGCATGATTCTCCCAGAGCGGGATATCACATGAGAACCGAACTATCGCATTGTGTCATAACGGACTGCATTTGTATGATCTATGCTGTTAAAAATGTTATCAAATGATTCAAGAAGTTCGCTGTTTGTAAAACTTAATTTATTTGGATTCCTTGTACAAATCTGCAAAAAGGTTTGGTTTTAGAATCACTACAAACAATGAACTTTATAAGATTGTAATATTTCAAAACATCTCCTTAATTAAACAATGTTCTGATCAGGACGTTTCAAACACCTCCACTCAGAATCAGGCTTGTGTGATTTTGTTGCTCCAGGGGTTAAAACAAACAAACTTACTGAAATCAAGGGAGTGTTTTTTATGTCTTGAACTTCACTGACAAAACGAAACAGCCAGTATTGACCGTTTTTTTGATAGCAACGAAGCAAAAAACTGAGTTTTTTTTGTTTGAAAACAGAGCAGAACAAGTGAGATTTCTGGAGATTTAATGAACAAAAAGTCACCGAGGTGGACCTTGCCAGTGGGAGTCAGTTCTGGAAAGATTCAGCTCTGGAAAGATTCAGCAGAATGGAATGGTTGTTGGAGGACACTTAAAGACATGACAGGGAGAAGACATGATCCTGTTGGAATATTGGGAGTCACTTGAAACTTGATGTAATGCTACACATCTGCCAGAATACAGTGAACAGAAAACGGTTTTAAAAGAATCATCTTGATTGACTTAAACAGCTCGTGCATAAATAATCTGTTGTATTAATTGCCTGTTAAGTAATTTTTGATCTTTTGAAAGTATTTTAAACATTTCAAATCATAAACTTGCATCTTGTGATTCTTTCCAGTGTCTGGGAAATACACCTGTTCTTTTATCCCCAGAAGTTATCAGACTCTACAGGGACCGCAACAGCTTCCCAGTTTCATATTCTGACTGCCAGCAACTCCTGATGGTGACACACTATAAGTGGAGTTAAAGTCAGGGAAATAATTGGATAAACATTAAAAAAAAGGTTTGTTTTAAAAAACTCAAACTGTCAGCATCGGGCAAACTGATCTACGTTAGGCAGCTGCAAAACATAGGATCATTGAGTAGATCATTTCAGAAGGAATAACCCATTCAACTTGAAACTTCACAGTGGGATGTTTCCCAGTGCTGTGAGAGAATAAATTGCTTAGAGACGATGGTGACTTGAGGTGAACAGTTCAACAGACCTGGGATGAGACATACTGCAACTGAGCTGAATTGTCATTGCTGAGCTGTGGAATACAAGGTCAAAAATGTCCTCTGGGAGAGTTATTACTCGAGTACTCCCTAGTCAGTCTCAATGACTAGCTGAACAGTGGCCATCTCCTCAGCACAGTCTGGAACATAGTGAAGAACATGAAACAAAGGTGGGATAGAAAGAGGAATCAAAGAATCCCTACAGCATGAAGCTGGCTATTCAGCCCATCGCATCAGTGCCAACCCTCTGAAAAGCATCCCATCCAGACCCAGCCTCCCTACCAGATCCCTGCAACATTTCCCATGTCTAATCCACCTAGTCTACACATCCCTGGATACTCTGGGCAACTTAGCACAGACAATCCAACTAACGTGCACATCTTTGGACTATGGGAGGAAACTGGAACACCTGGAGGAAACCCATGCAGACACAGGGAGGATGTGCAAACTCCGCACAGACAGTCGCTTGAGGCTGGAATCGAACCCAGGTCCCCACCACTGAGGCAGCAGTACTAACTGCTGAGCCACCATATTGCCCTGCTGTGATTCTATAATTCTAAGAAAGAAAAAGTACTTGTCTTTTTCTTTCAGAAAAGGGAGCTGAACAATGAGTTTGCATACCTCTAACACCTGGACGGTCAGATAGGAGGAAAGCTCAGTTGTAAAACTGTGTGCAATGATGGTGGGACAGTTGCAACTTCTTGAACTAAACACAGCCAGTCACATTTTCAGGTTTCCTAATCAGCCAGGCCACAGGACAGCTGGCACACAAAAAAAACGCAGTGTGGTGGGGTGTGTAAGAGAGTTAGTTCTTCAGAAGTGAAGCTGCAGAAAATGGAGTCTATTCCTCGTTTAGCTGTTATGATACATCAAGCCATATTGAATGCATGAAATGAGTTAAATGTTCCATTCTCCAGCACTAATATCTCTCAAAGTCAGATATATACAAAACAAATTTTCCTTCAAATAACAAGCTGAAATCCTGATGGCTAGTGCTGCTCTCCAGTGAAACTGTACCTTCCACAGTACAGGAAGATGTTCCCTTTCTATATTGTAGTTAAGTTTCTATCTGAAAACACAAGCCATTTGTATATACTCACGTCAGGATCCTTTCCAGCCATCTTGCATTCAGCTATTCTTTCAGGGGTAGCTGGCCAGTATAACTGGGAGGAACAAAAGACAGTATTTATGTAGTTTTTAACACATTGGAATATGGGGTAGCATAATAATCCAGAAAATACAAAATTGAAAATTCAACCACAACAGGTTGAAAATTTGAATTCACGTTTTGAATATCTGCTGGTATTGTCAACTGTTTTGAGAGTGCCGTAAAAACGGATTTCCTCCAGTGAAGGAGATCTACCATCCTCTCTCGGGTTATTGTACTTTTCATCATCTCCTGCCATCAAACATGGCCAACTCTTAACTGCCCCCGAGGTTTCCTATCAAAGCATTCAGAGTCAAAGTGAAGCCATTCAAGATAAAAGCACCACCTCCCCACCCCCACCCCCCACCAACACTGTCTCAGAACAACCAATAAATGGCTGACTTTGTCATATCCGGAGCATGAATGAAAAAGAAAGATTTGTTTCTGTTGTTTATTCCACATTATACAAATAATGCTACCTATAGTGGAAGTGCAATAGTGCCATCAGCGTTTGACCCTCTCCTGGTATTTGATCAGCATTGATTGGTCACAACCATCTCCAAGGAAGGCAGGTCCAAATACTTTTAGAGCAATGCCTACTTCAGCCACAGAGAGGCATGTTACAAGGTAATAGATGCCACTGATATTAGTGACTTTAAAACCATTAGCCTTGGTGTAATTCTGGCTTCTGTGGATAGTGTGAAATTCAGATTCAGATTAAATCAGCCCTCACCATATCGGAGGTGGGAACATTTGGCATTACCCTGCTACCATCATTCCAGTGGACTGCTATCTCTCACCTCCCTGAAACAAACACAAAAGCACTCCATGCCACATGGCATCACTCATAAAATCAACAATACGTCAGGTCTACCCACAGGTATCTGAATTTATTTAATTTTTCATGCACTAACTGGAACTGTGAAACACTCAGGTATTTAATCAGATCAAGCCAACAGAGATAGTGACAGTGTTGAAACCGGGAATGTCTGGAATGAGGGGTGCTGGTGATTAAGATTTTGATGAGTTGGAGATTTTGCTGCCCAGACATATTCTAGTGCAGAGAGTTCGGAGTCAATGTCAACAACCCCCATCAAGCATCACTATCTCATTCTTCACATCACACTGCTGCTCCTGGGGGAGAAACCTGTTTGCAGTAGAAGTCAAAAACACACTCCTGCCATGAAGAGAGCCAGCAAATTGATTGATTGCAAATCAATGCAATAGACTTTAGCCTTTGCTGCTGGGTGCTTAACTCAGAGTTACAGGTGAGCTGCTTTATTTTTAAGTCAGGCTGCTGTTGAACATTACGCCCGGAGACGGCAAAGTGCAATAAATGTTGCACAATGTAAAATGAGTAGCTGATCATTGGGGTTGGCCTACAATCCAGCAGTTAAGTTAAACCATATACAACAAGGAGTTTTTAGTTTATTCACTCACGGGAATGAGGGGTCGCTATTTAGGCCAGCATTTATTGCCCATCTTTAATTGCCCAGGAGGCACTTAAGAATCACCCACATTGCTGTGGGTCTGGAGTCACATATTGGCCAGACCAGGTAAGGATGGCAGTTTCCTTCTCTAAAAGGCCATTTGTGAACCAGATGGGTTTTCCCAACTTTTGACAATGAGGTCATGGTCAGCATTTGACTTTTAATTCCACTCCTTTACTGAATTTAAAATTCCACCAACTGCTGTGGCAGGATTCAAACCTGGGTTCCCAGAACATTATCTGGGTCTCCATAATAGCAGTCCAGTCCATAATACCACTAGGCCAGTGTCTCCCCAATCATCCACTGATATTGTGATTCACCATTATGTCAGTCCATTGGTACACACTCAGACACAGCACCATCAGGGAATGGGAGAGTCGCTCATAAGCAAACAAGTACAGCAAAGTTCATGAATTTTCATTGGCTGTCGATTTAGGTCATCAGGCTGTGGAGCTTCATAGCTAGACAAAGGGCAAATTGAGGGGAGTGCCTTATCACCATAGCGGTGGCATATTGTGAGCAGAAGACACTGGTCTCATGGCAGCTTGTTGGCTTGAAGCTGGCCTGGAGTCTAATCCCACTTGAAAACCTTAAGCGGATCACTTCTAAATTCCACAGAACACAACTTTAATTTGTGTAATCTATCCTTGTACTTTTACTTTTGAAGATCAGGTATCATTCCGGTAAACCTTTGCTTCTTTTAAATCTAACATGTCCTAGCTAAGGTGTGACCCCGACACTGCTCACAATTCTCCTATACTAGAATTGCAATGGTGCCATTAATGTTTGGCCCTCTTCTGGTATTTGATTGGCATTGATCTGTCACAACCATCTCCAAGGAAGGCAGATTCAAATGCTTTCTTCAAGCAATACCTACCCCAGCCCTCAGTTCTTCAAGAATGTAGCAAGTAGGATAGATAAAATGAGAACCAATAGATGCATGCACTGCAACATGACTTTTCAACATATTTAAATGGGGAAAGACTGCAGAAAGCAGAGAGGGATTTTGGTACTCCATGTGCACAAATCACAAAAAGCTAGCATTCAAGCTCAGAGGGTAATAGGGAAGAAAAATGGCTGTCATTGCAAAGGGAGCAGAGCATAAAAATGAGGAAGTCTTGCTAAAGCTACTCAAGACACTAGTAAAAACACATCTGGGATGCTGTGAATATCTGGATTTCCAGAATGCTTTCATTCAGGTTCAGCACATAAATGTTACTTAATAATCTAAGAGCTCACAGTGGGGTGGTACATTAGCATAGATGGCGAATTGGCTAACAAATAGAAGACAGAGTTGGAATAAAGGGGGCATTTCCAGGATGGCAAATTGTATCTAGTGAAGTGCCTAGGGATCAGTGCTGGGCTCACAATTATTTACAACATATAGTAATGATTTGGAGGAGGAAACCTAAATATGCTATAGCCACATTGGCAAATAGCACAAAAATAAATGGGAAAATAAGTAGTGAGGATGGCATAAGGAGTCTACCAAGGTATATGGACAGATTAAGTGGACAAAAAATGCAGATGGAATATAATGTGGGAAACTTAGAACTATGCACTTTAGCAGGAAGAACAGAAGACCTGATTATTATTTAAATGAGTAAAGAGTGCAGAAAGAGATTTTGGAGTTTTTGTGCATGAATTACAAAAAGCTAGTGTTCGAGTTCAGTGGGTAATAGGAAAGGCAAAGGGCTTTTATCAAAAAGGGAATGGAGCATAAAAAGAGAAAACTATACAAGACACAAATTAAACCACTGCTGGAATACTGAGAATAGTTTTGGACCCCTTGTCCACGGAAAAATATGTCAATAGAGGCAGCCCAGCAAAGGTTAACCAGTTTGATCAGAGGTATGAAGAGATTTTCTTAGGAGGAGGAGAGTAGGAGTTGATCAATCTTTTATTTAGGTGGTAAAAAACAATGACTGCAGATGCTGGAAACCAGATTCTGGATCAGTGGTGCTGGAAGAGCACAGCAGTTCAGGCAGCATCCAACGAGCAGCGAAATCAACGTTTCGGGCAAAAGCCTTTCATCAGGAATATCAAAGTTTAACAGAATGAATGAGGGGTATTTTTTTTAAAACAGAAGCAGGCAAGATGACTGGGGTTTAACAGAATAGATATGAAAAAGTTGTTTAATCTTGTGGGAGAATCTCAGAGCAAGAGGTCACCCACTTAAGACAGAGATGACGAGGACTTTCTGCCCTCAGAGTGTAGTAAATCTGCAGAGGGCTGTTGAGGTTGAGTCAAAGTATACTCAAGGCTAGGACAGATTTTTTTAATCTGTAAGGGAATCAAGGGTCATGGGAGATAAGGCAGTAGAGTGGAGTTGAGAATGAATCAGATTGCCCCAAGGTATTATTCAATGGTGGAGAAGACTTGATGGGCTGAATGGCCTATTTCTGCTCCTACATTTTATTGTCTCATTGTGCAGCCGAATTAGGATTTTGCAAAGCTGAAACATATACACTGTCACCAATATTCTGCCTCTCTTAGATAAAAAAGGCTAGCATTCTATTTGCCTTTTTGATTAATTTCTATAGCTGTTCAAAATATTTTACTGAGCTAAATACACAGACTGCCAAGTCTTTTTAAACCCTTCCAGTTTGTATCATTATACTTTTTTTAAAAAAAGTGTCTCTGCTTTGCCTCTTGGGTGCAAGTAGATCTCACATTTGCCTGCATAGCAATCTTTATGTCTCAGTATTTCTGTTGATCAGAGAAGGGTCACAATCCCATAACATACAAAGTGTGCTCCATTGTTAGGATAGGGGTCAGGATCAAATGCAAATGTTTCCTTATTGTTTTGCTTTTTCCAAGGCACATTTTTCAACAACAACTTACTAATAGGAACCATTAACCTCATCTTCTGATACAGAGCTTTAATATCAGACTCAACTGAATTGGAAATGACCTTTCCCAGTGGAAGTCAATGGTTCTATAATTGGCTGCAATTACATTTAATGGGCTCCAGGAATCAAGTCCTGACAGTGTAGGATGTACATTCAGACAGAGTCCCAGGAGCCACACTTCAAACAGCTCTGTTTGCATGCAGTTGCTTTGCCTGTGTACACGTGTTAGATGAAATATACCTGGTTACCAATTTATTGTCTCAATTATCTGTCATCATCGGTTGTCCTCACTCATCACATAACCAAAAGTGCCCCAAAAGGAATTAGTTGGTTCAATTTGGCTCGTTCTTACCATGAAACCTGAACTTAGCTTGACCTAATAAAGTCAATTCTTTCCAGTACAACGTGGGCGTTAACATTTCACTAGTTCTCGATCATCATTGTAAGCAAATACTTGAAAACTGTAACAAAGAGAGCTGGTGCAGTAGGATAAAACTCTTCCTAGTCAAGCATCTAAATATTTAACTAACTGCTACATTGCTAGCTATATATCAGTTTGCTTTGTTTGCAACTAACACCAAGTGGAGAGGGTCAGATGACAATACTGGAACACCAGGGAGGCAGGACATCCCTACCATCATTGAATATTGAAATAAAGCTATATGCTACCAATTGATTGGCACCGTTTAACCAGATATCACCAGGCTATTGTATATTTACTGGCTGGCAGGAACTATATACAACCAATAAATGCCCATATCTCGACACATTTTATTCGTTTGTGGGAAGTGGGTATCGCTGATTGACCAGCGTTTATTGCCCGTCCCTACTTGCCCTTGAGAAGGTGGTAGTGAACAGCCTTCTTGAACCACTGCAGTCATTTACTGTGGGTCAACTCACAATGCCACTAGGGAGGGAATTCCAGGATTTTGACCCAGGATATGCGCCCTACCTTACTTGCTAAATTGACATTCAGAAAGTGATGTTTCCACCCACAGGTTTTGAAAGAAGAAAAGGACATTACGAGGGTCCAGTTGGGCAGGGAGAATTGCACATCGGTAACTGCATTTGCCTCATTTTTCAGCAGGAATTTGAAATAGAGGCAAAATGGCGGGATGTTTTATGGAATTCCAATCCTCCCTAGCTTTTTTTTTAAGAAAGCTCATTGCATTACTCAAAACAGTGAATTGTTTAGAATCATAAAATAGAATCCCTACAGTGCAGATAGAGGCCATTCAGCCCATCAAGTCTGCATGAGCCTCCAAAAGCAGCATCTCCACCTCCCCCCACCAACCATGGCTAATCCACCTAGCTTGCACAGCCCAGGACACTATGGGCAATTTAACCTAGCCAATTAATCTAACCTGGACATCTTTGCACTGTGGGAGGAAACCCACGCAGACACAGTCACCAAAGGCTGGAATTGAACCTGGATCTGTGCTAATGTAATACTGCTAACCACCATGTGGCCCCCATGTTTCAGTTAGATAAAATTTAGATTCTTTTAAGGACCCACAAATCATCCAAATCAGGATCAATTCTGATTAGGCTTTCAGAGTCAGTGTCAGTCTCTAAAGTAAAACTGCCTTTTGATTACAGCTTAATAGGCAAGGCTCCGGTCATAGAAATGTTCTTACAGATATACATTGGAAAATATTTTCACCTACAGTGTCTCTTGTCCCACTCTCCCCAGCACAAATTTTCTATCCGTCTGTCCTGAAGTCTGACTATTTGCTCCTTGCCTATTGCACACCATCCCCAGGCCAAGGCACCTGATCTACTCCTAAGCCTATGCATCCGCTAGCTTCCACAGAGCCAGTAGCAGCCAGCATGTGTGAAACTGAATGGATCAGAAACACCATGATAAATGACTGGCGACTGTGGTCTATGGGGCCTATTGTCTAATCAATCAAGCTCAGCTATGAGCAACTTGACACACTGGTGCCACGATCCTCTATGTGCCTTTTCCAGACTAGCAATAACTTGATTAAAATAAACAGGTTAATAAGTCTGAAAATTGCACACAGTTTTCAGTGTCCATCACTGAGCTTGTCCATCAAAAGAAATGTAACTTCAATGAACATCTGAACTTCAATAACAGCTCCATTCCATACATTTAAGTCACTTGTTCAGCCATCACAAGTTGGCACTTTTTTAAAAAAAAATGCAGAATTCCAAAGAACACTCTTCTGTTTTCTGTGGCATTCACAGGCTCCATATAATTAACTATCAAAAACAAACACTTGCACTGACAAGCAATAACCATCTCACAATGATGTGTTCTTAACCCCACGAGTGTCAAAGGCTGACTCAATTGGCTCTATTTCCTGCATAGTGATTAGCCGGCTCAATGACTGATATATATGAATAAGCTGGACTCTCACTCACTCACTACTTGCTCAGGGATTGTAGCAAGTGGTGACAGTTTTCATTAAGTGTCTGTTTTTTTTGTGGTAAAACAAAATTAGAATCATTTTCAATGAATGGCAATTCTGGGGAGGCCTGTCATTTAAAGTGTCCTTTACCAGTCACGAGTCAATCGTTATTAGAATAATATCCACACCTTTCTGCCTTCCTGAAAGCCCATATGAGTATGCAGGGTACATTCAGGACTCCGGTATTGCCAGTATAGAGACACAATCAAAGGAACCCCTGATCTCTAATTTATGTTCTTTTCAAACATGGCTCCTAAATTGGAAGCAAAACAGCACCAAACTAATTCTACATAGGTGCTAGGAGTCCTCTAACACTTGATGCATTTGCTATGATTGCTCTATTTGACGGTCTTATCCACTTACATTGCTCCTGTAAATTTATTAATTCATTAACCATATTCCAATCTCTCTCTGCACCTCTCACTTCACTAAATTTAAATCTTTAGTCGCTGCTCACTGTGTGCCTGTTCATGCCTGTCTGTATTTTGGTGCAGCCAACCACACAACACTATTCATATCTAACCATCTTCAAGGCCAGAGGCAGCTGGAATTGCACCTTTTTTACCTTCCTCACTCCACTCGAAATGTCATCCAGATTACAGGTCAGGAGGTAGTCCTTCGCAGCAGCATAGAGTCTTCGGTTATCTTCATCAAGGACTATGGAATGCAAGTTGGAAGCTCTGAAGGTGAGTGGGATGATCCGTTTGTTTAGCATCAACTCTAAAGAGAAAAAAACGTAATGATTAAAAACAAAGTTTTGAGATTATCAACAGCATTAACTTCGTGTATACAATGAGGACTGGCACCACTGGAGTTCAGTTCAAATTGGACTTAAAGGATGGAAGTCTCTTCCACAGGTGATCGTAAAGATCCCAGGTGAAAGAACTTTGTGGTAACCTCAAACGAGCTCCTAGGAGGGTCCTCTTGTAGTGAAGTGACAGTGTCCTTAGCCCTACACTATAGGGCCCGGGTCAAAGTTGCACTTGCTCCAGAGGTGTGTAATAACATCTCTTAACAGGTTGGTCAGAAAATAGGCTAAATAAAAATAAAAGTCCTATTAAGGCCCTCTTGCAGCTCATAGTGTCAGAGACACCCAGGTTCAAGTCCCACTGCATAACAACTCTGAAAGGCTGATTGGAAAATATCAATAAGTTGCCTGGCAAGATGGCCATACCACAAAACTGTCCAAATTTTGATGTAAATTGTAATTAGATTCATTTAACTACTGGCTGTGGAAAATGAAGAAAGCTATACAGGTAGAGGTGATGTGTACAAGATTGAAGAAAAGCCATATTGTTCAGGCAGAGCACAGGGGACTTTACTTACTGAGAAACTCTGGGCATATTCCACTCTTCCACACAAGTGGGAATACTTAAACTAATTATAATGTGATTACAGAATCATTCCAAGGTGTCCATATTCAGTACTTCATATTTTTGTTAGATGAACCATTGCTTATCATGTTGTTTGAACTATCTGATAGATTTGTTGTCACCATCCTGTTTCATGGTAAGACCCTACAGAGCCTGCTTGAAGGGCTTATACCCAAAATGCTGACATTTCTACTCCTCAGATGCTGCCGGACCTGCTTTACTTTTCCAGCGCTCCACTTTTCGACTCTGATCTCCAGCATGTGCAGTCATCACTTTCTCCTGCTTGATCGTATACACTTAATAGTCAGGTCCTGGGGAGCATTGCTGAACAAAGACCTTGGAGTGCAGGTTCATAGCTCCTTGAAAGTGGAGTTGCAGGTAGATAAGATAGTGAAGGTGGTGTTTGGTATGCTTTCCTTTATTGGTCAGAGTATGGGGTACAGGAGTTTGGAGGTCATGTTGCGGCTGTACAGGACATTGGTTAGGCCACTGTTGGAATATTGCGTGCAATTCTGGTCTCCTTCCTATCAGAAAGATGTTGTGAAATTTGAAAGGGTTCAGAAAAGATTTACAAAGATGCTGCCAAGGTTGGAGGATTTGAGCTATAGGGAGGGGTTGAGTAGGCTAGGGCTGTTTTCCCTGGAGCTTCAGAGGCTGAGGGGTGGCCTTGTAGAGGTTTATAAAATCATGAGAAGAATGGATAGAATAAATAGACAAAGTCTATTCCCTGGAGTAGGGGAGTCCAGAACTATAGGGCATTTTGCTAGAAGTAGTGGTGGAGGCTAATACAATTGTAACATTTAAAAGGCACCTGGATAGATATATAAATAGGAAGGGTTTGAAGGGATATGGGTCAGGTGCTGGCAGGTTGGACTGGATTGGGTTGGAATATCTGGTCAGCATAGAGAGGTTGGACCAAAGGGACTGTTTCCGTGGCTGTTCATCTCTATGACTATGATCCAGTATGGTAGAGGGAAACCATGTGGTATTCCAAATGGGAAGAGGCTCTTGTTGCATTTCATTAATACCAAGTTTGATGCAGGGATGAGCATCACTATGTTATCAGAGTGTTGGAGAAACACCATTTACAACCTACAGCAGTTCAATGATGTGGTCCAAGAGGTTTAGAACTCAAGTCTAAGTTTTCTTTTACCAACAACTCTGCAACAGAAGTGTAAGATAGAGCACTTATACATACTTCATAATCAAGACTCCTCACTCTTGAGAGCATGAATGCAAAGTCAAGTTTGCTAATGTCAAACTGCCATTGGTCAAATAACAGCTAGATGTGGAAGTATGAAGGAAAGATTAGTCATGGAACAACCTACTAAAAGACGATTGGTAGAATATTTCATAGAGTTCCTTAGACTCCTGAACGAATCTAAACAGAAGCAAGGATTCATCAAGATTAGCTAATAATGGCATCAGAAATTTGGTTCAAATTATTAACAAGATGGAAACCTGAGATTATACTGGATTGGCAGAAGTGCTATTTGCCTCCAATTTCTTCAGAATCTGGAGTTCTGAAGGACAGCTGTATTGGATTCCAAACATTAACTGTTTCTCTCTCTCCAGATGCTGCCAGACCTGCTGAGTTGCTCCAGCAATTTCTGTTTCTATTTCTGGTTCATTCTGCATCGTATACTTCTGAAGTATGAGCAGCAATAAGTAAAAGAATAAATCGGAATCGCATTTGGTTTTAATTACAACCAACTTAAACTCACTAAGGATTCAGTGATTCCTTCTGGAGTGCTGATTTAGTCAGACCACTTTATGCTAACTGGCATGTCACAAACAACTGATATTAATAACCAACACATAGGAATGTGGCGTAGAAAACTGATTTTGTTGTACAGAGTCATGTGAAAGAAGAAAACCTGATATTGCCAGAAAACAATTTGTTTCAAACTAAAAAACTTTTCATCTATCATCCAGTTCTATTGTAATTAGCAGAGTAATATTAGCCAATACTCAGACAAATGGGAGTATAATGTTGGATGTGGGGCTATTTCTGCACATATCCCAAAACAATGGCCAATTCACTTGACAAATGTGGTCATTCAGGAAAGCATCAATCACCATGGAGTTCATAAGCTCTTTTGATCTTTACAACAATTGAAGAAAAGATTTCTAAAAATCAGCAGGCGGGCTGATTTTAGGAGAGTTGCAAGCTACAAAGGATTAATACTGCCTCAAGAGCTAGAGAAATTGTCCATGTAGATTAAGTAAAGAGCCTGCTGGTTTAGGCCAGTCTATGTATAACATTGTGTGAATGTTAGTTATACTGATGATGGGAAGCTACCAAGAAAAATTGGGAAGTTCTTCTGGGGTCCTACTCAAGCAACCTCACTAAAAAAGATTATCCCTCATTATCACACTGCTGTCTGAGTCTACTAGTGTACAAATTGCCTTCTGCAAATCCTACATTACATGAATAACTACACTTCCAAAGTTCTGTGGTTGTAAATCACTGAGAATCCTGAGATTGTGAAAGGCTATGTAAATGCACATTCTTTCTCTGCGCTCTGTGGAATAAAGCTGTTAATGGAATTAAACAGCAGGTCTTCTCAGCTATTGATCCAGCTTTTAACAAATTAAAGAGGTGCATTTGTGGTCTGACCTGGATCCCAGGGAGCTCCCTCATTACCGAACCCATTCTCAGCACTTTACTGTGGGCAGACAAAGGCTAGAGGGAGCATATTTCTGTTAAAAATCTAGCAATGTGACACTGAAGGGAATAACACTCACCACTGACCTGAAAGACGCCTGGAGCAGACATACATTTGTACCAGCTTCATTGATCTTAATTGACTGATCATGTTTTGAACTTGCATCCAACTCTGATTTTTGGCTTTTGACTTTGTAATTTTATTTTCCTTCCATGGGGGTAGAATTCTTGTAGCAACCTTGGAGGCATTGAACACTATGCAGATTAGAGCATTAGATGTGGCTGACAGGATAAAGAGCGTAATAGAATGCAAATGGACGGAGAAAGAAATGAAAGGGTGACGCATGTAGTAACTGTCATTGCGTTGTGTGGCTTCTTTGGTACTCAAGTCAACATCTGGTCTCACTGTAATTAGAGGATCTTATTCTCTGCACCCTGGAACCTTCTTCTCATCCCATCTATTTACCTCTCTCTGCTTTTCGCTTCCTTTATCCTGACTTAGTTCGTAGCCCGTTAATCACTGCTTGTGCACAAGTTACCCCCAGTGCAGCCAGTAGCTGAATTAGCTTGGTAACCAGACCTCCACTACACAACCAAGCTCTTGGCTCATGTTGAAGGAAGGCTGGAACAACCGATGGTGCTAAAAGGGATGCCTCTAATTGCATTTTTTTAAAAAATGGTGACATTATTTGACTAATTTTCTGGTTAATTACAAAGATCTGATCTGAATTGGTCTAAACACAGCTACTGAGGATACATAAAAGGAAACATGAATGTTTATCTTGTTAACACATGGGAAAGAATGGAAGTTTTGCTTTAGATAAATTGTAAGCATCAACTGCTCTATGCCTTGGCAGAAGTGGGTATTGCAGATGCTGGAGATCAGAGTCAAGATTAGAGTACTGCTGGAAAAGCACAGCAGGTCAGGCAGCATCCAAGGAGCAAAAAAAATCTACGTTTTGGGCAAAAGCCCTTCGTTTCAGGCAAAAGTCCTCCCTGATGAAGGGCTTTTGCCCAAAACGTCGATTTTCCTGCTCCACGCCTTTGCCCAGGTTCATTCACTATTTTGCAAAAGATTATTTTCAAAGCCAAACTTCACTCAACACAGAATGGAAAATAAAATTGCTAAAACAGAAAATCTCTGCAATGGAAAGAGAAAATATTAAAAACACACAGCAAGTCATTTAGCACCAGTGAAGAGAAAAACATAAGTTCTGATGTTTTCAGCAACTAGCCATCATCTGAACCGAAGACTTGAGGTGCTTTGGTAAAGTTTGGAAACAATTGCAGATAAAGGAGCCAAGGAAGACAGAGACAATGTGCACGGGTGAGGACAGAATCACAAATAACAGTTACATCAACCATAGGCAGAAATTGGATTAAAGGCTCTGAAAGCTTAGAAAATAATTAATAAAGAACAAAAGAGTGTGAAAAAGATGGAGACAGTCCAAAGAAGGTTCAAGTGGTAGACCCCAGATATGGAAGGATTGTCTTATGAAGGGAGCTCAAGTAGGTTAGGCCTACACTTATTGGAGTGGAGATGAATGAGGAGTGACCTTAGTGAAAGACTTTTTAGGAAGAATCTTAGGGTGGATGCAGGTGATTATTTCTCTTGTGTGATAGTTTAGGACCAAAACACATGATCCCAGAGCAAGGGGACTCCTATTTTATGCTGAGATGAGGAAGACCTTTATCTGTCAGAAACATGCATCTCGCTGAATAGAGTTCTTTTCAATTCCGATTCAAAAATCATGCGTTTAACTCAGGCAAATTGAGCAGAGCATGGTAGACAAGGGCTGGTCTGTTTTTCACCTGGCAACTGGAACACCAGTTGAGGGGCTGGGAGTAACAAGAGGTCAGGTTTACAAGCTTACTTGTCGCAAAAAGGATTGTGCTAAATGTAGCCCATCAAAAAAAAAATCATTTATTTATGAGATGCAGTAACTCAGCTTGAACAACAAAATATCCCAAGGTCACTCAATTAGTCAGTGTGGCTTAAGTGGATGGAGCACCTGCCTTCGCTCAGTTTTCTGATTATTCTCCCATGCTTTCGGACGCTCAATCTGTCAATCATCTTGCCCAAACAGTTCGTCTAAAAAGCCATGCATTGTAGTCACAAAGAAAGCTACAAGAACCAGATCCTTCACGTGTTCTTCCTGGCCAAGTATTTATTTTTGATGCAGTTACAGGGCTTGAAGACTATTTATTTTAGAATGCAACTACCCTAATTGCTAATTACGAACCTGCAAAGTGCTGGGGTCCAGTGTTACTGCATTCCTGACTGGAAGCATTCTCTGCAGGAAGTGGCACAACATTACCGTGGACCCCACAGGCTGGACTGTATTCCTGTGAAGGCCCAGCAGCAGGTAATGGGTCTTTTCATCAACTTGACTAATCATTAAAGCTGTGACATTCAGCCTTTTCCTCACCCCTCCTAGAAATCAGCCACCCAAATGTTTGAAAAGATAATTGAAGGAAATTTAACCAGAATCCAGACTGCCTAAAAAGAGAACCATTGAGGGGACAATTTAAAGTTAATCTGTCAGTCAGCAAATGGATGAAATTGAGTGCAAAGCTGGTTTTACATCTGGCCTGATGTTACTCTCCATTAAAATAAGTTAACCCAAAGCTGTGGGATTCTTGTCTGATGAGTTTAGTTAAATTCAGCCGCTTCATTGCAGGAAATGAGTTCTGCTAGAGTACAGCAACAAAAACAATATGAATGATTCAAAAGATACAGAAAAAGTATCAAATTCAGAACGCAGCATGCAATAAATCGCTAGAATATGACAGCTCATGAAGTTATCAAAAGATCCCCTCAAACTACAAAGCCTGGTATGAAAATCTAATCTTCAAGGACTTGTCGCAAATGTTGACTCAGCCCTTGAAAATGGAAAACAATCATTTAAAGGCTTGGTTTTTAATGACAACACTGCCAGATATATCTTGTTCAGTTCTAAACAAACATAAGATGCAACGAGTTTTATCACATTGAAATGCTTCACTTGAATACAATACGGCAGAGATATGAATTCTATAATTGCTGTCCTTCTGTCTCAATTCTTGATGCGTTATACATCATACCTAAATCAGGCCAATGTGATAGGTATCTGGAGACGTACCCCACAGTGCTGTGCATGAAAAGGTTAGAGGTACAATTTTAAGGCGCATTTCAGCAATTTCTTCTCTTTGCAAAAAATTTGAGCAATTACATCCTCATGGGGACGTGCCTATGGTTCTAGATTATTTTTGGCCCATGTACTGGAGCTATGTCCAATTAATATCCTTCCATCTGGAATATTTAAGACAGAGGAGGATTAATGAAAATGGCAGGCAGCTTAAAATGGCACAAGATATTGGGTGGTTACGTCACCACCGGTGGGAAATTCATCTCAAGTTCCCAGAGGTTGAGAGTATGCTGCCGCTATTTATCAAGGAAACTATTGCAGCAAACCTGATGGTACAAGGTCTGAGAACATTTGAAAAACTGTATTCAGTGCCCCATCTCAATGCGCCATGTGGGCAGTCACAACATGCATGAGAAAATCAGGCCACACAGCGATAATAATCTGAATGAGTCAATTGGTTGCTACCAGCCATAAATGTCAGCCTCGGCAATGGAGGCAGCGTTCAGATCAGTGAATAAGAGCCTCCCCTTTTACTGCAACCACTGTTCAGCATGGACGGGCACATCCTCTGATAGTAGCAGCCAGCTATGGCATGAAACTCGGCTCTGCCTCATCAATGGGGATTCTGCACTAGCAACCCATAGCCATTGTGTATTGGAAAGGCTCGGAGCACCATAATCTTCACAATCAACTGAACCACCACCTTGATTTTAGCAAACCTTAAAAGATCCATGTGTTAGACTATTCAATCTGCTCCCATCTATTCCATCAGGCATCAGCTTGTACCTTGGACTTTTCATTCATTCATTTTATTCTGTCCCTTCTTAGCTTATGTGATTTCAACCTTAGCAAATATTGTGCAACTGCATTATAGCCTTTTGATGTTCTCAACAAGCTAAGAGAATTTTATGTCCGTTTGTGCGTGAGAAACCTATTCCATCCCATTAAACTTTGTTCATGTAACATCTCTCCTACATTGAGCCAATAAGGTGACCTTGAAAAATTGGGTTCAAACAGCACAATCCCATTGTCTGCAAATTGTGGGCGGCACGGTGGCACAGTGGTTAGCACTGCTGCCTCACAGCGCCTGTAGACCCGGGTTCAATTCCCGACTCAGGCGACTGACTGTGTGGAGTTTGCACGTTCTCCCCGTGTCTGCGTGGGTTTCCTCCGGGTGCTCCGGTTTCCTCCCACAGTCACAAAGATGTGCAGGTCAGGTGAATTGGCCAAGCTAAATTGCCCATAGTGTTAGGTAAGGGGTAAATGTAGGGGTATGGGTGGGTTGCGCTTCGGCGGGTCGGTGTGGACTTGTTGGGCCGAAGGGCCTGTTTCCACACTGTAAGTCTAATCTAAATCACAACCACCCATTTGCACCTATATTATGGCAACAGCAATAAATAAAAGCTTATGTTTCTGTAATAAACAGTAAATTTGTTTTTAAGTCCAATTTGGGTGAACATAAACTCATTCATATGATGTACTTAGACATTGGTTTAAGTGCTGGATCAATCACAGTGTATTGGACAGACTGGGAATTACAAGTAATGGCTTTCGCAACAAACTTTCATCCAACATGAATAGATTTGTGAATACGTCTTGAAGCAGACAAGGGTAAGGATGCAATTACATGCATGTCCAGAGGGAAAAGGGTCGAGGATTTTGGCAGGACAGCTTGAATAGATTGATCTATTGAAAATTTCAGTCTTCAAATCTTACAGTGCAGTATGGAACCAATCAGCCCACTGTGTTTTTCTAGCTCTTTGAAAAACTATCCAATTTCAGTCTGTGACTTGCTCTTTCCACATAACCCAACAACAATTTTATTTTCCAAGTATATTCATCCATCCAAATTATTTTTCCCCACGTTATTAATAAACTGGCTCCGACTGTCCTTTCAGTTCATATGTTCGACATCTAACCCACAGCCTTAAATAAATCCCTCTCTTTTTTCCCAGTTTGGAAAATTGTTGGCCAGTTGCTTTAACCCATGTTTGGGTTTTCCATGTTCTGAAAAGGGGTGTTGGTGCTGGGGGTTGGTTTGATAGCAAAGAATTACAGCCAATGAACAGCAATTGCACGGAGACCAGTGGCTGAGAAAATGAAAAACCAATGAGAATGCAATGGAGGCAAAATATTGAAAATATCAATACATCTTTAGAAACATATTCTACAAAAGTGAAATCATAGTCATTTACAGACTGACACCCAAGAGTAGTCTCTGTGAAAAAAAATATGAATTACCTTAATGTAACACCAACTTCCAACCACCATATCAGGAAAGAGCAAATTAAGTTGGTTCCTATAGTATTTTGTACAATCTTAATGTCTCAGCATGGTTCACAGCTGATCCAGCACTCACCACTGTTACCCATGTTAACATGCCAATTAATTCATGTTCAGCAAGCTCCCATATTAATTAAGCAAAATCCAACTAACTGGCTGTTTACTGATCCTAAGAAGAGTTCATGTTCTGTGGGATGGATTCTGCTTGAGCTTGGATTGTTTTAATTGGGAGGTGGATTTGTTCCAATTAACTAGGCAGATGCTGCGCAGTAGTGCTGTGAGCTTTTCCAGAGCTCGCTGGTTCATCTGAGGTGGCATGGTGGCCAGCACTGCTGCCTCACAGCGCCAGAGACCCAGGTTCAATTCCAACCTCAGGTGACTGTCTGTGTGGTGTGGAGTTTGCACATTCTCCTTATATTTGCATGTGTTTCCTCCAGGAGATCCAGTTTCCTCCCACAGTCTAAAGATGTGCAGGTTAGGTGAATTGGCCATGCTAAACTGCCATAGTATTCAGGGATGCGTAGGTTTGGTGCATTAGTCAGGAGAAATGTAAAGTAATAGAGTAGGGAAATGGGCTTAGGTGGGATACTCTTCAGATGGTTGGTGTGAACTTGTTGGGCCAATAGCCTGTTTCCACACTGTAGGGATTCTATGACTCTAGAGGGGAAGCTAATTACAATATGAGCTGGTGTGAGCCAAGGCAGCTATCACTAATCTGTGCTTTGCAGTGGGAAGGGGCACTGGACCCTCTTTGGATTTCACCCACCTAACTAATAATTATTATTAATACTATATTGCTTAATGTGCTGATACTTCGTACGTTGGTGTCCTAACTGTATAAGATGCATTCATCGATTATAAACGTCTTTGTATTTAGGTTTTGGAAGAATTTTATGTAATGTGACTTCATCCAATCTCTGACCTTTCACATTACTCTTAATTCCTTTCTTTAAATTTGTCCCTTCCTCTCTTTTCCTAATTTTTTTAGGAAGTCATTAGATTTCTGTAATTCCTAGAGAGCAGCCTTTCCTCATGTTATTATTTACAAGTTTTATCTATAGTCCTAGTTATTCCTTCTGGTAGCACCTTGGTCTGAGTCCAGCTTAGATTCAGACAATCGCAAAAGATAGAACTCCACAGGTCCCAGGATGGTGACGTGTCCCAGGAATTGGATCCTCTCCTTCCGACACCATGCCTTCCGCCTCATGTTGACATTTCAAATCAGTTTTCATGTGGTTCAGGTAATAATTGTACTTTCCAGATTAGCTCCCAATTCCCACAGGACCCTACTTCGGTTTTCTAAATTAATTCTGGCATGAAACAGAATAACCAGGTTCTGCAACTTGCATCCTTTTCTCAACCTTAGGAGCACTTTTGAGACAATGTACATTTACTTAAGCAAATCCCACACAGTCAGAGCTCACAAATAGCATTGTGACAATGGTCTGAATTTCTTTCAATTATGGGGAGTAAGAGATAAATAGTAATTCATATATAGGGAGAACCCACCTGCCTTACTTCAAATTGAACCAAGGAATCTTTCATTTCCACCTCAGAAGGCAAACCGGGCTTAAATTAATACCTGAGGCAAAAGACAGCAGCTGCAACTGTACAGCACTCTCAGTACCATGCTGGAATGCTAGCCTCGATTATGAGTTTGCCTGGGACTCCAACCCCCAATCTCAAGAGAGGTCCAAACACTTATCACTGAACTACAATCAGACACAACCTAATAATGGGTAAATACTCTTAATCTGGACTCCTGCTAAAAACTTCTTTACAACTATTAACACACCATTTAATCTGACCTTTAACCTTTCCTTTTTGTTCTACCTGACCCAGCTCTCTGCCTTTATTCCTGATAAAGGATTTTTGCCCGAAATGTCGATGTCGCTGCTCCTTGGATACTGCCTGAACTGCTGTGCTCTTCTAGCACCACTAATCCAGAATCTGGTTTCCAGCATCTGCAGTCATGGGTTTTATGCTGTTGACAGTAAAAAATAACCATATTACTCCCACTCTTCAGTTCTAAAGAATCTTAGACTCATTTGGTTAGTTCACAGATGCTGCCTTCCAGACATTTCACATTTCCAGAATCTGTAGTTTTTTTCTTTTGTTTCTTTGAAGAAATACCTATCACAGATACACAAAAGAACTTACTTTAGTCAGGATGTGGTTTATAGGAAGTTTATCTCATTACTTCCCTGAATAATCAAGATGCTTTGTACAATCTGAGTTATATCAGATACTAAGGTTTATCAGGGAGTGTTTTGGTGAATCACGGCTATATTTCAGAAGTTTTTGAAAAAAAAAACCCAGAACAAATAGGATCCTCTTAAAGCAAAAAGGAGCTGTCAGCTAAAAGATTATCAATGTCAGGTTAATGCCAAGTGATAGGACCACATCAAGTGGGCTGAATAAATACTATCTGATTGCAATAGAAATGAGTCCATCAAGAATCAGATTCAGAGGCACCAGTGAGTTCATAAAGCAAATTGTTCTCAAAACAAAAAGATTTTACAGAACAGATGAAAGATAGCTCTATAAATCTCAACAGGAAATACCTACTCCAGTGACCAATATTGCTCTTGCAGTGGTTACACCCAGAATGAGGAGAATACGGTATCTGCTGTCACAAGGATTACCTTAGGAGAATTTTCTGCAAGGGTTTCAGGGAAAGTTCAATAGATACACAAGGGTGAAATAAATGGACAAAAGGTAGGTGGCATGAGTTACATGCCATGTTTCACTTGGCCAAATGGTCTCTTTCTGTGCTAGCAGCTGAAATAACTCCAGAGAGTCTGGTATCCCATCACCAAGTCCAAGTCCCTCTTTCTTGACACATGCATAATATTTGACACTGGTCCATCTTCCTCAGAGCCAGCTTTCAGAATGAAGAGCATCTCTACCATTCCTGTTTATTTTTTTTTAAAAAGATTTCACATTTTTTATTATTTCATTTTACACATGAAATGTATACAAACTGGCAAAAAAAAATTGTGACATTCACTTCACAGACTGGAATGGGATGAAAGTGTTGTTACTCATATACAAGCACGATATCATCTTTACTGAATAGACAAAATTTACATATTAACCCTGAAAAGCATCATGACCCTCCCCCCTCCCAATCGCTATTGCAAACAGGCCACAATATGCTTTCTTCGAGAGGAACTCTGTCATTTAAACAAAGTGGCAGCAACTTCATGAATTAAAACTCTATAATTCTACGTTTCTACAAAAAAATGCATTAAAATCTTAATCACTAATACGAGCAATTCGAGGGCAAGTCACGCAAAATGCCAGTGATCTACCGTCTAAAATAAGCTGTACATGTGATTAGATAGAACTGGCTTACTTCCAACTACAAAAATATGGTCAAATAAGAATTGAATAAAAGTTTCCTGCACAGACACTATTTACATACCACAAAGGGAGGGGGAAACAAGAAGGGAAGAGGAAACGTGAAATGTCTGTATAGGTGAACACACTGCTTTTAAAACTTCACAGTTTTATAATTATTTATCACAATAAAACACAAACAGGGTTTTAACAAAACACTGGGCTGTGCATCCGAGCCTAAGGTACCATTCCTGTTTATTTTTTTTCTATTAACCCCCACACTACTGCCTAACTGCGGTAGTGCTTATTTTCCCCCAGCACCCATGGTGTGCGTGTAGGTGTGAGACACAGTGAGAGACACAAAGTGCACGAATCTTTATTTAATTTCCACCACCAGGAAGATAGGAAAACACCTGGGTGGCCAGTGACAAGCAATGCCCTTTGCATCAAAAGGGCAATGCTGTGTGATCGAACAGTGAAGGGGAGGGCAGGGACTAAATCAAAATAGAGTTGGAGGGGGAAATAATGCACACCACTCCCTTCAGCGCCCACCTCTCCCTGAACAACTCCAGGATGTTGGTGGACACCGCGTGCTCCTTCTCCAAGGACACCCGTGCTCAAACGTAATCATTCCTGTTTATCTCGGTCAGCCAAGGCTCCCTGATTGGGACTCAATCTGTTCCAATCAGGGAACTCATATTCTAAGGTCCACAGGCTGACATCATTCCAATCAATACAACAATCCTATGCAAAAATGATATCATTCTTTTCTAAATCAGCGAGGCCAATTGAATGATTAGGCAAACTATACAAATTTCTGAAAGTCCACCAAAAAACAAGGTCCATTGATTTCCGACTTCCTTGTAATTTTACAACACAACAATAATGCAGTTGTTAACATACCAAATGAATCTCTATCAATTAGTCCACAATGGACTCAGACAGAGTGAGGAAATCACCAGTTGTCAAGATCTTGAGGCACTATAAATCAAAGTTATCTGTCCCATACAGACTGTTTAGGTTGTGTCAAACTACTCTTATGCTCTCTCCCAAAATGCTGTTATCTGGGAGAAATCCAAGTTGAATATATTAGCTAGCTGTTTACATCATCTCTGTTAGGAGCTGTTTCAGCGGAATGGAAATCCCAACTTTCCAATGAAAAGTGGTTCCCGATCCCAGAGTTCTGGGCGGCAAGATCTAGATGGCAATTAGACTGCAACCTGAATCCTGAACTGGCTACACCAATGGGGAATTAAACTGACACCTGGCTGCCTAACTGGGTAGCTCGCAGTCCAGCCGCCATTTTATCCTCAGTTATAAGATTCCCAGAAATCAATAAATTATGATAGGAGAAAGTGAGGACTGCAGATGCTGGAGACCAGAGTTGAAAAAAGTGTGGTGCTGGAAAAACACAGCAGGCCAGGCAGCATCCGAGGAGCAGGAAAAATCGACGTTTCAGGCATAAGCCCTTCTTCAGGAATGAGGGTGGTGTGCCAAGCAGGCTGAGATAAAAAGGTAGGGGCGAGGGAATCCTCCCCCAAATTCCCTCCCCCCTGCCTTTTAGCTCAGCTCACTTGGCACACCAGCCTCATTCCTGAAGAAGGGCTTATGCCTAAAACGTCGATTTTCCTGCTCCTCGGATGCTGCCTGGCCTGCTGTGTCTTTCCAGCACCACTCTAATCTAGACTCTGATCTTCAGCATCTGCAGTCCTCACTTTTGCCTATGTGGTGTAGAGGCCCAATGCAAGAGAGAGATGGGTTGTTATTGTTGATGGAAAAAAAATGGTGTAAAAATGGATGGGAATTAAGCTGCAAAAAATTAGAGAATGGGTCCTTTTTACTGAGACCAAAGTTAACAAGGTCAATATTGCAGTGGAGGGAGTGGAATAAAATGGAGAACAGACACCATACCATGAGATAATGCATAGGAAGGGGAAATTTTCACTTGAGCTACTGCCCACCTCTTTACATATAACCCCCCGCTCAACGTATTTTCCATTTATTTCACCCTCATGTATCTATTGAGCTTGCTCTTAAGTGTAGCCAGTTTCTGAAGTTGTGGAATCCCAGCACTGAGACCTCAAGGTTGTAAAAAGTGCCTACACCAGAAATGAAACACTGTTCCTGGAGATTGTGAGAATTTTGTGTTTTTTTTCTTTAAAACATGGTTTTATTGCCTTGATTTTTCTCATTGATTAGTTCAATACAGCAGCATCAACCACAATTAGTCAGGCACTCTGATGCAGTTCTTCTTGGTTTTGCTAACTCCCTTCCCACCACCATTGCCTCTCAGGGACCAGTAAAATTCTGCCCATGATTGCTGCAGGTTTGATTTACATTTCACTCCCTTGAAACACAGACCAATCCAACCTGATTGTGCTCAAAAGGTGAGTGATGTCAGTGCTGAAGAATGAAAGTTTCCACACAAATCTCTGCTCTACACGCTCCTGGGTCAAATACAGAAAGCTCACTCAATGTTGCATCAACATTAAGTAGATGTCTATAACATCTACTTAATAACTTCCTGCACCAGCCTCCTCGGAGTGCCCTGTGGGTCAGCACCAGCTTGTGCTCAAATTAATGTTGTTGGGCTGTGCATTCAAGCTTGGAATACATTGCAGCGATGACCCTTACAGCTGGAGAGCAAAGCAGACTTTCTTCCCATCAGCTGAACTGTGAATCAAACCCTCCACTTACGTCAAGCTCTGGCTACTAAACTGGGCAAGGCAGCAGACCTTTCGTCAAGCCAAACTTGCCAGTTCACACATGGCACTGACATGGGAAGATGTAAATGTGATTCTGGATCAGTGGTGCTGGAAGAGCACAGCAGTTCGGGCAGTATCCAAGAAGCAGTAAAATCGACGTTTCGGGCAAAAGCCCTTCATCAGGAATACAGGCAAAGAGCCTGAAGAGATAAATGAGAGGAGGGTGGGGGTGGGGAGAAAGTAGCATAGATTGGGGGAGGGGAAGAAGGTGATAGGTCGGGGGGGGGTTGAGGGTGGAATGGATAGGTGGAAAAGAAGATAGGCAGGTAGGACAAGTCAAGGAGACTGTGCTCAGCTGGAGATTTGGAACTGCGAGGGGGGGAGGGGGGGGGTGGAGTTGAAGTCCACATTGATGCCCTGGGGTTGAAGTGTTCCGAGGTGGAAGATGAGGCGTTCTTCCTCCAAGCATCTGGTGGTGAGGGAGCTCCATGTCCTTGGCAGAGTGGGAGGGGGAGTTGAAATGTTGGGCCACGGGGCGGTGTGGTTGATTGGTGCGGGTGTCCCAGAGATGTTCCCTAAAGCGCGTCCAGTCTCCGCAATGTAGGGGAGACCGCATTGGGAGCAATGGATACAATAAATGATATTGGTGCGTGTGCAGGTAAAACTTTGATGGATGGAAAGTTTTACCTGCACATGCACCAATATCATTTATTGCATCCATTGTTCCCGATGCGGTCTCCTCTACATTGGGGAGACTGGACACCCCTTAGCAGAGCGCTTTAGGGAACATCTCTGGGACACCTGCACCAATCAACCACACCGCCCCATGG
This sequence comes from Hemiscyllium ocellatum, assembly GCF_020745735.1. Lineage (NCBI taxonomy): Eukaryota > Metazoa > Chordata > Chondrichthyes > Orectolobiformes > Hemiscylliidae > Hemiscyllium > Hemiscyllium ocellatum. The sequence continues at coordinate 62,485,847 of NC_083414.1, forward strand.
CCCAACATTTCAACTCCCCCTCCCACTCTGCCGAGGACATGGAGGTCCTGGACCTCCTTCACCGCTGCTCCCTCACCACTGGACGCCTGCAGGAAGAACGCCTCATCTTCCACCTCGGAACACTTCAACCCCAGGGCATCAATGTGGACTTCAACAGTTTCCTCATTTCCTCTTCCCCCACCTCCCCCCAGTTCCAACTTCCAGCTCAGCACTGTCCCCATGCCTTGTCCTACCTGCCTATCTTCTTTTCCACCTATCCACTCCACCCTCACCCCCTCCCCCACTCACCTATTGTACTCTATGCTACTTTTTCCCCACCCCCACCCTCCTCTAGCTTATCTCTCCACCCTTCAGGCTCTCTCCCTGTATTCCCGATGAAGGGCTTTTGCCCGAGATGTTGATTTTACTGCTCCTCGGATGCTGCCTGAACTGCTGTGCTCTTCCAACACCACTAATCCAGAATCTGGTTTCCAGCATCTGCAGTCATTGTTTTTACCAAGATGTAAATGTGAGACTACAGAGATGGAAGGTTAGGTACAGTTCAGGCTCCTGACCTGTCCACTCCCTTTCAGTGAGCCAGCCGTATCATTATTATTTCTTAACTTCGCCTTTTGCATCAAATTCATCTTTACTTCCTTCTGCAGCTCAAGGTGCAGCAGTTTCAGATCCTCACTGGTTTCAAGGGTCCCGTGGCCCTTGGTGGTTAGAGAAGGCCTCAGTCTTCAGAAGTGGCCAGTTTGTGAAACCAAGATGCCATGGAATGAAAACTGATATTCATCTTAAATCATATTTTTTGGAAAAAAAGGACAAGTTATGTAATTAAGTGACACTGCTTTAGTGGTGCCTTATACACCTTTGGCTGTATTTTCACAAATATAAGTAACAATAAATTTCTATCTGTCTATCAATAGCTGAATGGCACTTTGCTCAACATTATGTCTGGTCCCAATTACAGGAAGTGAGAAATGTTGTGTGAAGTCAGTCGCAATCCACTATAATCTCTAAACAATTGTAACATAGTTCAGAACCTCTCCTGCTCATTACAGCCTCAAACCTCCAACACAAAATTACCAGTCTGTGCAAATAAAATGCACTGAGGTATGTAGGAAATCCAGCATTAATCCTTCCTGCTCACTTACACCATGTTGTTCATAGCGAGTTATTTACTGGCTAACTCCCCAGTGAATGAGTAAAATGAACCATGGGGTGTGAAACCCAGGTGCCCCAGGTTTGATCCTAGGTTTCTGCATTGAGTTAGCTGGGGGACTGCTATAAAGTGGCCCTCTGCTCTCCTGGAGCTCAAGCCAGGGAACAGATGAAGCAGACATTCTGCTCCTGATTTCTGCTTACTGTCCCAGGTTTGGAAAGGGGCTGTAAAGTACAAATGGGAGGAAGCTCAAGCAAATCTGTTCCTTGTAGTCAGATACCTACCACATCTCATAACCTAGGCTTGCTCAGAAATATTAGTGCTCATACGTGGGGCAATAGTAAAGGTTGTCGACAGGAGTGGAACTAAATTCCAATAATAACTACAGCTGCAAGAGTGGGGGACACAGACAAACGCCAATACTTTATGAAACGGTAATCTTGACATAAGATCTGATACAGAAGCATGGACATTTCGACCTTATGAAACCAGTTTTCTTAGACATCCAGACTCCTTTTGTTATACATTTTAGAACACTGGGTTGACATTAAGGTGTCACAGCTTTAACTCTGCAAGGTTTAAAACAAGCTTCCCCAAAGTAGGTGGGTGTGACGTCAGTGGTTGCAGAATACCTACTGGGGTCCAACTTGGCTGAAAGTTTGGAACCCTGACCTCTGACCCAGCAACTGCTACTGTGGAAGTCTGATCAAGTTCCAATAGCTGTGCACCCCCTCTCTCAGCCTCCTGAAACTATTTGTCCTTGAACGTTCACAACCATTGTCAAACCGTGAAATAGGCCCACAGAGGAAAAAAGTTTAGGAAAACATCTGTGATCACAAAATACCTGCACACATACTTACAGCTTAGCCTCCATTAGCTTTGGTGTTGCCTGTTTGTTCGAATTGGAATCCACACCCAGAGTTAACCAATCAATCAAGTGAGCAGAGATCAGTTACTAATCAGACTCAATCAAGCACAGAAATATTAATCAGTTGAACGCAATACCTCTCCCTATTGATTCACCTGGACAATGCTCTAGTTGCCTCTGCTTAGAGTCATACAGTACAGAATAGAGCATTTGGTCCAAATCACCTGCCCCGACCAGACATCCCAATCTGACCTAGTCCCATTTGCCAACATTTGGCCCATATCCTTCTAAACCTTTCTATTCATATATCCATCCAGATGTGTTTTAAATGTTGTAATTGCACCCACCTTCACCACTTCCTCCTGCAGCTCATCTCATACATGCACCACCCTCTGAAAAAGTTACCCCTTCAGGTCCTTTTTAGATCTTTCCCCTCTCACTTTAAATCTATGCCTTCCAGTTTTGGACTCACCCATCTTGGGAAAACGATCTTGGCTATTTACCATATTCATGCCCCTCATGATTATATAGACCTCTACAATGTCATCCCTCAACCACCAATGCTCCAGGGAAAACAGCCCCAGCCTACCCCTGTAGCTCAAACCCTCCAACCCTGGCAAAATCCTTGTAAATCTATTCCAAACCCTTTCAGGTTTCACAACATCCTTCCTACAGAAGGACAACCAGAATTGTATGGCGTATTCCAAAAGTGGCCTCTCCAATGTCTTGTATAGCCACAACATGACATCCAAACTCCTATATTCAATGCACCAACCAATGAAAGCTAGTGTGCCAACCGCCGCCTTCATCACCCTCTCCATCACTTTCAAGGAATTATGCATCTGCACCCCTAGGTCTCTGTCTAGCAACACTCCTCAGGGCTCTACCATTAATTGCACAATTCCTACCCTGGTTTGCCATACCAAATGCAGCACCTCACATTTATGCAAATTAAACTCCATCTGTCACTCCTTGGCCCATTGGCCCATATGATCAAGGTCCCATTTTACTCTGCGATAATCATCTTCACTGTCCACATCACACCTATTTTGGTGTCATCTGCAAACTTACTAACCATACCTCCTATATTCACATCCAAATCATTTATATAAATGATTAGCAACAGTGGACCCAGCAGCAATCCTTGCGGCACACTGCTGATCACAGACCTCCCAGTTCAAAAACCACACTCTACCACCATGGTCTATCTACCTTCAAGCCAAATTTTGTGTCTAATTGGCTAGTTCCCCCTAGATCCCATATGGTCTAACCTTACTAACCGGTGTACTACGTGGGACCTTGTTGAATGCTTTGATGAAGTCCATATAGACAACGTCTACCAATCTGCCTTCATCAATCTTTGTCACATCTTCAAAATACTCAATTAGTTAGTAAGACATCATTTCACCTGCACAAAGCCACATTAACTATCCCAAATCAATCCTTGCCACTGCAAATGCACATTAAATCCTGGCCTCAGAATCTCCTCCAACAACTTACCCACCACTAGCCTAAGTTTCACCTGTCTACAGATCCCTGACATTTTCCTTATATATTTTCTTAAATAATGGATTCACATTAGACAACCTCCAGCACCTCACCGGTGGCCGTCGATGCCATAAATATCTCAGCAAGGGGCCATCAGTCTCTTCCCTAGTTTCCCATAACTAGGGTGGGGGATTTCAAGACTAGGAGGCATCTTCCTAAGGTGAGAGGAGAAATATTTTAAAAACTCACAAGGTCAACTCTTTTTTTTTTAAAAAACAGAGTGGTTTCTGTGTGAAATCAATTTCCAGAGAAAGATATTTAGGTAAGTACACAAATAAGAAATGTTTGGAGGGAAATGGACTAAGTGCAGGCAGGTGGGACTAGTTTAGTTTGGGGTCCTCGTTCCTGAAGGGCTTATGCCTGAAACGTCGATTCTCCTGCTCCTCCGATGCTGCTTGATTCCTCTTCTGTATTGTGGACTCTGGTAACTGTACCACATTTTACCAAGTCTCTTGACCTGATGACTCAAGCTATGTTGTTACAGTATCACTCATAACACAACCATTCGCCATCTGCTGCACTCTAACTACATGTCAGAAACAGTATTGAAGACTCCAAGCCTTGGTGGGGTCCTTCAGAATCCCATTATGAGGGACAGTAGAAAAAGGAAGAAATAAAAAAAAGTTAGCCAAGACCACAACAGAGCTCTTGACATTCCCATATGGAATCCATTTGAAAAGCACTGATGGAAAAACTTTGTCCGACACTTCCCAGAAAACAGGAAATGGCTCCCTCAGTTTTAACACTCACAATCCCGTTTTATCTTGGAAACCCTTCCCCGAGATTGGAAGCAAACGCCTACCCAATCTATTCTCATCATGTAAATTGATGGCTGCAAGACCAAAGGGAAGAAAAGGAAGTTTTCAGTCTTTAATTGAGCAATTTGGGGGAAGATTAAAAATAGAACAACTGTTACTCATAATACACAGGATGCTCTGAAGCTAAGTCGTGGACTGTGGCTAGGAGTTTTAGGTTTCCCTTTCTGTCACCCAAAAAGTACCAAACACATCGCTCCTGATTCTGGATGATCCACAACTATATAGTGCACGGATGAGCATTAAGTGCTTGGTTCATCCTACAACTACAGCAACTAGCCTCCAAAGTTCTCCAAGTCCACCCATGCCCGAAGCAGGCACTCCTGAGTCTAAAACCCAGGAGTCCAGTACCAGGTAAAACTGAGGGTCTAAGGACCAGGATGGAAGGGCTGGGGGAAGGCAGTTGGTTGAGAAGATATTGGTAGAGATAGAACGAACAGGAGCCATGTGTGGGGCTGGGCAAAGTGTGTGGTGATGTCAAAAGGTGACACCACCTCCCACTTTCCAACTGATGCACGAACAGGACTCACTTTCTGTCATTTCCCCCAAATTCAAGTAACACATGGAATGGCTGCTACAACTAAAGCCACAGCAGAACTAGAGGTCACATGACTATGGTAAGCCAGTACTTTCTATTCCAACAAGCATCTGCTGTCCCCAAATCCCTCTCGCCTGCCTGAAAATTGACTCCAGAGATTCAATAATTGGCCACTTACAAGCCTCAATTGGGGACAGGGCATAGGTGCCAGCCTAGACATCATTGAGTGGCACAGTGGTTTGCACTGCTGCCTCACAGCACCAGGGACCAGGGTTCGATTCCATCCTTGGGTGACTGTCTGTGTGGAGTTTGCACATTGCCCCTATGTATGTGCAGGTTTCCTCCAGGTGTTCTGGTTTCCTCCCACAGTCCAAGGATGTGCAGGTTAGGTGGATTGGACGTGCTAAATTGCCCATAGTGATAGGCGCATTAGTCAGAGGGAAGTGGGTCTGGGTGGGTTACTCTTTGGAGGGTCAGTGTGGTCTGGTTGGGTTGAATGGCCTGTTTCTACGCTGTAAGGAATCTAATCTAATCTGCCCCATTGTGTCCAGGGATGTATAGGCTGGTGGATTAGCCTTTGTTACTGGGATAGGGTGGGGGAGGTGTTGAGCCTGGGAAGTTGAAAAAAAATCAGTGGGGACTTGTTGGGCTGAATGGCCTGTTTCTATACTGCAGGAATTCCATTAAAAAAACTTCATAAAGATGGAGATCAGGTTGCTCAGGATCCCCGTGGAAAGGTCATGACAAATGTTATAGAGTCTGCTCCCATGCCGGTGGAAACCCACTGGATAGGGAATGTTAAAATTTGGGCCCAAAAGGTCAGAACCACAGACTCGTAAGGAGCTGAAGAAACTTGCTTGCTACATTGAGAGTTAATGGTCTTCAAGGTCAACACCCTCCTATCTGTACACTTCCTGCTAATTGACATGTTTGTTTAATGGGAATCCACTTAAATTAAAAATTCATATGTTGGACTTGCCAGTGATACGTTCTCTCAAAACCAAAAAGGTGTCAAATTTGGATGATAACGTTTTAAAAGGTATAATGCCACATGACAAGGGAAAACTCATCAACATAGGGACTGTGAAGAAAAATTACCATTTTACTCAGATAAATTTTACAATTAAACAGGATTAGAAGATTGCCGATTTAAACCCGAGATACCTTTCACTCCAGAATGAATTCAGCAATACCAATAAACTTTTTTTAAACTCCATTTTAGTCAGTCTCATGCACAGCTCTTTTCAGCACTCACACTCTTTCAATGCAGTGAGAGTTATCTTGGTCCCATCACTTTATGCTTTGCGTGTTTAACATGTTGGTACACGTATAAACAGCCTGATTGAACATTTTCAGACTGTCTCCAATAATCGGTTCAGACAGTCTGACTTTGCCCTTCACCAAGTCTGTTTTAATCTAGTACAGAGATTGGGTGCGGCCAAAGAAACCCCATAAACAAGAGAACAGATGTAATTATTTGTAGAACATGGAATATTGTTGTACTGCCAGAACATGTGGAATTCAGTAAATGACTACTTCAGGCCAGTGAATAATCAGACTATTTCCCTCCATCTCTCTGGACTCCAATCTTTCTCAAAACGTTTTTGACTCAATTTTGAATTCTCTACCTCATCCTCTTACGTTGTCTCTACTTTTTGCTTGGTTTTCTTACATTCAGTTCTGAACTTACACAATCCACCTCTCTCTGGTCGGCATTTCTCATTTTCTTTCAAACTTCTCTCAAGCTCACCCAATTGCTTTGGCTGCATGCGGAGGTGTTTTTTTCCCTCACTCTCCCTCTCCCTCATAAGCATTCACTCTGACATTAAATGCTTCATTGTAAGTTCCCCAAGGCAGGATGTATCAACGAATGATGATTTTCTCTGGATTCTCCATCATTCATGTGTGACTTCCTTAACCCACATGCTGACACCAAGTGCAATTAAAAATCTTATTTCTTGTATCATGACAATGGATTTGATAATGAGATAATGCTGCATATCATGGGGTATGCTTAGTAAGGACATTAAGATTGGAGCTATCTTAATCAGGAAAGCTGTGTGGAGAGAGAAACAGTAAATGTCTAGAATCTGATCGAACTCTTGTTCAGAACTGAAAGGTGCTGGAAAATGCTGGCTTTTATGTTGTAGACAGAGGGGGAGTGAGAGCAAGGGGAACAAATGGTGACAGTGCCCAGAGTGTAAACTAAAGGGTATTAGGTTTGTGGTGAGAGGGTAAAGGTTTAAAAGGGAGCTAAGGGATAACTTTTTCATCCAGAGGGTGGTGTGTGTGTATGGAATGAGCTTTCGGACAAAGTGGTGGAGGTTGGTATAGTGACAACATTTAAAAAGGCATCTGGCTAAGAATATGAATAGGAAGGGTTTGGAGGGATATGGACAAAATGGGACTAGATGAGACTGGGGATGTTTGGTTGGTGCGGACGAGATGGACAGAAGGGTTTGTTTCCGTGCTGTATGAATCGGTGACACTGTGATGAGGTCACTGAGACACTTCCCTTAGGGCAAGCATAGCTCAGTGTGGCTGGAGTTAAATCAGGTAGAAAGCAGGGATCATTAGAAAGAAGGAAGATCATTAGAGTTCAGTGAACAATACAACAATAAAGATTGGAACCTGGCATCTCTCAAATTACCATGTAAATCTGCATATGATGTTAACATGCAATAGAGAGATCTCTAGAGAAACCCAAGTTTGAAGTTAGCGCTTCATTTTGTGTCCGCTCAGCCAGTCCGGCTTGAACCCAACTCAGACGCGACCATAAACCTACACGTTAAAAGAGTCTAACAGTGATATCAGCAGTGATTCCTGATGAAGGGCTTATGCCCGAAATATCGAATTTCCTGTTCCTTGGATGCTGCCTGACCTGCTGCACTTTTCCAGCAACACATTTTCAGCTATCAGCAGTAATATACAAGAGGCCATGAACAAACTCTACTTACAGATATGTACAACGATGAACAGTTTTTTTAAGAAAAAGAGGGTAAATGAAGGCTGTGGACCCAATCCCAAAATTTCGGCGGTAGACTGGTTAGCACTGCTGCCTCACAGCACCAGGGGCCTGGGTTTGATTCCAGCCTCGGGCTACTGTGTGTAGAATTTGTACATCCTCCCAGTGTCTGCATGGACTTCCTCCGAGTGCTTCGGCTTCCTCCCACAGTCCAAAGATGTGCAGGTTGGCTGGATTGGCTATGCTAAATTGCCCATAATGTTAGGTGCATTAGTCAGGAGAAATGTAGAGAAATAAGGAAATGGGTCTGTGTGGGTTACTCTTCGGAGGGTCAGTGTGGACTTGCTGGGCCAAAGGGCCTGCTTCCACACTGTCGGGATTCTAAGTTCCCTCCTCGCCCCACCATCCCACTCCATCACACAATTGCATTTTTAAAAAAATGCAGAGGGTTAGATTTCTGAAGAGAAACTACAAAGTTGGAGGTAAATGTAAACAATACAATAACACAAACTGAATGGGAGGATATTCTTGCAGCGATTGAACACTAGTGCAAACTAGATCGGCCGGAAGTCCTGTTTCTGTGTTGTCTATGCTATGTTACTGTCTGTGTACAATTTCACAGCTCTTTCAACATCATAAAGCAGGCTAAAGAACGTCATCAACTGGTTAAAAAGGTCATGGGAAGTGTACGAAAAAGCTGTACTGGTGGAAGAGGGAAGTCACAATGAATGTGAAAAGAACTAGAGTAAGGTTAGGTTGCTGTGAAGGAATGTAAAAGCCATGGTATTTGAGGGTAATGAACCCAAAGTTGGAATGGAGAGGGGAAGCATGGAAACACACCCTTCGATCCAACTAGCCCACGCTGACCAGGTTCCCAAACTAAACTAACCCCATTTGCCTGCATTTGGCCCATATCTCTCCAAACCTTTCTTATTCATGCTCCAGTCCAAATGCCTTTTAAATGTTGTAACTCTACCTACATCCACCACTTCCTCAGGCAGTTCATTCAACAGACGAACCACTCTGTGTATAAAGGTCGCCCCACATGGCAGTTTTAGAACTTTCTCCTCTCACCTTAAACACATGCCCTCTAGTTTTGAACTCCCCCAACACCACCATACCAACCCCCCTCACCCAACACCACCATACCCCCCCACACCCTGGGGAAAACCTTTGCTAATCACATTATCCATGTGTCTTTATAAATCTCTATGTGACCCCTTAACCTTCTACGCTCTATTTAAACAACTCCATTCCCAGCAACATCCTAGTAAATCTTTTTTGAACCCTCTCCAATTTAATAGTATTCTTCTTGTGGCAGGGTTACCAGAATCCAAAATCCATAAACCTCAAAAAAAATCCCAACTTCTATTCTCTTAGGTCTGACCAATAAAAGGGAAGGGTGCTAAACAACCTCTTAACCACTTTGTCTACCTGTGATGCAAATTTCAAAGTATTATGTACCTAAGCCTCTAGGTCTCTCTTTTCCTGCGAGTTGGGATTTAGAGATGACAGAGGTAGAAACAGTCAGACAGGCTGAGGCCACAGAGGCAATTTGTAGACAAGGACTTTGTTATCAGTATGTTGAAGGAAAGGACAGCTGCAAGAAAATGGGGTGGTTGACAAGTGTGGCCTGGTAACACACAGGATCCAGGATGAAGAATTCTGACCAAATTGGTTGTAGCGACATGACGAGGACTTGGGACAGCTAAGCTTGGAGTAACAAGGTCAAGGATCTGTAACTGTGGCAGGCCAAAGTAGGGAATATTGGTTCCTATGATAGATATAAACAGCCAGGGTGAAATGACTGCACAACATCAATTGCAGCTTGAGGAAGTAATTCAGCAAGAGATGAGAACTGAAGCAAATTACAATTCATCTCGGACAGAGAATAAATAACTTACGGGGCTTCCCTTCCCCCTAGGTTTGGTGGGCTGGACTCCACAAAATACTGCATAATCTCAATATAAAAGAAACAAATCTCACATGATTTAACGCTCAAAGAAAAGCCACCCACCATCTTCGAGCTAAGGCGGCCTGAACTCAAGATGAGACTTTTTTCATTCTATCTTCCAGGCAAATGGTTTTGTGCTGTCTACACTAATGTGTCATGTAGTTGTCAATAAAATAGACAAGGTAATCTTGCCAAGTTACCACACACAAACAGCATTAAGAGATCACGTGAGATTACATCAGAGCTTTCAATAAATCAGTACGAACCATAACCCAAACAAGCAGAAGCTGTGAAGAGTCCTTCAGAGCTTAACCCTTTCATCACCATGATCTTGCTTCTGATGCAGGAGATAGAAAGTGGGTTCAATTAGCTGCAGTAGCATTTTCAATGTAACTTGTCAATGTGTCAGCAAGCAATGAAGTGTAAACTTCTTCCATTATTCTCATGTCAAGAGTTCACTTACTCTTCTGTATCGGGTCATCATTTCCACTCTGTTACAGCATCAGGGCTGTCAAATTGGACACAAGTTATGTTAAATTTTCAGTCGTGAGTTATATCATTAAACTGTCAACCCACAACAAAAATAAACAAACAGTTAATGTAATGAGCTACTTGTACCTTAAGCACTGCAGAGACTTGCAAGTGCTTCCCTGTAAGTAAAAAATGAGGTCTGCAGATGCTGGAGATCACAGCTGCAAATGTGTTGCTGGTCAAAGCACAGCAGGCCAGGCAGCATCTCAGGAATAGAGAATTCGACGTTTCGAGCATAAGCCCTTTCCTGATGAAGGGCTTATGCTCGAAACGTCGAATTCTCTATTCCTGAGATGCTGCCTGGCCTGCTGTGCTTTGACCAGCAACACATTTGCAGCAGTGCTTCCCTGTGGTCTATCTTTATTTCTCCATCAACATCATATTATCTGTATTACCTCAATGTCATTTGTGGGAGTTTGCTATAATGTTCCCTCTTAGAATAGTGACTCTTTTAATACTGTATATACATAAAAAGGTCTTAAGTCACTTCGAGGCAACCCGAGACGGAGAACCTTTATCGAAATGCAAGGTGTTTCTTTTTAAATTCAGTTCTGTCTCTCCAGCTATTTTTCATTAAGTCCTTATAAAATGTTGTCACTATGGAACTTAAATTCTTTACCCATAATTCTGTCATCTCTTCCAGTCCCACAACTCTGGGAGATCTCTGCACTCCTAATTCTGACCTCTTGTCTGTTCCCAATTCTTATCATTTCAATAACAATGGCAACAATGCCTTCAACTTTCAAGGCTGCAACTGCCACAATTTTCTCCCTAAACTTCTTCACCCATGCATCTCCTTTTTCTCAAAACCTACCACTTGGACCAAGATTTTAACCAGCTAAGCTAAGCACATTATTAGAATCAGGGAATCTTGCAGCACATATGGAGGCCATTCAGCCAATGGATGCTTCTAAACATTAGCACAGGCGCAATTAGACCTACTCTCCTATCCTCCCAATATAGCGTTGCAAATCGTTTCCCTTCAACACTTGATCCAATTTCTTTAAAGTTACTTTTTGAATCTGCTTCCACCACCCCTTCAGAGTGCATCCTGATCATAGCATGTGGCTGAATTTAAAATAAAATCCTGGTCTCCCTTTTACTTTCTTTTTGCCAATTATCTTAAAATTAGCATCATCTGGTACTTTGTCACTAAAAAGGATTCCTCCTTATTTTCCTTCACGATTTTGATTACCTTAAATGGAATCTATGTCTTGACTTCACTAAAGGAGAATCGCCACTAGTTTCACTCCTTGTGTTGCGCGATGTCAAATGCTCTTTTAAATGGAGCTAATATTACACTTGAGTGTTATAAAGGCATTATATAAGAAAAGTGTTGTTGATATTTATATTATTTAAAAGAGAGAGGAGAATTGATGAGATGTAACCTTTCCATGGGGTGGCACGGTGGCTCAGTGCTCAGCACTGCTGCCTCACAGCACCGGAGTCCCAGGTTCGATTCCAGCCTCGGGCGAATGTCTGTGTGGAGTTTGCACATTCTCCCAGTGTCTGGGTGGGGGTTCCTCTGGGTGCTCTGGTTTTCTGCCTCAGTCCAAAGATGTGTAGGACTGCCCATAGTTTTAGGTGTATTAGTCAGAGGGAAATGGGTCTGGGTGGGTTACTCTTGGGAGGGTCGATGTGGACTGGTTGGGCCGAAGGGCCTGTTTCCACACTGTAGGGAATCTAGTCTAACCTAACAAGAGAAAGGAACAACAAAAAAGGAAGATATCTCAAAATTTCTGTTAGATAGAGGCAAACACAGTAAACTTTCTTCATACCTAAGATGGAGTGCACCAATCTAGAACAGAGGCAGACTCGGGTCGTATTCCTTAGAATGGAAGAGATTGAGAGGGGACATGATTGAGGTGTATAAAATTATAATTTTAGAGATAGGATAGACTGAAAGAAATTTTTTCCCCTTGATGAAAGGATCAATGACCAAGGGGCAATAATTTAAGGTCAGGGTTAAGTGGTTTAGAGGAGATCTGAGCAAAGTATTTTTCAGCCAGAGAGTAATGGGAATCTGGAACTCAGTGCCTGTAAGGGATGTAGAGACAGTAACCCTCATAACATTAAAGTGGTATTTAGATGCACACTTATTATGTCAAAGCATATATGGCTGTGGAAATATGGGACTAGAATAGTTAGGTGGTAGTTTTTGACCAGCACAGACATGAGGAGCCAAATCGCCCTTTTTAGTAGATTCCTAAACTCTAAGGATACAGAATCAACGTACAGAAGAGTCACGTCACATTCAAACCATTAACTCTATTTCGCTATCTTTAGATTCTGCCACATCTGCTATTTTTTTCCAGTTTTTTTATTTCAGATTTCCAGCACCCTCAATAAATTTGCTTTTATGACTGAATCAATTGTAGCAACTGAAAGGGATTTGGGATTTGGACTTGGGACGGCATTAAAAGAGACATATTTATTCTGCACTTTTTGCAGTCTGAAGATTCAATATACTTAATGTCTATAAGGTATGTGTCACTGCTCCACAGTGGGAAACACAATGGCCAATTTACATACAGCAAGACTCCACAAACAGCAATGAGATAATGAACACAATCTGGTTTCCATAAGTGATATGGAGAAAGAACATTGCATTGACGGTTTTTAAAAAAGGAACGCTGTGCTTTAATTGCAAATATGAAGCAAGTGCTCAACCACTAACAAGTATGTGCAGCAAATTACATTCATATGCACAGATAAAAATTATATTGCTGAATTTTTATTACAGAAGAGCATAAAAGGAGGTGAAATGTTGATGACAATATATTTTGTATGCGCAATGTCAATTGGGGTACCTGAGGTACATTGTTAAGCAATAACTAGTGAAGCCAGCTGCAAATTCAGGCAATTTTCACGCTTCTTATTAGATTCTGGGGAGGGATTTCACTTATTTTCTCATATCACATTAACTGGAGAAGTTAAACTTGTCAGGTTATACTCCCTGATCTCAGCTGTTTAAACCAGAAAATAACAGAACCAAACAGGGCTTGATAGCCATAGAACTAACAACTGGCAAATGTGTTTGCCAATCAAAAAAGAGGGCGGTGATAAAGTGTCCATAACTGGCCTCTGCCCCAAAGTTAGGAAGGACAAAATTGCCATCTTGGTTGCAACTGAGCGACCTCATGGGAATGTTGGGCAGGAGTTGGGGCAGGCTTCGTTGTGATAAGATAACTTGCAACCATGCACTATCTAGGCTTTAAAAATAAGAATAGCCACATTTTATATTGACCTTTGGTGATTGTCGTCAGACAATAAGATGTCAGAGCAGAAATAGGCCATTCAGCCCATCAAATCTGCTCCATCATTCAATGACAGCATGGCTGATCTGAAAACCCTCAATTCCACTTTATCTTTTCCCCATAACCCTTGATTCCATTACTGATTTAAAATCTGTCTATCTCAGTCTTGAATACACGGCCTCGACAGCTCTGTTGTCAAGAATTCCACAGATTCACAATCCTCAGGTGAAGAAATTCCTCATCTGTCTTAAATGTGTGACCCCTTACTTTGAGATGGTGTCCCCAACTGCTGGACTCTCCCAAAAGGAGAGCAAGCCTTTCTGCATCAACTCCGTCAAGTCCCTAAAAATCTCGTATGTTGCAATAAGATTGCCCCTCATTCTTCTAAATTCCAACGATAACAGAACCAACCTACTCAAACTCTCTTCATAAGGTAGTCCTTCTGTACCTGGTATCAGCTTGGTGAACATTCTCTTCATTGCCTCCAATGCCAGTATATCTTTCCCTAGATAAGAGCCCATAATGGTTCATAGTATCCCAACTGTTGTCCGACTCGTGCCTTGTTTAGTTTTAGCAAAACCTCCTTTCTATTATACTCAACTCGCTTTGAAATAAGAGCCAATATTTTCCTGCTTCCTTTCCATCCATTGAACTTGGATGCTAGCTTTGAGAGATTCCTCCTTGAGGACTGCCAAGTCCCTCTGTTCTGTAACCTTTTATAGTCCTCGTCTACGTAAACAATATTCAGCTTTTCTATTTTTCCTGCCAAAGTCCCTAGTCTCATATTTCCCCAAATTATATTCCATCTGCCAAGTTTCCGTCCAGTAGTTTACCTGGTCAATGTCCCTCCACAAACTCTGCCATCCACAACACTTGCCTTCCCAATTACTTTGTCTCTCCATGGACTTGGCGATAGTTCATTAACTTTTCTCATCCAAATAATTGTGGCCCCAGCACTGATGCCTGTGGCACACCATTAATTACAAGTTGCCATTCTGAAAATACCACCCTTAATCCATTGTCTGTCCCTAGTTGCCCTTCACAACGTAAGGGTGGGCCTTTTTGTTGGATGCACAGTGAAAGTTCCAGCTCTCAGTGCTGTCCCCAGGGACACCCTGATGAAGTAACCCAGGCAACTGATGCTGGTGTAGCTGCAGCTGGCAAAACTATTAATATCTCTTGGAGAATATTGGTTTAAAAGGAAAATTGGAGGAATGTGATTATTGCAAGATTGAGTGCCTTCAATGAATCTTGGAACTAATTTTATTCAATGTGGTGTACAGAACACCGACATCGCCATTTCACTTAGGGCACTTCTGCATTCCAAATCTGCACCAGCAACTTTCATTGTAATGTTGCAGCAAGAACATTGTACGTTAAGACTGGACCAGGATCTTCACTGCGTACACGCATTCTGAGTCTATCTGAATTTTCACAGCATCCCTGCCTCACACTGCTTTACCTTCCTGCACCTTGCCCCCTCAGCCACAGATTCAGGCTCATATTACTGCAGTTCTCAGTCAAGTAAAAGGAGATAGCCTTCACTCAAGCTAAGTGAAGGGTAGCCTCCAAAATCAGTCCAGGCCTTGGTCAAGGGTTGTCAGAATCAGGAACCTCTCTGCATATGGAGTAAGGAGCTGAATGACAGGCAATTCAACACCAGTCTTGACTCTTCCTGCCCTCTCACAGACTGTTTTCCCTCAGAATGAGAGGGGGATAGGTATTATGAAGGCAAAAGTGGGTGACAGTATAGATGGTCCATCGCTAGGTAGATTCAAGATCAGGATAGATGGACCAAAAATCTCAGTGAATCAAAGAATGTCTGGGCTAGAAAGTAGAAGAGACGCTGGATTGCATAGTGGAGCAGGCTCAAGGGGCTACATAGAATGGTCACAACACAAGGCAACATTTATTGAGGAGTTGGTCAATCAGCCATGTCACAGAGTGAGATGTTGGTCAATGACATCAGGAATAACGGCTCAAGGGTTTCCAGGTTCCCTGTGATCCTCTCACTGACCTGCTCTTTGAGAGCCAGGGAAAAGAAAATTCAGTCCTCAATATCTTTTTTTTTTGTTTGCTATGCTAGTGAAGATGCTGACCCACTTAAAATAAACTACATGACAGAAAAATAAGTTGTAAAACACGACCAAGATGGAAGAATGTAACAAAACTGAAAAAAAAAGGTGCACACAGAAATGTAAAGATTGGGAGAGATGGGCTGAAAAACCTAGCAAAACAGAAATACAACATAGGAAGACGACTGTATAGAACAGAACTGTTGCTTGTACAGGTATAGATAGAGGAACAGAATGGTGGAAAGATTCCTTTACAGGAATGAGACAGGCAGAGTGTGTGAAGGGATTCAAAGATAAAACATGAGAAAGATTGGGAGAAATGAGGCAAAACAGTAGTACAACCCCTTTGTAATGTACATTTATTTCATACCATGTACACCCTGAGAAATCTCTCCCAGATTCCACCTGCTGTGGTGCATATCTAATCCTCCATGACTGGGGCCGAATCGAACAGAGGCACAATGCCAAGGCTGGGGAATGTACCACACTGAGTGGAACAATCTAATTCCACAGAGCTCATCCAAACAGAAGTGGAGGCAGCAGCTGGAGTGTCATTACATGTCTGGCATCTCATGACCCTGGAGAGCAATAAACCTTCCAGTGTTGACAGTCAACGTTGCATGTATGAGACATAGGGTGGACCCAATGTGATTCACTTGTCATTATTGGTTCTCAGTGTAACTAAATCAAAATTAAGACATCACTATTGATTTGATACAGAAGCGGGCTGGCACTGGGGTAAAACTGGATTTGAACTTTGCAAATTCAAAGGACTTTGTGACAATCCACTAAGTATATATTTTTTTTAAAACACCTTTCAGGACTATGGAAGTCCCTAAACACTTTACTACTAATTTAAAGTTATTTTGAAGCATAGCAAACACACACAAACAGTAATGATGTTAAAAAAGATTTTTGCGATATTGGTTAAGGGATAAATATTAGCCATGAACTTCAATGATAACTCCCCTTCTCTTCATCAAAATGGTGTCTTGAGGTATTGTATATCCACCAGAGCACCTCCTGGGTCTTGGTCCAATGACTCACGTGAACACAGCTTCTGTGACAGTGTGGCACTCTTTCAGTATTGTATTGAAATGTCAACATAGATTGTTGTGCTCAAGTCTTGGGGCTGGACTTGAACATACAATTTCAGACTTGGAAAACTAATTGCGTTCTTGTTTATTATTCCTAATCACAAGAACTAAGATTTTCAAGACCAATTTCCTGCAAAAACATGGACAGTCACCATACTTCCTCAAGAAATGGTGGATTAGGTCTTAAAAGTCACATGAAAACTTCCATGATATAGGCATTGAAAGGCCTATAAAGAGATGTGTGGATGAATTTCTCACGCAGGCTTCTAAATACTGCAGGTTTTGGGCCTGCTCCCTCACAGGGATAGAAGCAATAGCTAGGAACCAAATTTTAACTCCTAGTAAAGCCACACATCGATTTAGTAAAAAAAATCCTGATATCTCCTCCTTTCAGAGTGCAGATGCATTAGACAGGAGTGAACACTATCCACCCCCCCACTCCAAATCCTTAACTCAAGCTGAAGGCAGAGGCTCTGTTGCTGGATCCCAGTCTCACTGACTTTCCCTTTGAAATTTCAGCTTAGACTGATTTTTACTCCCAGGTAGGAGTTGGCTCCTTAATGTCAGATTGTAGCCCTAGGTAATAGATGTGGATTGTGTTAAGCTCAAGTGTTGACAGAAGAAGGACTACTGTTAACTAATCAGACATATTGCAACTCAAACCTTCCTCCACCGTATCCCCAGCTTCAGCCTGCATCTAGCACTCCGCTTCCCATCACACTATCTGAAATTTCCATTTCTCTCACAATCCATCTCGGAGGCCTCATTGCTGCCAATTTGGATGCCAATTTCTCTTAAAAGTAGTTTTACATTGTGGACTCTTGCCCACCAGTTTAAACGGTCACAGACTCAATTCATTTAGGACACTAAGACATTAGAGAGAATGAAGCTGCATCTAATCAGTCCAAGATAGATTCAAGCCAGATTCCGGAGCTGGAATGGGAATATTCTCTCTCCACAACCAGCCCTATGGACTTCAGTTCCTACAAACTTCAGATAAACAGAACCACTTGGACAATCTTCAGTAGCAGAGTCTGGGACTATTCACTCAGTTATTTAATGCAAGTAAAAAATATAAACAGAAAATACTCATAAAAAGATAAAATATTTTACACACAGCTGATCAACAACTGTTGTCTGCTTTTGCCAAGTGTGGTTTTGAGAACGTTTGGCCATATTTTGTTTGTCAACAGCTGAGAACAGTTAGGTTTGGATCAACATCTTGTTCTTTGGTGTTTAGCAGGAATTTGTGTCATAGGAGTGAATGGGAAGGGCCTTGACACAATGAAACTCCACACAATGGGAGTTAGCGAGGTGCAGCTTAGTCTACTCCAATTTCATACAAATTATAGAAATTGGGAAATCATTTACTCTTTGGAAATTGTCGAGAATGAAAGAAAGTGTCACTGATCTATTTAAATTCTCCATGACACGATTAAATCACAAAATTGATTCACTAGAACTCGGCTCAATTAATGCAACGATTTGTGTCCATTGAATCTCTACACGATTGAGCTGAATTAGAAAAGGCAATGCCTCAAATTTGAATGTTCATTTTTTTCCAAGTTCTCTTTGATTCTTGGCTTTCTTCGTCTCCATAGCCTCATCCAGCACCACAAGCCTTCAAAATAACACTAACTCTACACATCCAGTTTTAATCAGGCTTGCCATGTCTTTAGAATTCCCTTGCGAAACCTCTCCATCTCCTTCCCCTCCTTAACAAGTACATTTTCAACTAATCCTTTGGTTATCTGTCTTAATATTTCTGTATGTGGTGCTAAATAATGCACCTATGAAACATCTTGGGGCAATTTGGTGACACCATAAAAATGCAAGTTGTTTTTGAATGGAGCTAGGTTAGGCCTGTTGGAATTCTGTACAACGGAAACAAATGGAAAGCATTCAGTGGTTGGATTGGAACCCAGCCAGATTTATGCAGCATTGAGAACAAACCATGCTGCAATGAATTTGAGCACTTATTCACCATGTTTGAATCTACTATGGTCCATATGTGCATTGTTAGGAGTAAGAAGTCTATTTATCCACAATGAGTGAAAGGAAAATGAGAAGATAGGTCACCCTCACCAACAACCACCCAGGAAGATTTGGAAGAGGAAGACAGTGTGGACCTCCAAAAGGACTTTGGCAAATGGGGGGATTCGGCAAGTAGCTAGCAGATGGGATTCAACAGAGAAGTGAGAGGTGATGCATTTTCTGCTTATTTACTCTCAGAAACCCTCACAACTTTGGACATTTCTTAAAATTCCACTTAAATTGTGCTTCTCATTTACTTTTTGAAATGCATGTTTTTGTACTGATTTCTGCTTCTTTACTTAGTGTATTTTCATGGACTGTTTAGCCGAGAACTGATTGTAATGTGATTGAAATCATGGCATATTGGTACAAAGAATATTGAAAGCCAATACAAAATAGAGTGTATGATTCCAAAGGGGGTGCAGGAGAAGAGAGACCTGAGTGCATAGAGCACTGAAGATGTCAGGACAGATGGAGAGCAGTAATTAAAGCATAGTGTCTTAGTCTTTATAAACAGGGGCACAAATTACAAGAACAAGAAGCTTGAGTATTGTGTATAGCTGTGTGCACAGTTCTGGGTGCCACACTTTGGGAAAAGTGCGAAAACGATTAGAAGGATAGATTGAAGTAGCTGGGATTGTCCTCCTCCAGAAAAAAAAAACTTTACACTCAGCAAGTATTTAGAGGATGGAATGCACTGTAACTATAGTTTTAATTCAGGGATTCAAGAGGGATCAAATGCTTATTTGGATAGAAATAATGTGCAAGCAGGCACTAGGAATGATGCTCATTTAAAAGGACTGCTGCAGGCATGCGCTAAATGGCTTCCTTCTGCACATAATAGGTCTGATTTTGAGATGCGACTGGAGTCATGTGAGCTTTTGAAAGGAATTGACTGCAACTTCTGCCCAAAAATCCATTGTGTTCTCGACAGTGGAAAGTTAAGTCCCCGGGGCATGAACCCATCCTACTAAAACAATACTTCAATTCCACAGAATGCATAAAAGGCATTGAGAATGCACAAAATTACAAAAAAAAGTAATGTTTCACAACACTTACTGGACAATTATAGACATCTTTTTGAAACAATTTTTTAAGGTTTATTGCAGAAAGATATCTATCTCACAATCTAAAATCTCAGTATTTCAAAAATGTGTGTCATCTCTGGAATTCCAATCTGTACAAGTCTGAATAATTTTTCCTTGGAATTTACACTCATATGGTTTCAATATGTTATGTATTAAGCTCAGTTATCACGGGTTTAAATTTATTCAATGAAGTTTTAAATATAAGGGCACCAATTAGCCAAGTGGTTCTTTTAGAACATGCCAATTAATGCCCTTTGCATTTCTCACCTGTATGAGTTTCATGCGAGTGTCAATCTAATGTAATTTTATGCTTTCAGCATATTTTCTGGGCATCAGTCTTAATAGAAATCTGTCTGCCTTACATTTGGCTTAAAGTAACTGAGCAAGGTCCAGACTTTGGAGATCCTGTGGCAGTAATGCAAGTTATCGGTTCATAAATCTCACTCTATCCTCAATGCTCCAGTCAGTGGAGCACATCACTTTCCCTGGATTTTTCTCTCTCATCATCTCAAGTTTGTAGCTTAGCCTCACCTAATTGCTAACACCAATTGACCTTAGTCTTTCCATTGTTGAGGACATATTACATTCTGCACAGCAGTCACACAGCATCTTATAGCTTAGAAGGAGGCCATTCAGCCCATCTTGTCTGTGCCAGCTCTGATTCTGTATCCCTGTAGTTCTGTCACTTTGTTTTCCCTCTTTAAGTACATAGCCAATTCCCTTTTGAAAGTAATGCTTGCAATTTCTTTCAGACAGAACTTTCCAGATCACAGCAACTTGCCACATATTAAAGAAAGCTTATCTCCTAACCTGGTTCTTTTGTCAACTGTGTGTTGACTGTGTTGCTGATTCTCCTTCAAAAGTGAACAGTTTCTTCTTATTTACTCCCAGAAACCCTCACAACTTTGGGCAGCCCTCTTATAATTCCACTCAATTTGTGCTTCCAATTTACTTTTTGAAATAGACATTTTTCATACTAGTCTCTGCTTCTTCACTCTACGTCTCCACGCACTGTCGTATAATGACCTGGCTGAGAACTGGCTATAATATGACAGATATGGCTAAGTGGTTTTTTTCGTGGTTTCTCTCAATGCAAGGTGGCTGGGAGAATGTCAAAAGCAGACAGGATTGAAAGTCACTGAAACTAGCCCAGGTTGGGTCTGTGGAACTTTGTGAGGTTATTGAACATGTATGGACTTGAAGTATCAAACACACACTGGATACAAGCTCACTTAAAATTGCCTCAGGGAGGTTCTCATTCCAAATTCTCTATTTGAACTTCAATGGACACTTCCATCATGAAAGCATATCTAGTTTTAGAAAATTGTGACCTGAATGCAACCTCCTTCCCAAAAGACTGTCCAGGTACAATCTGCCTGTCCTCCCTTCAGTACCCAAGTCTGGATCAACTGGAGACATTTTACTTAATGTTATGGGCCAGACCAAACCCCCTCAACATATATTAAAAAGGTAGCCTAGTCTAATTTTTTTTATTGTAAAAGCAAATGGAAAGTGTTGCATTTGATATGCAATTCGATTGGTCAAACTATTATATCTGAAGCAAACCACACTTCACTCATACACAATATTTAAAATGCAAACAAAAAGAATTGGCTGAGCTGTAATTGTATCAAAATGTTTAACAAAATAATAGACACAGTAACTATTACTGACTAACTCTTCCAATATTGTAACATCCCCTAAAACCCCTCTTGACAAAAGTTAAATCCAGTAAAATAGATAGTCTCACATGAACTTCTAGTCGACCAGGAGGAAAAAACATCAAAAGAAAACTCAGCGTAGCAGGGAGAGACATACTGCAACTTCCAAACCCTTCTAAAACCCCAGCAACAACTGCTGCTGAACATCAAAAACTAAAAATTCTGGTTCTTTGGGAGCTTGACTCCACCCATTCAGGCTGCTTCTATTGTTCCAACTTTTTTTAAAAAACCAAGGCCTCACAAACTATTTACTTTGCTGGCTTTCCAAATAGACAACTTTCCATCTGTCTTAAACCTCTTTTTTTGAAAAAGATCAAAATACACCTCTTGAAGCCACAGTATCATCACACTAAGTTAAAAGGAACATGTCTCTGATCCTGTAACATCAAGTTATTTTAAAATATTAACTCTCTCCCAAATCTGCAGTGTGATTACTTTCAAAAAGACTAGTAACTTGCACATGATGTTAAATCGAACAGCACAAAGCGATTCAGTCCAAACTCACTATGCCACAGGCTTTATGCTGTTTATCTATTCATGGACACAACTCTTTATTTGAAACATTCTTGAAAATCCCTCCTTGATCTTGAATCTTTACCCATTCCAATGTCCAATCCTTTCATGCCTGGCTAATTGTTCTGAAGAGGCAGCATTCACCTAAATGATTACAGTATAGAAAGCACTGTATTCTGCACAGCATTTGAAATCACAGTTCATACCTACTCTATGCACCTTCAGTCCCATCAAGTACCTTGCCTGTGGCTTCACTGGTAGACCCAAACTGTAATTAAGACATCTAGCTGCTTACACAGAGGTGTGTTTAGCTGCTTCTGTCCCTTTAAGACCATTGCTCAGATTTACCGGAGGGAAAATTATCTTGACAGACACACATCCTAATACCATCAGAGCCTTATTGCTGGGCACAGTTTGTAACTGCTTATGGATCTCTGGCTGCTGCTGGCTAATTTCAGAAAAATAAAAAGATAACAAGAAATGATTGACTTCCTTCTGTATATGTTGGCACTTTGAAGTATGACATTTTAAATATGAAGACTGATTGGAAGCCTTAGTTTAATTAAACAATAGAAACATCTTCTCTAAAAAGGATTATTATTTCTAGTTATGGATTTTTTAAAAAACATTTGTTACCTGAGGTTTTGATTTACTTTTGGAAGGTGAGCGATGCCAACATTAGGGCTTCACAGTGGCTCAGTAATTAGCACTATTGCCTCACAGCACCAGGGACCCAGGTTAGATTCCAGCCTCGGGCAAATGTCTGTGTGGAGTTTGCACATTCTCCCCGTGTCTGCGTGGGTTTCCTCCGGATGTTCCAGTTTCCTTCCACAGTCCAAAGATATGCAGGTCAGGTAAATTGGCCAATCCAAATTGCCCATAGTGTTACGTGTATTAGTCAGAGGGAAATGGGTCTGGGCGGGTTACTCTTCGAAGGGTCGGTGTGGACTTGTTGGGTCGAAGGGCCTATTTCCACACTGTGGAAATCTAATCTAATCTCTGCTGGCCCTACTTGCCTGAGAAGGCAGTAATAAGTATTCTTCTTGAACTGCTGCAGAGCTGTGTGTTGCAGGTATTCCTACAAGGCTGTTGGACAGAGCATTCCAGGATTTGGATGCAGGGGCAATGAAATGACGACAGCGCATGACCAACTCAGGGCTGTGCATGCTTTGGAGGGAACAGGGAGGTGATGATTCCAACACTACTTCTTCCAGGTATTTGAGGCTGCAGATTAAGGCAGTGCTGCCAAATGAGTCTTGCCATGTTGCTGAAAAGTATCCTGTGAATAGTATGTGTTGTGGGCATGATGTACAGATAGTGATGGAGTCAACGTTTCAGTCAAGATGCAGTGAGGAAGAAACCGTTTAAAAAGAAAACCCAAACAGTACCATAACTTAAGATACTTTCCCCTTCAGGGAAAGAGGCATTGATTAATTTGGTCGAATTTTAGAAAGCAGCTACATCTGGATTTGCATTAGATTAGTTTCAGCACACCATTGACCAAAAGCATCATACACAGAATGCACTGCGACTCACCAGCCCAACTTTGGCAGCCATAACCCGCAAACCCCTAAAGGAAAAAGGGACAGTCACTATCACCATCTGATTTAACCCTACCATTACAAGGAATTACTGATCCCTGACACAATGATGTGACTCAACATTTTCGATGAAAATCAAGTCAAGTCTTTGAATTTCAGGGACTATACAGAACAGTTTCCCTACTCAAAATGAAATATACTCTTTCAGACAGCAGAGAGAATATCAGCTAGACTGACTCCAACCCAAGTGGGAGCCAAGCTACAATTTGTCAGTATGGTGAAGGAGAGACCAGCAAGAATTACCTTCCTCCCAATATCTCTGCAGAAAGCTGGTGCGAAATGAACAATGATAGGTAAAGGCTTGACCCTCTAACCTATTCAGAGTCGAAATGTGTGGTGCTAGAAAAGCACAGCAGGTCAGGCAGCATCAGAGAAGCAGGGGAATTGACGTTTCGGGGCAGATGTGATGTGATTCCTGATGTGATGATCCCTGATGAAGGGCTTATGCCCGAAACATCGATTGACCTGCTCTTCGGATGCTGCCTGAACTGTTGTGCTTTTCCAGCAAGACACTTTTCGACTCTGATCTCCAGCATGTGCAGTCCTCACTTTCTCCTCTAACCTACTCAGTCAGAGTATTAAAATATATACTCCTGTTTCCATCGAAAGCCATTCGATCTACTGGGAGAGTCCAGAAGCCAAATATTTCCATTTCCCTGGACATAACCCTGACACTTTCAGGAACAATGAATGTGCAGACAAACAAAAAATGTGTATACACTCTACAATGATCTCTCAACTTGCGCATTCAGAAAATCCTCCTGTGCACTCTAGACCCTATCAGAAAATGGGAAATCTTCCATTTCCTAGCACAATTACCCATCTCCCTGATTAAGAAATGAATGCATCTAAAAATAAAGTGTAACTATAAATACATGTCACATCCTTTTAATGAATTGTGCAATAAAACGACACTGAGTTGTCCTCACGTGGTCTGTTCCTTATTGAATGAACTCATTCTTTACAGAATAAATACTTTAGTTGGTGTTTAAGGTTAGCTCACCATCCGGTGACCTTAGATCATTGTAGTCTTCTGTCATGAACTATGAGATCCTGCATTGTTTATTAGGCAGAGTCAATGCTCTGGATTACTTGGGCAAACACTTCCCCAACTTTTAGGTTCATAATTACTTATCAACACAGGCTCAATTCATATTCAATCTTGTTCAATGCTTGACATGACTTCAACATCTGCAATTTTTAAAAAAGCAGTCTCTATATGACTCACCATGTTGCTTGCAAAATGTGATTAAAGGCACAACATTGACCTACCAACCCTCTTTAACTGATATAAGCCAATTAAGTAGCCAATTATTATAATGGGACTCTTCTATTGACCCATGCCCAGCTGAGAGGTTGCAATATGCAAATTTACAAAAAGAATAGGGGCATTCAATAGAGGAGAGTTCCTGAATTCAATATATATTGTAACCCAGTTGGTTTAAAAGGGGCAGTTTCGCCCCATCTCCTGCTGACTATATGCAATGTGGCACCATAGAGTAAATGGAAGCAGATGCTGCATGGAAATATAGTCTTGTACAAGCAAGAGACGTCTTTGGTTTGTTTGTTGGATAGAGTCAAACTTCAATATTTGCTTATTTTCTTAATGTACGACTATATATAAAATTGAACCATTTGCAACTATAAAGTTTTTTTAATGATTAAAAGTATATTTTTGAAATAAAAACAACATATAGGATGCTTTAAGTATACATTTTAACTGCCTACTGGGGGCTTGAATGTCACCTTGGTCCAGTTGTAGCAACCTTGCCTTTAAAGATCTCATTCCAGGGACTCAAACATGGGCAGCATGCTGGTTCAGTGGTTAGCACTGCTGCCTCACAAGAGGTGGGACCTGGGTTTGATTCCACCTTCGGGCAAATGTCCAGTTTACACAGGAGGAAGTGCTGGATGTCTTGAAATGGTTAAAAGTGGATAAATCCCCAGGACCTGATCAGTTCCCGAGAACTCTGTGGGAAGCTAGAGGAGTGATTGCTGGGCCTCTTGCTGAGATATTTGTATCATCAATAGTCACAAGACGACTGGAGGTTGGCAAACGTGGTGCCACTGATTAAGAAGGGCGGAAAAGACAAGCCAGGGAACTATAGACCAGTGAGCCTGACCTTGGTGTTGGGCAAGTTGTTGGAGGGGATCCTGAGGAACAGGATTTCCATGTATTTGGAAAGGCAAGGACTGATTAGGAATAGTCAACATGGCTTTGGGAAATCATGTATCACAAACTTGAAGAAGTAACAAAGATGATTGATAAGGGCAGAGCAGTAGATGTGATCTATATGGACTTCAGTAAGGCATTCGACAAGGTTCCCCATGGGAGACTGATTAGCAAGGTTAGATCCCATGGTATATAGGGAGAACTAGCCATGTGGATACAGAACTGGCTCAAAGGTAGAAGACAGAGGGTGGTGGTGAGGGTTGTTTTTCAGACTGGAGGCCTGTGACCAGTGGAGTGCCACAGGATGTGTGCTAGGTCTTCTACTTTTTGTCATTTTACATAAATGATTTGGATGCGAGTATAAGAGGCACAGTTAGTAAGTTTGCAGATTACACCAAAATTGGAGGTGTAGTGGACAGCGAAGAAGGTTACCTCAGATTACAAACAGGATCTGGACCAGATGGGCCAATGGGCTGAGAGGTGGCACATGGTGTTTAATTCAGATAAATGTGAGATGCTGAATTTTGGGAAAGCAAATCTTAGCAGGACTCATACACTTACTGGTAAGGTCCTAAGGAGTGTTGCTGAACAAAGAGACCAAGGAGTGCAGGTTCACAGCTCCTTGAAAGTGGAGTCACAGGTAGATAGGATGGTGAAAAAGGCATTTGATATGTTCTCCTTCATTGGTCAGAGTATTGAGTACAGGAGTTGGGAGGTCATATTGCGGCTACAGGACATTGGTTAGGCGACTGTTGGAATATTGCATGCAATTCTGGTCTCCTTCCTATCAGAAAGATGTTGTGAAACTTGAAAGGGCTCAGAAAAGATTTACAAGGATGTTGCCAGGATTGGAGGATCTGAGCTACAGGGAGAGGCTAAACATGTTGGGACTGTTTTCCCTGGAGCGTCAGAGGCTGAGGGGTGACCTTATAGAGGTTTACAAAATTATGAGGGGCATAGATAGGATAAATAGAGCAAAGTCTTTTCCCTGGGGTGGGGGAGTCCAGAACTAGAGGGCATAGGTTTAGGGTGAGAGGGAAAAGATATAAAAGAGACCTAAAAGGGGCAACTTTTTCACACAGAGGGTGGTACGTGTATGGAATGAGCTGCTAGAGGATGTGGTGGAGGCTGGTATAATCACAACATTTAAGAGGCATTTGGATGGGTATATGAATAGGAAGGGTTTTGGAGGGATATAGGGCGGGTGCTGGCAGGTGGAACTAGTTTGGGTTGGGATATCTGGTCGGCATGGACGATTTGGACTGAAGGGTCTGTTTCCATGCTGTGCATCTCTAGGAGTCTATGATGCTAAATGTCCACGTGGAGTTTGCATGTTCTCACCGAGTCTGTCTAGGTTTCCTCTGGGTCTGCGGTTTTTTTCCTACAGTCCAAAGATGTACAGGTTTAGGTGGATTGGCCATGCTAAATACAGAGTTACAAGGACTGGGGGCCATGGTTCTGGGTGGGATGCTATATGGAGGTTTGGTGTGGACTCAATGGGCCAAATGGTCTGCTTCCACATTGTAGGGATTCTATAATGTAACCTAAGCTTCACATTGCAGTGCAAAGCAGATGAGATGTTCTTAATAGATGGAGTGAAGAATGTATGATAATAATCAAGAAAGTGGGGAGGTCAATTTCTTCTGTCAACATAAATCAAAAAACTTATTTCATGTTTTGGGACACTTCACCATGAACAAACTTACATTACATAACAACTTGAGCTACAATTCAAAATACTGGCCCTACAGATCGCTGTAGCATTGGACAGGCACCACATAAGATGCTTATGAGAAGCATGAAGTAGTTGGGCTGAATGTGCTGTGCATTACTAGCAAGTCACAAACCTATAGCATTCCAAACGCTGCAGGAAGGGCAAGATAAATGTTGCACATCAGTATAAAAAAAGTCCAGAGAAAATACTCATCTGCATCACCACACACAGATAATTGACTGATATATCCACCCAAAATACTGACTGATGTGGAGAGTTTGCAACCTTATTGCTTGATCTTCTTTTCTCTCTCTATCCACAGATCTGACAAATCAGGCGCAAGTTTTAAAACATTGAGGTTTCCTTCTCTACAATGCTGCAGTAGGGGGGAATTGCACTGTATGATACAGATAGCTTTGCAGGCAGTGTAGAAATGAGTTTTGTGGTGGGTGGCCCATACATCATTTTCCTTTGAACCTTGCTTAAGCCACACTATGGAATGTCTTTGCTCCGATGACAGCAGGTAATGAATCCAATGCTCAATTATTTACAGTAACATGCCTCAGCGGCCAAGTGCCTGCTGATATATTCAGCCTAATGGTGTGTGACCCAAACAATAAAAGACTAGCAGAAGGAATGAAAAACAAACACTGAAGGCTGATTCAATCTTCGTGATGCAGCGGACAAAAACTTGTTTTATTCTGAAAAGCAAACGGACTGTTGAGTGGTTTTGACTGTTTATACAGTTATCAGGCTTGATGAGACACCCCTTTTAAACAACTTCAGTGACACCCATTCAAAATGCCATTCCCAGTATCCTAACTTTACATCCACATTTCTGCTTAATTGGCCTTGCTAACCATTATTTCCTAACGATAGTCTAAACAGGGTTAGGTGTTTGGAGAGAGTCCTAATCTCAGTGGTCTGACAAAAAAGAACATGCAGTTGTAAACTGCACCTCTCAGAGAAGACCTGGAAACCCCAGTAAACCAGTCAAGTGATTCAGTGAGGTATAGCTACTGTCGTAATGCCAGAAGTGCGGCCAATTTTCACAAATCAAGCTCCTGCCAATCAGATCACTGCCTTAAGTTAGTGAATGGATAAGTATTGGCGAGAACATTATGAAATGTTCCCTTGTCCTTCACTGATTCAACATCACAGGACCTCTGATAGCCATCTACGATTGCAGCCAAAGTCTTGGTTTAACAACTCATCTGAAGGACTTCACACCGTAGGATACAATATTCAACTTAACATTCCGCACAGCAATTCGACAAGGCAGATCAGCCACCTGCCAAACAGAATGAAAATTGGGTGGGCTCTGCAGAAAGAGTAGCTGTTGACAGGAATTTATTTCTTGGAATGTGAAAAATGCACTTCAGGAATTCATTGAAGGTCGAGAAAGTCAGATTTTTAAATCGGTAAGGGAATCAAGGGTGATGGGGAAAAAAGTGTTGACGAATATCAGTTTATCCATGATTCCATGAATGGCACAGCAGACTTGATTGGAGCAGAAGGACATTCAGAGCTGAAAATGTGTTGCTGGTTAAAGCACAGGAGGTTAGGCAGCATCCAAGGAACAGGAAATTCGACGTTTCGGGCCAGAGCCCTTCATCAGGGCTTCAGCAGAAGGACATTCAGCCAAGTCTTATTCTGGCAGTTATCACAGAATCCCTACAGTGTGGAAAAAGAGGTCACTCGGCCCATTGAGTCTACACCAACCCTCCCAAGAGCATCCCACCCTATCCCCAAACTCCACATTTCCCATGGCTCATCCATCTTTGGACATCAGGAGGAAACTGGAGCACCTGGAGAAAACCTGCACAGACATTGGGAGAACATGCAAATTCCACACAATGACCCAAGGCAGAAATCAAATCCGGGTCTCTGTCACTGTACGGTAGCTGTGCTAACCATTGAGCCACCATGCTGCTGATAGCAACTTATGATTTTTATGGCTTTTTTTTTTGAAGAAAAGAAAGTGAGTCATTGCGTTGTTTACAGCAAAGGAAGAAGCCATTTAACCCACGAAATCTTTGCAGAGCAATCTAGTCAGTCCAACTCCCCTGCTTGGTTCACCTACCCCTGCTTCCATCAAGTGCCCACCTGATATCCATCAGGATTTATCAATCATTTCCATATCTAGAGACAGGAACAGGCCAAACATCACTTACGTTGAGGGTGGTGCCCTTTTAAATTGGTGGTATTACCATCACTACCCTGATTGTGGGCTTGTCTGTTGAATAGCACCAGGACACTGTAGGTCTTTCCTCTTTTTCCTTTCAGTGGTTACTGCTAACTATTTCTCTGGACTTGTCTGAGAAGAACAGGAATGCTCAAGGTGACTCGTAAAACTGACGTTTCCCTCAAAATCCACAAGAGAATGTCTATTGTTCTGGCCATAGATCTGACAGATAACCCACCAATGATTGCAATTCCAAGCGTTACCTTGAATTAATCTCCAGGACAGTAGCTGATTTGAAAGAAAGCCTTGCGTTTATTATAGCGTCCTGGATGACTGCAGAACACTCAAAGTGCTTCAAAGCTAATGAAGTATTTTGGAAGCATTGTCATTGCTGTAATGTAGGAAATGTAGCATCTAATTTTCACACGGTAAGATTCCAGAATATGACAATACACATTTTTTTCTTGCGATGGGAGTTAAGAGAAGAACTTTGGCCAAGGCATCAGAGATAACTCTCCAGCTGTTTTACAAAATACATCCATCTGGGAGAACACACAGGGCCTCAGCTCTTCACTTCATCCAGAAGAGAGTCCCACTCCAGGCCAGTCCCCATTGTGCTAAACTTGAAGAGTTGGACTGGAACCTGGAAACCTTTAGAATCAGTGGCAAGAGTATTACTCAATGAGTCATCACTCACCACTACATTACAGCACAGACTACGCTCGAAGCATATTGAATTGGCAGTAAAGTACTTTCAGATGCCCAGAAGTTGTGAAAGACACTACAGAAACTGAAGGTTTTTTTCCTTCTTTCCCTATTGTGGTTCTGAAGGCCAAAATTCAATCACTGTTTGCTCTAATTTAAATACAATATTTCTACTGATGTGGTGCAGAGACACTGAACTCAGGAGGCGAGAAATATCAGCAGGGTACCCTCTGCTCTCTAGCGACCTCTGTTGGAAATTGCAAGTGTTCAGATGTCAACTGAGGTCAGCTGCACCCTCCCACCTGAAAAATAGTCAAGGTACACAAAGGTTATGTATGGAACTGGATTGCAACATAGCTCAAAGATGGGAAAACTATGAAACACACTGCAGTTTGATAAGTGAATGTATTTTCACCCATGTTTGCTGACCTACTGGCTCTCAATCCACCAGGGTGTCAATTTTAGAATTCTTAAACTGGGGTTCAACTTACTCATTCTTTCACTCTCCCTGTCTCTAGCTTCCTCAGAGTGACTTGCTTGGCTCCAACTATGGCATCCTGTACATCCTTCATAGGCCCTGAACCTTGGCATCTCTCCCCAAATCTTTGTCTCTCTCACTCCTCCATTAATACACAATGTAACACCTCTTTCGTTGACCTAGTCGGTCACCTATCCCTGCTTGGATCAAAGTCAGTGTTTTTGTTTTGATAATGCTGCACTTGGTATAGTCTATGTAATATAAATGTGAGATGTAGTTGTTGCTCATTTATCACCAGTCCACACTAAGCTGAGTTACATATATCTTGTCACAAACAGAAGACCATTATAGTACATTTGTTCAAGGTACAAGTATATATGTCACAAGTCACCTGATTGTCCTTTGCATTTTACACACTTCCCTGTGGAGTTAAGAGGAATGAAGGTATGTCTTACCCCTATCGTTGAATTTTATTAGAATCATAGAAACTCTACAATGTGGAAATAGACCATTTGGTCCAACAAATCCACACCAACCCTTCAAAAAAAAAAGTATCCCACCCAGACACATTCCCCTACCTTATTAAATCCATATTTCCCTCGACTAATGCACCTAACCCACACATCTCTGAAAACTATGGGCAATTTAACATGGCATATTAACCAAACCTGCACATCTCTGGAATGTGGGAGGAAGCTAGAGGAAAACAACACAGACACAGGGAGATGTGCAAACTCCACACAGACAGTCACCAGAAGATGGAATTGAACCAGGGTCCTTGGTGCTGTGGGGCAGCAGTGCTAACCACCAAGCCACCGTGCCACCCATTCTTTGCATCTTCTGGATTTCATCAACTGGTCTTCTTGAGAGCCTAATCTCAACAATATCCTTCAGGACAGAAACTGGGTGGCAGAAATGAGTGGACACCAAAATCAGAAGAAATGAACAAAGGAGGGATTATAAAATTGAAATAGGGAAATGAAGGAGAAAGAAAGCACAAGAATTTCAGGAATAGGAGAAAGGCAAGAATGTTCAGTCTTTCAAGTCTGCCCCTCCATTCAATAACATTATGGTTGTTTCAATTATGTTCTCAAGTCCATTTTCCCACCTGTCCCCTTCACCCTCGACTCTTATAAAAAAGAACAGCAAGTCACATTTTCAGGCACCGCGCTACCAGTGTGTCACACTTTTTGGTTACAAGCCAATGGTCGTTCATGACCAAGATTGTTCATTTCCACCACCACCCACCTTCCATGCTGAGTCTAATTATGAGAGAACAGACCAGTAGAGAGTCTTAACAAGAGGTACTGGTCTGATATAACGAGGTCTAGTTTATTGCATGATAGCATTAGCAATGAGTATTCATTAATTTGGCATAATCACAACAAACAAAATGTAAAAGACATTTAGATAAGTACATGAATAGGAAAGGTTTGGAGGGAAAAGGGCAAAATACAGGCACGTGGGATTAGTTTAGTTTGGGATTACTGTTGGTGTGGACGAGTTAGACCAAAGGGTTTGTTTCCATACTGTATGACTGTCTCCATCAGGCTCTCCATCCAACGACTGAATGGCATTATTAGATTAGGTGGAGCTCAATATTGCTCAACATTAACTCTTGTTTATCCATTTCCCTATTTAACACCACTTAATTCAGTCTTAAATTTATGCCAGATGGAAGAAATTAATGCCCGCAAGAAGGCAAGTCCAGAGATGAGGGCATTTGATTGAGCAGAATGGTATGGGGTGGAGATCCAGACATCTTCCTAATTCCACTTCCCTCCTCAATCAATTCAAGCTCCAGACAGGAATAGCGGTGGACAAGCTTTAAGCTCAGAGACCAATTGAGGCCCTTAAGTATCACTTAATTTCCTCACCTTACCATCATTGACATCAACTCGCTATCCAGGCAAGATACTTATTGAGGGGACTCAGTACCCAATCAGGGGACCTGGGACTGCCAGGGGCTGCCATCTGAAAGCAACACCCCTGCCATTACTCCAACACCCTGCCAGCGACCCCTTCCCTGGGAATCCCACCTGCCTATACGCATTTATCTCTGGCAATCCCTCCTGCAGTTGTGTGTAAACACTGGCACTGCTCACCACTCCCGGTCTTCCTACCAGTACTGGACTCACCTGGATCACTGTGGCATGGGGTTGCTACTGACTATCCAACCAAAGAGCAAAAAACAAGTCATACTCGTTATATTCCCCACATCATGCTTTACAAAAATATGTGTAAGCTTTTAGTATTGAAAGTAAATCTACGAAGAGGTTTGTTTAACTGTTTCGATGTGATGGGTTCAGCACCCCAAACATTTGGTCACCAACTTCTGGGTTCAAAGGTCATCCAAGGGCTGAAGTAGATAATCCAGGTTGAGGTATCAAGAGTGCCTCACTGTTGAGCAGCATCAACCTTCAGAGAAAATTTTAAACCAAGGCCCCATTGAGGTGGTTGTTGTGCAAGTCATTCTCTTAGTGTCCTAGCCAACATTATGCCTTGAAGTATTGACAACAAAGTGCACTATAACTGACCATTCAACTCCTTTGCTCATTGTGGGATCAGTTGGAGAAAATTGACTGCCACGTTTCCACTTATACCAAGGTAATTCATTGATTGCATTGATATGACAAACTGTTATAAAAACTCATGATTTATTTTCCATTTCTGAAAAAAAAAGGAGAATACTGCACCCCTCTTAGCGTGTGTTTCTTGGGCTTAAAAACAAGACAAATTTTGAATTAATCACGGAGGATTGCATCAGCCCAGACTAGTTCTGTCATTGCTTATACATTGATATGCTCGGCTGTTTAATAAATGCTCAAAGGCATATTACAAAAAGCTGGCCCTGCTAAGGTTAATCTGTCTCACCCAAGCATAAAACATCATGTTTCAAGTTCAGCACAAATTAACTAACAATTCCACAGGACTTTGAAGCAAGATTCTGCCATTTTGAGAAATGATCTTTCTTAATCCCACGACACGGAGACAGAAGATACCCCTGGCATAGTTTTGCAATGTGCCGAGAGCCAAGATTGAGATTTCCCATAGACTTCTGATTTCTTAGTGAATACAACTGAATGCTAAGAAAATCTGAAGACAACTCGTTCTACTGCATTGTGCAGATGCCTGATACCACAACAAAATCTACAAATGGAAACAATTTTAGCAATCTCAATGAGCTGGGAGAAGGGAACGTCTCTGAATATTATGTTAATCCTTTCACGGGGTGAGAGACTTGCTGGTTGGGCCAGCATTTATTGTCCATTCACCATTACCTTTGAGAAGCTGCCTTCTTGAACTACTGGTGTCCATGCAGTGTAGGTAATGCCCAGTGCCATTAGGGACAGAATTCCAGGTGTTTGATCCAGTGACAATGAAGGAACAGCAAAATTTCCAGGACAGAGTTTGACAGTTCTTATTGAGTAAGGGAGTCAAGAGATATGGAGCAAAGGCAGGTAAAATGGAGTTGGGAAACAGAAGTGATTAGAGTATTTCAATGCTCGGCCACACAATGAGATTATGATTGACCTGCAATTTAACTCCATGTATCCTTTTCCCTTTGGTTCACTAAAATCTATCAGTTCCAGAGTGAAACATAACTCAGCTCAAGTTCTGTTTGGGAAAGAAAACGCCTACCTCTGTCTTTAAATGCGTTTCTTACTTCACTCCTGAAAGGTCTGGTTCTAATTTTTAAACTGTGGCTTCTAGCCCAAGACCCTCAATCAGCAGAAATTGTAAATGGAAAAACAAATACCATGGATGCTGAAAATCTGAAATAAAAAGAGAGAAAATGCTGGAATTATTTACACGTGGAGATAGAAGCAGAGTTAATCTTCAGGTCTTTTTTCATGAGAATTCAGAAATGGAATAGGTATTTTTGCAAGCGTGGATTTAAGGGTGGAAGAGGAACAAAAAAAAATCTGGTTCAGGGTAGAGGGCAGGAGAGATTAAATGTCAACTTGTTTCCTGTTGCAAGGGACATACTTGATTTCACACAAGAGGAGAAACAGTAAGCATTGAAGGTGAATGTGATGGGAGAGAGAAATGGGTATCCAATCGGAGAGAAGAGTCAAATTCTTCAAGGTGGTCAAAACAGAAATGATAAAAGGAGCAACAGCAAAATCTTGCAGATGCTGGGCATTGGAAATAAAGACAGAAAACACTGGAAACACTAAGAAGGTCTGACAGCATCTGTAGAGAGATGAATGCCCAGGTCTATTTTGCACCGAGACTGATCAATATCAATGGATTTTCTCTTAACAGCCTCCAGCAATTGCACATTTCTCTTGTTTCATTCCTACCACAATGGAAGATGTGATCAATTTTAAATCATTGACATAAAAACTATTGCTTTGAGCATGTCAGTCAACAAATTTGATTGACGACTGCTATCCTGCATTTGGGTATGTTTGGCTTACAAAAGCTGTGTGTGTCTGGGTGTTTCACTGGTTGTCCTTATGTAGTTGGAGCTAAGTTACATTTGTCTACATCTGCTTTTCTACACTAACTGAATGATTGTGGAGGGTTACCCCCTTGATCTATTTCATCACCAGTTTTGAGTTCTCTAAACAAGTTCAAATTAATGTTCTTAAACCCATTGGTAGAAGTCATAAAAATCTGAGCGGAGTTTGACCACAATCCCTGATCTAACCCACTAATACCAAATAATAAAAGGAGTTATCTTGCTGTATTGGACGTGAATGCCTTTAGGTAACTGGAACATTTGTTCAAGAATAATGTACTCCAAGTCCACCAAATTGGCAAAAAAGTGAAGTGTTTTTATGATAAACATGGCAAATATATTCACCAGAAAGGCGGAGGAGATCACTTCTAATGGAATGAAGTTCCCACTTAATTTTGGTCTCCGCCCACAGAGATTTATGAAATGGCACAGTTTAACCAGTTTATTTGTAATGTGCACAGTATTCTTGCATGTTGTTCAGTGTAGCTCGCATTATCACTCTCACTCTCCATCTCTGTCTCCCACACTCAGTGTCGGAATGGCCTCAGGCAGAACTCCAGGGGAACCCAGAGAAGGCAGTAATGGGAGGCCATCTCCTCCTCTTGCACCAAATTAAGGAAAGCGTGGTAGAGGCTGTCAGGTCGCTCCACTGGAAAAGGTGGGCACTGCTGAGATGGATGGCATTACCAGAGGGTGCCTCAATGAGACCTTCAGAAGGGCTTTTTAAAAAAATTCAGCTACAGTTACCAGGCCAATATCAGAGAGCGCTAAAGGGCTGAGGCTCCCTGCTATCTGTGGTGCTAGCTGGTTGGGTGGTTGAGCAACTTAGAGGAGGCTTCACTACAACCTTTCACTGAGAGGCTGCCTCTGTCTACATGATAAGCATCTACCTCAGTAGAGTGCTGTCTGGAAAATTCAGACCAGTGTTTGTGTGAGATGAGAGCCCTTCATTGGTTATAATGGCTACCTGCAGTTGCATGGGGTCCCCAAGCAACAGTCTTGGCTGGGGGAAGGAGCATATCAGCAGCAAAACCCTATTCTCAAAGTTTGTCACCATATACATAAAGACCATTCAGCCCATTACCTCCATTTCATTCGTGACATCCATCCTCAAAGAACAATTGGAAACTAGATTCTTGACTGCTATCTAAAGGGCGTTCTTCTACCTGGAACACTTCTACAAAACTATTAAACAGAAAATGTTTTAAAAAAAAACAAAAAGCACACTCTCCAAGCAAAAAAAAAGCATAGATGGTAATAATTTATACTGGCCATATTCCAATCTGCAAAAAAAAAACTTCCTTTTTAAAGGAATCTAAAGAATTTAAACAAATGTCAAGATTAAGGAACTTCCTAACAGGATTGCAAGAGAAGCTAAAAAGCTTAAGAAGTGGTACACCACAAAAGGGCAAGTGAGGACAGGCAACAAATACCAACTTTGATACTGATATTGGAATATTAAATTGTTTTTTAAATCATTGTCAAATCTGAATTTAGGTAGCAGTCACTTACACACGGGTGGGAGGCGGTGTTGCATTAGTGAAGGTGTACAAGATGTTATCGCAATGGATGGAATTGAGATGAAAAAGAGCCTTAAATAGACAGGAATATTAGATCAGAATGTTAGGTCCTTATTGACCGAGGAGCTGGGCAAAAACCTGGAGTAAAACTAAATGGACCATAGCATCATCCTAGGTTCGACCACCTTCAAAGGGACAGGTTAGAATTCAGAGATGAACAGCACAGAAACTTGCCCATACTGACCAGGTATCCTATATTATTCTAGTCCCATTTGCCAGCACTTGACCCATATCCCTCTAAACCCTTCCTATTCATCTGTTTGGGGTTATCAAGCACTAGGAAGGAAATTGAAGTACAGGTCATCAAGGGTCATAATCTCCAGATTACTGCCCGAGCCACGTGCCAATTGGCATAGGGATAAGAAAATTAGGGAAGTAAACACGTGGCTAAGGGATTGGTGTGGGAAAGAGGGATTCCACTTCATGGGGCATTGGCATCAGTTTTGGAACCGGGGGTATCTGTACCATTGGTTCAGGTGGAGACCGTCCCAATCAGGTACCAATGTTCACACGAAGAGGATAAATAGGGTGGTCAGTAGGACTTTAAACTTCTGAGTTGGTGGAGGAAGTGAAAGCGACAGGGAGTATGGGGTTAAATGGAAATATAAGCAGCAGGATAGTATGTGTGCAGGTGGATTTAAACTGGAGGGAGACGGGAATGCAGCAAAAAGGAAGGATAACTTAGGACATCTTATGACTTCCAATATGTCTAATGATACGAAAGTTAGCATTTAGGCACTTTACCTGAATGCTCGTAGCATTCGTAACAAAGCAGATGAACTAATGGCACAGATCATCATGAATGATTATGATGTGGTAGGCATCACAGAGACTTGGTTACAGGGGGGTCAGGACTGGCAGTCAAACCTTCAAGGATTTTCAACTTATCAAAAAGACAGGGAGGTGGGCAGAGGGGGAGGGGTTGCCTTATTAGTTAAGAACAAAATTAAATCTATGGCACTGAATGACATAGCATCGGATGATGTGGAGTCTGTGCGGGTGGAATTGAGGAACCACAAAGGCAAAAAGACCATAATGGGAGTTATGTACAGCCTCCCTAACAGTGATCAGGACCAGGGGCGCAACATGTACTGGGAAATAGAAAAAGCATGTCAGAAAGGCAAGATCACAGTGATCATGGGAGACTTCAATATGCAGGTGGACTGGGTAAATAATGTTGCCAGTGGATCCAAAGAAAGGGAATTCATGGAATGCTTACAGGATGGCTTTTTGGAACAGCTTGTCATGGAGCCGACAAGGGAGCAGGCTATTCTGGACCTAGTGCTATATAATGAACCAGATTTTATAAAAGATCTTAAAGTAAGGGAAACACTTAGGAAGCAGAGATCATAATATGGTAGAGTTCAGTCTGCAGTTTGAAAGAGAGAAGGCAAAATCAGATGTAATGGTGTTACAGTTAAATAAAGGTAATTATGAGGGCATGAGAGAGGAACTAACGAAAATAGACTGGAAGCAGAGCCTAGCGGGGAAGACAGTAGAGCAAAAATGGCAGGAGTTTGTGGGTATAATTGAGGACACTGTACAGAGGTTCATCCCCAAGAAAAGAAAGATTATCCAGGGAGGGATTAGACAGCCATGGCTGACAAAGGAAGTCAGGAAATGTATCAAGGAAAAAAAGAGATCCTATAAAGTGGCCAAGAGCACTGGGAAATCAGAAGATTGGGAAGGCTACAAAAACAAAGACGATAACAGAGAGAAATAAGGAAGGAGAGGATCAAATATGAAGGTAGGCTAGCCAGTAATATTAGAAATGATAGTAAAAGTTTCTTTCAATACATAAGAAACTAACGACAGGCAAAAGTAGACATTGGGCCACTTCAAACTGATGCAGGAAGCCTAGTGATGGGAGATAAGGAAATAGCTGGAGAACTTAACAAGTACTTTGCGTCAGTTTTCACAGTAGAAGACATGAGTAATATCCCAACAATTAAAGGGAGTCAGGGGGCTGAGTTGAGTATGGTTGCCATTACAAAAGAGAAAGTGCTAGAAAAGCTAAAAGGTCTTAAAATTGATAAATCTCCTGGCCCCGATGGGCTACATCCTAGAGTTTTGAGGGAGGTGGCTGAGGAAATAGCCGAGGCATTGGTTGAGATCTTTCAAAAGTCACTGGAGTCAGGGAAAGTCCCGGATGATTGGAAGATCGCTGTTGTAACCCCATTGTTCAAGAAAGGATCAAGACGAAAGATGGAAAATTATAGGCCAATTAGCCTAACCTCGGTTGTTGGTAAAATTCTAGAATCCATCATTAAGGATGAGGTTTCTAAATTCTTAGAAGAGCAGGGTCAGAACAAGTCAACATGGATTTAGTAAGGGGAGGTCGTGCCTGACAAACCTGTTGGAATTCTTTGAAGAGGTGACAAGTAGGTTTGACCAGGGAAACCCAGTGGATGTGGTCTATCTAGACTTTCAAAAGACCTTTGATAAGGTGCCACACGGAAGGCTGCTGAGCAAGGTGAGGGCCCATGGTGTTTGAGGTGAGCTACTGGTATTGATTGAGGATTGGCTGTCTGACAGAAAGCAGAGAGTTGGGATAAAAGGTTCTTTTTCGGAATGGCAGCCGGTGACAAGCGGTGACCCGCAGAGTTCAGTGTTGGGGCTGCAGCTATTCACATTATATATTAATGATCTGGATGAAGGGACTGGTTGCATTCTAGCGAAGTTTGTGGATGATACGAAGTTAGGTGGACAGGCAGGTAGTACTGAGGAAGTGGGGAGGCTACAGAAGGATCTAGATAGTTTGGGAGAGTGGTCCAGGAAATGGCTGAAATGTGAGCAAATGCGAGGTCTTGCACTTTGGCAAAAAGAATACAAGCATGGACTACTTTCTAAACAGTGAGAAAATTAGTAAAGCCAAAGTACAAAGGGATCTGGGAGTGCTAGTCGAGGATTCTCTAAAAGTATACATGCAGGTCGAGTCCGTGATTAAGAAAGCGAATGCAATGTTGTCATTTATCACAAGAGGGTTGGAATATAAAAGCACTTGTGCTACTGAGACTTTATAAAGCTCTGGTTAGGCCCCATTTGGAGTACTGTGTCCAGTTTTGGTCCCCACAGCTCAGGAAGGACATACTGGCACTGGAGCGTGTCCAGCGGAGATTCACACGGATGATCCCTGGAATGGTAGGTCTAACATATGAGGAATGGCTGAGGATCCTGGGATTGTATTCGTTGGAGTTTAGAAGATTAAGGGGAGACTTAATAGAAACTTACAAGCTAATACATGGCTTGGAAAGGGTGGACGCTAGGAAATTGTTTCCGTTAGGCGAGGAGAGTAGGACCCGTGGACACAGCCTTAGAATTAGAGGAGGTAAATTCAGAACAGAAATGTGGAGACATTTCTTCAGCCAGAGAGTGGTGGGCCTGTGGAATTCATTGCCGCAGAGTGCAGTGGAGGCCGGGACGCTAAATGTCTACAAGGCCGAGATTGATAAATTCTTGATGTCACAAGAAATTAAGGGCCACGGGGAGAATGCGGGTAAATGGAGTTGAAATGCCCATCAGCCATGATTGAATAGCAGAGTGGACTTGATGGGCCACTCCTACGTCTTATGGTTTGATGGTCTTATGTACCAACCTTCACCACTTCCTCTGACAGCTCATTCCATGCACGCACCACCCTCTGCATGAAAACGTTGACCCTTAGATACCTTTTAAATCTTTCCCTTCTTGCCCTAAACCAATGCCCTCTAGTTCTGGACTCATCCACCCTAAGGAAAAGACCTTGTCTATTTACCCTATCCATGCCCCTCATGATTTTATAAACTTCTAAGTCCACCCGTCAGCCTCCGACGCTCCAGGGAAAACAGCCCCAGCCTATTCAGCCTCTCCCTCTAGCTCAATCCCTCCAACCCTGGCCACATCCTTGTAAATGTTTTCTGAATCCTTTCAAGTTTCACAAGATCCTTCCTCTAGGTATGGTGGAATACTCCCCATTTGTCTGGATGGGTGCAGCACCAACAGTTTCCAAGTAGCTTGCATCAATCCAGGACAAAGCAATTCATTTGGCAGAAATCCCAACCACCTTCAACATTCACTCCCTTCACCACCATTTGCACAGTAATGTGTGCTATCTACAAGATGCACAACTCACTGAGGCTTCTTCAACAGCGCCCCATCAAACCTCCGACCTATAATATTTAGAAAGACAATGGAAACACCACCACGTGCAAGTTCTTCTTCAACTCACAGTCATGACCAGGAACTTATCACTGTTCCTTCACCATCATCGGGTTAAAATTCTGTAGCACCTTTTCAATTACCACTGTGGGACTCCATATACTCAGGTGTTTCAGCAGTTCAAGAAGGCATTTTCTGTAGGGCAAGTAGAGGTCAGCAACATTTGCTTGGCGAGCCATCTTGTCAATTTTATTCAATTGTGGAATAATATGGAAGCGTCTGGAAAGTAAGCTGCACACCTCGATCAAACTAAGACTAACACAATTTATCATTTTGAAAAGTATGACTTCAGTTGATGGCAATATTGGAAAAAAGCTAGATTAGATTACTTACTGTGTGGAAACAGGCCCTTCAGCCCAACAAGTCCACACCGACCCACTGAAGCGCAACCCACCCATACCCCTTACCTAACACTACGGGCAATTTAGCATGGCGAATGCACCAGACCCGCACATCTTTGGACTGTGGGAGGAAACCGGAGCACCTGGAGGAAACCCACGCAGACACGGGGAGAACGTGCAAACTGAGGCAGCAGTGCTAACCACTGGGCCACCGTGCCGCTGATTCTAAAGTGGAAGCTGGCTTGATAGACCATAGGTTTTAGTCTTACTATTTGGTTGCCATGGTGATAAATTGCTAAACATATTCACAAGGCACAGCTAATATACTTCTGACAAAAGAAAATAAGATTACACAGAACAAATTAAATTTTATGAGACAATTTGGAAAGATATTGTCATTAGCACTGGCAAAAAGAAAATCAATATCTTTTCTCAATATTTACCCATAGTGAAGAATTATTCACTTTTGCCATTTTAAAATTTGTTACTCAACTGACGAGGTCACAAGTATTGCATTTGGTGAATTTCTATTCATTTACTGGATGCGATACTCTCTGTTCCTGTCTCTCAGACACAGGCTCAATTTTCTCATTGAATTGTAATGGAAAATATCTTTTTCCAGTTACTTTGATTACTTCAAAGCTGCTAAACAGCATACCAGCTGATATGCATCTTCCCTCCAGAATTTTGCTTTGTTTGGCTTCTGCCCACTCTTCCTGTAGGTTGTAAAAGTTCATCTTAGTAAACACAGCAACAACATTCCCATCAGATAGCTTACCTAGTCATTTAGGTTCAATCATATGATTTATTAGAAATGCTATTTTGATTCTGTTTTATTTTTAAAAAGTATCTGACCATGAGAAAGAGTCATCTTCACAGAACGATATCAACCATAAGGGTTTACACCCAAACCTCTATACTGTCAACATCAGCTGCATAACTCAGTATTCAAAATAAGCAAGTGCACTTTTTGGGCTGCAGAACTCCAGGGTACATTCATAGTTACAGTGCAGCATTGGGAATAAGACACAGAATGGGTTTAGAAACATTAGTGAAAAAGACGAAAGTGCATCAGATTGCTGCAGTTTAAGAAGATGTCTCATGCCTTATAAACAGTTACAGATGCTCATTAAATGCCAATGACATCCATATCCCAGTGAATTCTAAAAAGGGGAATTATTTCTGTAACTGTATGCTAGGAGGGCTCTCCAAGAGTTCTAGCCAAAATGTATCTTTCAAGCAACACCTATAGCAGACTGTCTGGTCATTATCTCATTGCCATTTGCTTGGTGATTTCAAAATGGGCAAATTACCTGCTACATTACTTTCATCACAACAGCGGCCATGCTTCAAGAGCACTTAATCAACTGAAAAGTGCTCAGGGCTATTCTGAGGTTACAAAAAGCACTGTACTGTGTAACAACAAGTCCGTTCTTTCTTTAATAACTTTGGCACGGCTGTGGAATTGTTAGGTGGATAATAGTTAATGAGAGTTAGGAGATTCTGTTAAGAGTCAGTTAACTTTTACACAAATCAATTAGCATTCAGACATTAACGCAGTGCCAGGGACCTGTCACTCAGCCATAACAGGTCACACATCTAATATAAATTAAGTTATTGATGGGTTTTTTCCCCCAACTACAAACACAGGGACTAGTTTGAATGGCATGTTTAATTTGTAAATATGCTTTCTGTTCACAGTACTCATGTTAAAATAATGGTGAGTTTGTATTTTCAAAACCTTTGGGATACTGGATTTTAAAATTCCAGCTAATACTCACCAAGGGAAAAAGTACTCAAATATAAATTACATTATTTCTGAGAGAGAGAGAGAGAGAGACTACATTTACAGGATTAAGCCAGATAAGTAGTACGCCAGGGGGAAGAACACACAAATCAGAGTCAAAGAGAAGTAAGCAGACAGGCAAAGAAGGTAAGAGACAGAGAAAAATGGGACACAGACTAAAACTGACAGCGAGAGCCAGAAGCTGAAAAATATTTCAGCAAGAGTTTGGGAGAGAGAGGCACAGAACGGGGCGGAGGAGAGAGAGAGAGAGAGACAAAACTGAAGCAAACAGAGAGACACATGATAACTAGGAACAACCTGTGTCAGAAACAAAAGAAAAATACAGAGAGAGAAAAAACGGAATAGGGAAGAGGGAAATGTATTTAATGGTTGGTTTAGTAAGAGGCAGTCAGCTGAGAGAAAGACGCAGAAACACATGATGAGGAACAGCGTAGAAAGAGATTGAGAGACAGTACAACAGACATCAAGTAATTGGAAGTCTACCTGAGAAGGTGAGCCGGAGCCGGGCTTGGGAAGGTCTCCATGCACCGGTCAGTTTCTCCCCAAGAGCAGTCAGGAGCAGGATTTGAAGGAGGAAGGCACGGAGTCCCCAGCAGAGGCTGAAGGGGAGTCCGCATCTCGGAGCTGAGCGGCGAGCACTCCTCATCCCCAACATTGTCAGTCCCACTGCTCCTTCTTTCCAACAACAGCAATCCCCCGGAAAGCTAGAGACTGTCCCAACGCAAATCTCAGAGTGAAGGAGGAGGAAAAGCAGCCAACAGCTGGCCGGGGTGGGGGTGTAATGATTGAAGCGGCTTAAGTCTTAGCCTAAAAGACCTCTCAAGGCAACTGGTCAAACATAGGAGCTTGTATCTCTCAATTAACCTTGGGCGATAGGCGGGTCACAGGCTTTTTTTCTTCCTGAAGCGCACACTGACGGTGAGCTGGCCAGTGACCGGTCCTTCACGGTATCTGCTCTGGCTCCCCCCTCCTTTCGCTGCTCTGTCAGGTGGCAGTGTGCACCCACTTTCACTTGGACGCGGGAGAGAGACAGGAACACGCCCCTCCTCTCTCTCTATCTCTCAGCCTTCAAGACGATGATATCCTGCCGAAAGTTAAATGCAAGTGACACATTGTGAACACCGCCTTCAAAAAAGAAATGCACAGGAACCCTCCCACATCAACAGATAACTACTTCCTCCCCGGGCAAAAAGAAACCCCTCCGGCTGCTGGTCAGAGTAAATCAAACACCGAGTGAAAGAATGGGGTCTCCTTCCTGCTTTCTGTTTTTGTTTTGCTTTTTAAGTCCACCAGTTGGGTAATTCGGACTGTGTTACGTTACAATTGTGTGTGTTGTACAGGGTGAGTGTTTCTGGGGTGCTCTCACTGCGAGGTGCACTTGACTCGCTCAGGTCGCTATATACACCGCCCAGGCTGGAGAGCAAGGAGGCT
Source organism: Hemiscyllium ocellatum (assembly GCF_020745735.1). Classification (NCBI taxonomy): domain Eukaryota; kingdom Metazoa; phylum Chordata; class Chondrichthyes; order Orectolobiformes; family Hemiscylliidae; genus Hemiscyllium; species Hemiscyllium ocellatum. The sequence goes on from NC_083414.1 coordinate 62,530,678, forward strand.
ACAGGCAATAATGACTTCCTCAGACGGAAGCACTTGTCAGCGCATCAGGACAATCACCTGATGAAGGAGCGTCGCTCCGAAAGATAGTGTGCTTCCAATTAAACCTGTTGGATTATAACCTGGTGTTGTGTGATTTTTTTAACTCTGCTTTTTAATAGCCTTGATCATAGGAACTTTTCCAGTGTCAGAGCTGATGTCTCTTGCTTATGCTAGACCCCATATAAAAATCTGATGGTGGATACTGAAGAGCCTGACAGACATCACAAATATTGTATCCTGAAACATTACATTCCTCAGGGTTATGGTGTGTGAGCTAGAATTAGCCAGCAAGTTACACAGAGCAACAAGTTTACAATTGTCCACCATGCTTCAAGTGATCCTCGGTAAGATGGTGATGAGACCTTTATATCCTCAGGTCACATGCTTTAATGCATTGGTTTTTGACGTTTATTCATGGTATGCCACCATGGCCTAAAGTTATTCCCCTCCCCCATTACCCTGAAGTGTATTTCAGAGGGGCAGTTAAGAGTCAAGCCCATTGCTGTGGGTCTGTAGGCTAGACCAAGTAAGGACGGCAGATTTTTCTTCCCTAATGAATATGAGTGAACCAGATAGTTTTTTTTAAAAAATGAAAATAATTACATATTCTTACAAGTAAGATAGATATTTTATATTCAGATTTTACTATCTGCTATAATGGGACTTGAACCCATGACCCAAAATTATTAGTCCAGTAATATCACCCTGCCGCCACATCTCCCTGAAGCTATCACAAGCATATCTGTAAAGGTACATTGAAGGTTAGATAAGACATACAAGTTACCAATAGGGTGTATGTGTCGGTCTTGGAGGGGGATTGACTCTGAGGATCAGTGGTTCAATTGCAGGGCCAGGCTACATCAATTTACCTAACAAGGTTTAGACAATGTGGGGTGAATTAATGGACGTGAGTGAATGAAAAAGAGGTTCTGTGGTTAACATTTCCTCTGGTGACAAACGAGGAGGTATAAACTTAAAATGACAACTTTTCACCTGTTTTCAAGAAAAATCTAGAAGTAGAAATTGGGAACTCTTCGTGCTCCCCATCCCTCAAAAGCTATGGATCTTGGGTCAGATGAAGCTTTTAAATTTGAGTTTGATACATTTTCAATGAGGACGGGTTTCAAGATGAACAATAAGCAGCTGGTAAATCAGCCATGATCAAACTGGCATACTGAGCTTTCCCCCCCCAGGTTACCAAATTGTCCATCAGGGGGTGATATTCTGCCACAATGGTGGAGCTGGGAGAGTGATGGTGGTTGATAGATCTTTGAAAGTTAGTGTTCAGACACACTGAAAAAAGCATTGGGTTGGATTCTCGTCCCTGTTACATTTTCCATGAAGATCTTGACTTGACTACATTGGGTGGGAGCTCGTGAGCATCTGGTTTTAAATCTTATTTCAGCTGACTTCAATCAAAATTAAAGTGACAAGGGATGAAGAAGTGGTGGAAAGGCTGCCTTTATTGCCAGGGTTCAATGATTTAGCCTTTTCAGTTGTTAGAATTGCGAGATGAGGTGTGGTGTGGGTGACAGACTGATCTACATGTCCTGAGGATTGATTATTTGGAGTGTGAACGTAAGTGTTTTGTGACCTATTGTGTGGGTGTTACCTCCACTGATATCAAATCTGACTGATGGGTGCCTGGACATTACTATCAGTGTACACCTCTATTATAACTCAAAGTTCTGCCCAGGATCGTACTGCAGGGAATCTAATCTAATCTTTAAAACTACAGAGAGTTGTGAATGCAGTAAGTCCATCACGCAAGCCAACCTTTCATCCATTGATTCCATCTACACTTTTCATTGCTGAGCAAAGGCAGCCAACATCATCAAAGAGCCCTCCCACCCCAGTTGTAATCTCTTCCATCAAGCAGAAGATACAAAATCTTAAACACATATACTCATAGGTTCAAATACAGTTTCTTTCCCACTGTTATTAGACTTCTGAATGGACCTCTCAAATTTCAAATCTAATGTTAATCTTGCTTTATGTGGTTAAAAATCACACAACACCAGGTTATAGTCCAACAGGTTTAATTGGAAGCACACTAGCTGTGTGGTTTTTAACTGTGTACACCCCAGTCCAACACTGGCATCTCCAAATCATTGCTTTATGTGAACTTTCTTTGCAGCTGTAACTTTGTATTTCTCACTCTGTTCAATCATCCTGTGATTTTTCTGTGTTATGATCTGCCTGTGCTGCACACAAAACAAAACTTTTCACTGTACTTAGATACGTGTGACAATAATAAATCAAGTCAAATCAAATAACGTTCTGGCTGTGATCTCAATCCTCCTCCTGGTGGGCCAGATGTGCTAAGTCAGGACTCAATGCTTTTCAAATTCCAGGTTAGGGACCTGAGCACATACTCCTGGCTGATACTCCAGTGCAGTACCAAAGGGGTGCTGCACTGTCTGAGACACCGTCTTTCCACTTGTCATGTGAAATCCCCGAGAAGCCCTACCTGCTCTCTTGAAGAAAAAACATCCCCTTGGCTCTCTGTGCAGAAGAGCTGAGTTCTTCTCAGTGCAGTGTCTAATAACCCAGCATCAGTAAACTATCATTAGTCCATGGCTGCTTTTTGCTACCCACACAATGTTTTCAATGTGCATCCCTATGTTATAGTTCATTCATTCTAAAGTGCTTTGAGACATTTTGAAATCCTGAAAAGCATAAGTGCAATCTTTATCTTCCTATTTTCAAATTCAAAAATCAAACTTTTACCACTCAGTCCCTAATCTGCATCAACAGTTGGAGACATTCAAATTAAGGACTGAAACATCATATGGATGCTGTGACTCAAAATGTATTTAATTACTGGTGAACTTCCGTAGTAAATTTTCCCTACAAACATCCATGATCTTAGTTACCAGTGGTACCTATTGAAATGTAGTTTACTCATATGGACAATGGCCAAGACTGGAATGGTGCTGGAAAAGCACAGCAAGTCAGGTAGCATCCGAGGAGCAGAAAAATTGACAAGCCACCCCTAAGTCTTCCAGCCTCATTCCTGATAAAGGGCTCCTGCCTGAAACGTCGATTTTCCTGCTCCCCAGATACTGCCTGACTTGCTGTGCTTTTCTAGCACCACTCTAATCTTGACTCTAATCTCCAGCATCTGCAGTCCTCACTTTCACTTGGACAATGACCAATGCAGTTGCTATTCTTTGACAGAGCTGGACACCTTACCAAGTTGGAGTGATGTCCTATTGGGCTGTGTGTGCAGGTTCTCACAAAGGGGACTGAGGAAGTCTAAGGATATATTTTAGATTACTTCCAGTGTGGAAACAGGCTCTTCAGCCCAACAACTGACCCTCTGAAGAGCAACCGACCCAGACCCATTCCTCTACAGTTACCCCTTCACCTAACACTAGGGGCAATTCCCTAACCTGCACATTCTTAGACTGTGGGAGGAAACCGGAGCACCCGGAGGAAACCCTCGCAGACAAGGGGAGAATGTGCAAACATAGACAGTTGCCTGAGGCGGGAATTGAACCCGGGTCTCTGGCACTGTGAGACAGCAGTGCTAACCACTGTGCCAACTTGCCACCCTTCTGGAAGTGGGGATATGGAAAGCAATAGCACCAAAGGCAATGAGTTTCCCATGGTGCAGGAAGGCTAGAATTTTAAAAAATATTAATCAAAGCCTCAGACAACTCTGCCTGCATTCAACCCTCACCTAAACCCAGAGGATCTTGTGATGGACTCTAAGCAGGGATTGTATCAAGAGGTGGCCTGTCTCACCGACATTTCAGTTAATGTTGATTCATACTCCGGGTCAGCATACAGTCTGAATATCTGCAGCCAAGAGCAGAGTTCAGTGTTCAAGAGGCCACTATCAAACTAAATATTTCTACAAGAGGTTTTTGATTCAATATACAGAGAGAGGGAGAGGCAGCAATTAGTTAAGCTGACACAGAGCAGTGCTTTGGTGCCATCTACAGGTCAGCTGTGGGATCGAATGATGGACAATAGCCCTCAAATCAGAGCCCTCAACCGATTGCAGTGGACAAAGCAGTTGATCTTTAAAGTAACTATGATTTAACTTACTGAGTTGTTTTCCTCTGAGAGTGGGCCCTTTTGGAGTATATGACATAGGGACAATTTAGTGTGACCTAACAGTAAATCAAGAGGCAGCCAGGTAGCGTCATAAAAGGATAGTAAGTGCAAGATTACGATAACTTTCTACTCTTTTGTTCATGTTTTCTATTAATTGTAATTCTCTAAAAGGGATCGCTTATGTTAAAAGGTTTTGTGTTCAATGAAACATTTCACTTGTAACCTGTTGGATAATCCAGTTTTGTTTCAGATGGTAGAAGTCACACTTCAGAGTAATGATTGTAGGGCCGTGATGATACTTTGCCTTTAAGAGGCGTATTTTGTCCTGGATTTTTGACAAAGAAAGGTTGAGACAAAGATTCTGCTCAAAGCCAATAAGTTAAACAGCTTGTGAAGCTTTGGGTTTTTTTTAATGTTGGAACAATATAAGCAGCCTGAATGGGTAAAGTCAAGCTCCCACAGAATCAGGAATTTTTTAGTTTTAACTTTCAGCATTTACTGAGGTCTTGAAGCTGAATGTAAAAACTTTTATTCCTCTCTCTGTTACAACTATAAGCTGGTGTTCTCTTCCTACTGCTAGAATTGCATGTGAGACTATCTATTTTACTGAATTTGCTGTTGCCAAGGGTGTTTTTATAGGATGTTAGTATATTGGAACTGTTGGTTAGTAGTGATATTCTTAAGCTTTTATTTGTCTGTACTTTAACTGTGGTGTACAAATAAAGTGTATTTTGATAAAGTCAGGTAATTTGACCAATTGAATTGCATCTGCAACGCAACGCCTTACACTTACTTTTAAAAATAAGAAAATGTTAGGGTTTAGGCTATCTTCTTAATATATTTTGAGGGGGTTTGGTCTGGTGCATAACAGGGATTTGAGTGCAAAATTTAGTGAAGTACTAAAGGATTGTAAATTGTTGCTAGTGCTATCTTTCAGACAAAATGTCTGTTTGTCCAAAATTGAGTGACATGTTTTCCCGGTTAGCCTATTTATTTATTTATCCCTCAAAAGCACACTGGCCCAGGTCTTTTGCTCTCCCAATCCTCAGAGACATGAGGTAGAATGCAAGATGAATGTTGATACTCCAGAGAGGTCCCAATGGACTGGCCTCCATTGGATTTGCCCTGGAAGTTTCAGCTTCCAAGAGGAAATTACCCTACTCCCTGTGATTCTATGGATCCAACTCTGAAATAGAGTGAAAGACTACTGAGAGTTTTGACATATTTATCTGGACAGTTAGCCAAGAAATGATAGATAGAAAAATCCTTGACTAACTCCTGGGTAACTATACAACTAAGCCCTTGTTATGGACCAGACACCCTCAAAATATTATAGACCCTAAATATTTCTTATTTTAACGTTAAATATAAAATGCCTGTTCCAGGTGCAATGAAAGTGGGCAACTGATTCAATGTTAAGCAAAACACAATTTATTTAAACATTGCAATTAAAATACAGCCAAAGCAAGAGGAATATAGAATAACTACACTTTATTAGAAAACCTAACTGTATAATAGATTCAATAACTATTAGTAATTGACTGTTCCAATATAGTAACATCCCATAAACATATTCCTTGGCAAAAAAAAGAAATTTCGAACACAAATTCTCACATGCAGTTCTCCAATTCAGGAGGAAAAATCATTAAGAGAAAATTCAGAGAAAGTAACAGCCAGGAGACATTCACTGAAGCTTCCAACACTGTTGAGACCCTAACAGATTCTGATGTTACCCAGAAATCCTGATCTGTGAGAGTTGGCTACACCCATTCAGGCTGCATTAAAAAAAATCTACCAAGCTGTTTACTCAAGTGGTTTTCAGTAGCCAGCTTGGCACCTTTCCTTCAATCTCTCTTTTAAAAGAAACCAGAATGAAACAACTTCTTAAAGCCACAGTATTGTCACATTGATGGCTTCATTTTTTAAAAGAACCCTTGGTCTTACTCTACTAGTCCACGATAATACATATACATTACATTGACTCTAAGCATGCAACAATTCACTCACACAATCAATTTCAGTCTGTTTACCTCTGCCACTGGACGCTTCCATCTTTCTTCATCAAAATCACAAAAACAAGTCGGCAATTACATTTTCTCATCTTGCCATGTGTATAATTTTCAAAATGAATGGCTGCAGTAATAAGCGCCGTCTAAACAGTCTAGAATTTTTGTTCTTAAATTTCTTCAAAAACTTTAATGGGTTATGATCAGAATATATATATGTCTCAGACACACTACTGGCAATATAAATGTTGAAATATTATAATTGTGGAATATTTCTGTTGATGAGTATTCAATTTTCTGGAAAAGCGCCCTTCTCTCTCTATCTTCTCATCATTCTCTTGTAAGAGTACAGCACTGACACCCACATCACTTGCATTGATAACCAACTTGAAAGACTTTGTATGATTAGGTGTGGCTAACACTTGGGCAGTAGTTACCACAGTTTTCAGGCTGTCAAAGGCCTTCTGACAGTCTACCATCCACTGAAATTTTCTGCACTTCAGTAAGTCAGTCAGTAAAAAAACCACACTGCTAAGTTTTGGTACAAACTTCTGATAAAACCCAGTCAATCCCAGGAATCAAAATACTGCCATCTTTGTTGATGGTATGGAAATTCCCTTTTGTTGTTACATACTGTGGGGCCATCTGTCAATGTCCAATAACATGGCTCAAGATTGTGACTTGGGCTTTTGCAAACTCACTCTTAGCCAGACTGATCACCAAGGATGAAAGGCTCTTGCCCGAAATGTCGAGTCTCCTGCTCCTCGGATGCTGCCTGACCTGCTATGCTTTTCCAGCACCACACTCTCGACTCTGATCTCCAGCATCTGCAGTCCTCACTTTCTCCTCCCTGATCACCAAGGCTGCCTCCTGAAGTTGATCAAACAATTCCAATAGGTGCTGCAAATTTTCCTTCCATGTGTGACGAAAAATCACCGGATCATTGATGTATACCAGACAATTGTGTAATCCAGGAATGGCTTTGTTGATTAGTCTTTGAAATGTAGCTGGTACATTTTTCTATCAAATGGCATGGCTTTAAATTGGTATCGTCCATTTGATCTTATGAAAGCCAAAATTGTCTTCACTCTTTCAGATAAAGGTACCTGCCAGTGAGTCAGTCCAATTTAGAAATATAAGTTGCTTGTCCCACCTTCTCAATCCAGTCTTCCAAACATGGAATATGATACGAATAAAACTGCATTGACTTTCCAATAGCCCACACATAATCTTTGAGTACCATTTAGTTGTGGTACCATTGCTATGGGTGAGCTCCAATCGCTGTAAATCACAGTGGAGTGTACTGTGGAAAAGCTACAACAGGAAGTGGTAGAGGCGGGTACAATTGCAACATTTAAAGACATTTGGTCAGGTACGGGGATAGAGGTTTAGAGGGATATGGACCAAAAACAGGCAAATGGGACCATGGTTCAGTTTAGGGAGCATGGTTGGCATGGATGTGTTGGACCAAAGGATCTGTTTCCATGCTGTATGACTCAATGACTCTCTTAGTCCAGTATTTTTGTATTTCTCTTTCTGTATCGTCTATTATTCTAATTCACCACCATTTCAAGTCATGTGTTGCTCACCTATCTTTATTTAAATCTCATGGTTGACCTGGCAGATTGCCCTTTTCCCTCAGGTGCCCCTTTGCCTTGCCCTATTAGCAAAGGTTTTAGAACATTTTGGTCAAAAATACTTTGAGTTGACAGGTGCAGGGTCAAGTTCTAAGCAAGACTGACAGTGCTAAAGATCCATCAAAATCAGGCCTGATAATTACATTATCAGCAAATACATTAGTAGAATAAAATCAAAGAACCTGGGAAATCTGAGACAAAAACTAGAGCTAGATATAGAGACCATTAATAAAATATATTCCTTTCCTAAACCGAGAACCAGGACACTTTTCCTTTCCAGGTGGGCTCTAAATGAAACCACGCCCATTGTGGGCGTGGTTTTGGTGGGACACACCCACTGAGGGCAGGTCTTCTTTCGGACACAACTTGAATGGGGCGTGGACATATCAAGCCGCACCCACATGGGGCGGGGCCATATGGTGACGTAGGGCAAAATGGGCGGCGAATATTCCTGGACGCGGATTGAGAGCGGGGCTCCCTTTTCCCATTGGCTGACTGGAAATTCTGCCCCGCCCCTATCGCTGCACATGCGCAACGCGGTGCGTACCGGTTGCTATGGGAACAGTCGTTGCGGCGGTTGGAGCGGGCCGATGGCGGACGGGTTCGGCTGTCGGGGCTCGGCGCTGGTCCTCCCCCCCGTGGAGGCTGCAGGGTACGCGCAGAGTCTCGAAGAGTTCCCTCTGAAAGAGATCGGCAGCCCCCGGTGAGGAGGGGGATGGAGAGGAAGGGGAGAGGGAATCCCAGGGAGTGTGGGCGAGTGACCACCGGGGCTGGAGTGTGGAGGGTGTTGGGAAAGGCATACCTCCCAATCTCCCCATCTCGTCCTGCCAATCTCCCCCCTCCCCCTGCAAATCTCCCCCCTCCTAACCCATCTCCCCTCTCCCTACCCCAACTTCCCCTCCCTTACGCCATCTCCGCTACCCCATCTCCCCACCCCATCTTACTCTCCCGTACCTCGTCTTTCCCATTCCTCATCTTTTCCATACCTCATCTCCCCTCCTCCATCTTCCCCTCCCTACCTCATTTCCCCTTGCCCCATCTCTCCCTACCCCTACCCCATCTCCCCCTACCCCAACCCACCCTACCCCATCTCAGTCTCCCCCACCCATCTCCCCCTCCCCCACTCCTCCCCTACCTTCCACATCATCTCCCCCTACACCACCTCCCACTCCCCCGTCTCCCGCTACCCCAACTCCCCCATCCCTCCCTCCCCACCCCATCTCCCCCTCCCATACCTCATCTTCCCCTACCTCATCTTCCCCACCTCATCATCTACCCCATCCCCCTCCCCCATCTCCCCCTACCCCACCCTATCTCTCCCTCCCCTGCCCCATCTCCCCCCAGCCCATCTTCCTGCTCCCCTACCCCATTTCCCCCATCTCCTACCCTATCTCCCCCACTCCTCTACCTATCCCTATTGCCCTCCCTACCCCCATCACCCTCTATCTCTCATCCCCCCCCATTCCCAGTCTTCCCCCTCCCCACCTACCTCATTCCTCCCCACCAGCTCTCCATCTCCCTGTCTTGCCCCCGCCCCCCCCCCCCACCAAGTGGATGAGGGTGGGACATGATGAGAGGAAGTAAAAGAAGAGGGTGGGTGTGAGACCCACCTGTCTCAATGAGATTGAGGGAGAATGTGGATGTGAGGGACAGTGACCACCCTTGGGACAATGTGAAGGAGTCAAAGAGACTGTCAAATGCCTGGAGGGGTTGATGGAAGAATGTGAGTGACCTCCAGGGAGGAGATGTTGCTTATATTCTTCACCGCCTTCTGCCCTTCAACTGTATTGGGGGTGGGGTAAGGACTGTGGCCCAGGCAGGAGGGAGAGGGAAAAGTGACCTCCAAAGGAAGGAGGGTGGCCAGTTTAGAGGGAGAGTGACCCTGGAGTCACTGAGTGTCTACACTCACAGCATTCCTGAAGATGGGCTTATTCCCAAAATGTCGCTTCTCCTGCTCCTTGGATGCTGCCTGGCCTGCTGTGTTTTTCCAGCACCACATTTTTCAACTCACAGCCTGTGTTTGATTCCCTTTTGTGACAACCACTAACTCTACTAATGTGTTTCACAGTCTCATAGTCCTCTTTAAATACATTTTCTTGCTCAATTACACGATTGTTTCTGTTTATTCTGGCCCAGCCCTTCTAAATTATATATGCTGCTATCAAATTGTTCCTGTTTTTTCAGATATTGTATCCCTCTGCCTTTGACAGAGTGAACCCTCTTCTAATGACCCTCATATGTTATCCATCTGGAACTGCACACACCTGGTTCCACTCTTATCTTACATTCATGGAGAATCAATCGTAAGTCTTCCATTTCTATTCCCTGATTTTTACCCACTGGAGTTCTCCAAGGGTCTAACCTTGGCTCCCATCAATCTCTCATGTACATAATGCATCATCCAAAAACTAATGTCAAGTTATTCTCTAGCTCATCAACATCCATCTCAAGTCCTTCTATAAGTTGCCAGGTATCTTTTCAACATCCAGCACTGGATGTTCGAGATTTCCTCCAACCAAATATTGGGGATATGTAAGCCATAATCCCCAAGCTGCATTGCCGAGCCACCAATTCCATCCACCTCTACGGCAATTTTCTGAGCTGAACCAAACTAATGCTATATTTAACTTCAAGTTAACATGAATGAGTTGGACCAAAGGGTCTGTTTCCGTGCTGTACATCTCTATGATTCTATGAGCTTCTGACTACTGTGTGAACCACTGCTTACTTGATAGCAAACTTGTTCCTGAATCAGAATGTTCTTGGTATAAGACCTACTCCAGGACTCGAGCACATAAATCGGGCACTCCAATACTGTACTAAGTGGGTCTTTCAGTTTAGGTGCTGAACTGTAGTTCTGTCTGCCCCTCAGGTGGATGTTTCAAAGAGGATTGGTGGGATTACCTTGGTTTGCTTGCCTGATTTTTTTTTTGTTGTTGTTTTTATTTTAATCCACTTGTCCATATATGTTATGACGCATCTCTGGAGCAGGTGAGATTTGAAACTGAGCCTCTTGGCTTAGAGGTAGTGACACTACCACTGCTCCACAAGAATGTTCATTGTTTGCTTTGTTTTCTAAATGTGCCGATTGTTCACAGATGGTTCAGACAGCATGAATACATCGAGAAGCTGAATATGCAGGCCATCATCAATGCCACTGCTGACCAGGACGAATTTGTCAAGGAAGCTATTTATTCTCACGGGAAGGTAGAGTTTGTTAAGCAAAAAACACAAGTAATATTTTGCATGTCTGACTAGCCATCAAATTCTGACAACAGCTGTGCACCAATAATTCCTTTTAAATTCCATTGTCTTGTGCAGCTTTATAATTTTCCATGGACTCGTATGCATGCAGGTTATTAGACAATTTGCGTCTGAAAACCAAATCTTTCCATTCTTGTTTTAAATGTTGATGGGCTTTTACTGTCTTTCCAACAATTTCAGATATCTAGCCTTAACTACACAGAAACAGAAGTTCCTGCAGTTTTCCTATTGAATGTTTAACTGGTTGTATTGTCAGTGTCAAGGTCTCCCATAAAGGAGTCAGTAACCAAGTCTTTAGGGTTCTGCTTTGTCCCTAGGATCCATCTATGCACAGTGGGTGTTGGAGTGAATACCTTCTACCTGAAGGGTTGTGATCTCTTGTGAAGCTGTTTCCTTATCATCTCCAAGTAACTCTGTCTTTAAATCCTGTGATGAAGGCATGGTCTCCTCTGCTTCCTGTTCCTCCTTTCCCTCATGTACCACCTGATCCAAGGAACTTCCTTTTCTGTGGAGGGTGTTGCACTCATTGCCATTATGCCCAAAGTCTGACAATAGTATCCCCATTGAGGGCAGGGCAGGATTACCTTTTGAGTGACTGACTGCCCAGTTTGCTCATGTGATGCCAAAGGCTGCCAACTTCATTTTGCCTATCTCTGTGCCATTTGTGCAGCACAAGAGGCATCTCTTTACCAAGTTTCTAAATCCTGTTTGCCCTCTTGTGAGGCTGAATGATGCCTTGGAGCAACCTTGACTGACTCTCCTCTACTGTGTAGTCTCCCCTTGCATGTTTAGAAACCGTCAGCTTCTGAATCACATATACCCTTTTAAATATACCATTCTCAGCCTTTCTAAATAAGGTTTTTAACAAGTTTAATCAATATCATGCGGAGGATTGCAACAATCCTGCCCTGCCTTCCCTTCATCCTGATACTTATTGCCAGTGTAGGGATCATGCTTTTAAATTGAGACAGTCTCAAAAATACATTTGTACCTCCATTCCTGCCCATAAAGGGGTCAGAAGATTCAGCCCACAGTTTCCCATCAAACTAACGCAGCACAGGTAACTCAGGAAATGTTTGGAGTAAGTAATGGTTCCACAGAGAAATGCTTATGCAGGCATCTAGATTGAAAGAGATCAGGATTAATGGCCAGCTGATTTGCAAATGCCACAGTCTGATCCATTCTGTCATGTGTTGCTCCTTCTTTCCAAAGCAATGCTGGTTTTCTCAATCCTGGATTGACACCGACTCTTGCTGTCATCTACACTGAGGGTACTTCAGGGACTAAACTCGTAAATATCATGAGCAGTGAATGTTTTATAAGCTCAAGCTTTCTTATCAGTGCTGAAAATAGAGAGGATTAAACTAACCAGTATCAAGGAAAAAGGCCTGATCCCATATTAAAATTCCAAGTTGCTGACCTGTTGGATAGCGTCTTTGATACAAAACCTTCTTGCTGCCTAATCCTTCCATTGATTTGTGTTGCTATGAAATTTTATAGCTGTCGTTTATGTATTGATTTCATTGCAGGTCCCCACACTGATTCATGAACTCCTTGCTGTAGAGGTCTGGAAGCAAAAAGTGTTTCCTATATTGTGTCAGCTCCAGGATTTCAATCCAAAGGGCACTTTCCCCATATATATTGTGGTGAGTGAAAGAGTCCACTGAATGTCTTCACAATTGGAGTCAATTAATTGAATTCTTCCAGTGTTAATTTAGAACTAATTATCCAAAACTGCTGTCAGAAGATTTGGCAGTATACCAAACACGAGTATATTTCATTTGAGTAAAACAATTAAAGGGAGAAGGATGAAGTTCTTCCATGGATGATGTAACTCTTCATCACATAAGACCTAAGACCTAATTTCTAACTATACATTAATAGTAACAGGATCCTGAATGTCTGAAGGATAAAGTCTATCTGATGATTCAATGACAGTTGTAGAACTCCACATTTGACTGACAGCAGGGGAGGGGTGTAAGACATTCTCTTACTCCATGAGATGCAGAATATAAGAGCAGGGAAATTGTGCTAAAACTGTATAAACTTACTACAAAGGATATGATTGCATTAAAGAGCGAACAAGAATTTAGAACATAGAACGTAGAACAATACAGCGCAGAACAGGCCCTTCGGCCTTCAATGTTGCACCAACCTGTGAACTATTCTCAGCTCAACCCCCTACACTAACCAGAATTTACCAGGATATTGCCAGATATGGAGAATAACAGCTTTTAAGAAAGAGTATATAAGCCTAAGAATATTTTCTTGGGAACACAGGAGGCTGAGAGGACATTTAATTGAGGTTTAAAATTAATTTGAAACTAGATAGTTTGAATAATAAGACCCTATGATTTTGGTTAGCAGCAAGGTCTTGGGAGCACGGATTTAAATTAATTGGCCTAGGATTGAAATAACTCCACAAGGTCACCCTTTATTTATACATGGATAGTCCTTGACATTGATCCAGCACCCTCGAAGCCAGCTCTGAGTGAACAGGATGTCTGATACTCCTTATCAGTCAGCCAGAACTCCCTCATTGGATCAGATTAACAGCCCCAAACAGGAAATCCGATGTAAATCACTACAAGAATAAAGAGGGATTGAGAATTTATATCATCCAAAGGGTGACAAAGGTCTGAAACTCAACTGAATGGGGAGTAGAGACTTTAAATATAAGATGTGAGCATACACTTGAAGTGTTGTAGGGAACAAACCAAGAACTGGAAAGTAGGATTGAGTTGAATAGTTCTTTCTAAGCTGGCACAGGCATGATTGGAAGAATGGCTTCTTTCTATGTAATTATTTTTTCTATATCAAAACAAATTTATTATACTTTTGCTGTTTAATACATCAAGTGAAATGCCACTATGCAAAGTAGGTGAGATACAATTTTATTATTAAAGATAATCAGTAATCATACACTGGCACCAAGGGGGCTGAGTAAATTTGAAATGATTGTGAGTGGGTGGTAGAGCAGTGCACTAATGGCTGCAGTCATACCGAACACAAAAGAAAATGGTCACTGATATTGGAAACCTAATTTTAGCCGTAGCCTTGACTGACTTAAGCTACTTTAATAATAATTTTTCGTCCATTATAAATATCCATTACATAGTCTGTCATTTGAACTTTGTAATAATACCCCAAAAGTTGTGAAGCCAGTGCAATTCAGCTTTCCACTCATGAACCAACGAGTTAGATGTTGCTATTTAGTGTGCTTTGTGTGAGTGCAACCTAAAGTCTAGTTTCACCCTGAATGGAAACTGACTTTCAACCATTACAACATCGTGATTGCGGTGTTTTGGGTCTTGATGTGTTGACGTTTATACACAGCACAGACAACTTCTCAAATGTCATTTGTCAATGTTTGAGTTATTAATGTATACAATTGTTCATACAGAGAACTGTTTCAATATCATGTAATACTTCTCACTGACAGAATATTCTTGTTAGCTCTCTACCTCTTAATTTTTTTACCCTATTTGTTATGTAGATTCATCATGAAGCAACCATCATTAACCTCCTAGAAACTATTCTTTACCATAAGGTGAGTATATTAAACATTTTAATTGAACTAACTATTCCAATAACAAATTTTAATAATCTTGAGTGTTCAATTGTTCATTTTTCTCACAAAAATACTCATCATTCTTTTATTTTAAAGTCTGAATGTCAATATAATTTTGGTTTTTGAAAAATGCACTGAATGGATTTGAGAAATGCAGGAGTACTGATAGAGATAAAATGAGTCTGTGCCAGCTCCGTGAAGTGGACTCACAGTGATCAGCGATTAATTTTTCACTGTTCCAGTTTTAATTTTCCATTTATTTTGAAAATATTACCAAGCATTATAACTTCAACCTAAGTAAAAGCTACAGTGAGACTAAGAAATGAGTCTGTAAGAAGACTTTGAAATAACTTTCTGTAAACTTCAAAACAAAAAGAAAATTGGATATGGTGAAAAAATGGCTGCCAATGAAATATGCTATCTATTTTGCACTGCTGGCAGGAACCACTTTAACCCATGTAAGGTTTTATCAGTCTTTGTAAACAATGGTATGAGTTACCATCAACCAAAACACAATGCAAATAGCATAACAACATAAGAAACACGAGCAGGATTCAGCCATTTGGCCATTCAACCTTGCCCTGCTATTCAGTAACATCATAGCGGATCTGCCTCAGGCCTCACTCTTCATTTGTGCCAGCTCTTCATAGCCTTTAACTCCTTAATGTATCCAAAATGTATCTAGCTCCTCTTTTAAATACTTTGTGATCCAACTTTCACAACTTTGGCATAGAGAATTACAGACAATCACTGCCTTCTGGGAGAAGAAATTCTTTTGCATCTCCATTTTAAATAGGTCTTCCCCTTATTTTCTAATTATGTTCCTTCCAGAGATTCATGTTTCTCCCACTAATGGAAACATCTCAACACCTACTCTGTCAAGCCCTCTTAGAATCTTAAACAAAATTAGAAGTTGCTCGAGAAACTCAGCAGATCTGACAATGCCTGTCGAGGGAAAAAGAAAGTTAACATTTCAAGTCCTGTGACTCTTCTTTGTTTTATTCTCCTCAGAATCTTGTCTGTTTACTGGGTTTACTGCACAGAGTCATCATCTCAGTTCCAATTACTAACTATGGCCCTGGAAAACAATTCAAAATATATCTGAACTAATTACTCATTCTTTTGCATAATTTCCAGATCAATTAACCTTTGCAGTTCTCTGATTCTTTGTTCTGCACTGTGTAGCATGAAGAAGGAAGAGAACTCTTATACAATTCCTGATCCTACTACCTCACTGTTACTAATCGCACTCTTGTGAAAATACGAATATTTTTCTGTGATCCCTGAAGTCCAATCATTTCATTGTCTTGGACGCTTAAGAGAAAGTATCAGGGGATCCAAGATGGCAGTGATCTAGAAAGATCGCATTGCAGAGCTCCACGCCACATTGCAAGTGGGATGAAGTCCTAACCCACCCTACCCAGATCACCCAATATCCTGGGGCTCTGGAAATGTCGTGGAGTCCCAGGAAACTGTTATAAAACAACTTACCTCAGTTTTCGCCTTTCAAGGATGCCGAAGAAGGGAGCAGGTACGTCTGAGGCTGGGTCCGCGGATCAGCATGCAGGATCCTCTGGCTGTATTTTCTACCAGGTCCTGTTAACAGAGCTCGTGAAATCTCGTGAGAATTTGGAAGCAGGTAGGGGACAAGCTGGCCCCAATCTCTATAAAGCTGCAGAAGCATGAACAGCAGCTGGGAGACCTTGAGAAAAAAATGGATGAGGTAGAATGCAGAGTCACAATGGTGGAAGCTGATACTGGTTCCTCCAAGGATAGGATCCAGGCCCTGGAGACACAAGTCTGTAATTTGCTTGACCAGGTTGATGACCTCGAGAAAGGAGCAGGAGGAAAAATATTTGGATCGTCGATCTGCCAGAGGGTGAGGAAGGTGAGCAACCAGTGGAATTCATTGAAGCTTGATTGCCAAAATTCCTTAACTTGGAGGCTGGAATGGGAAGCTTGAAGATTGAGAAGGCTCTCCGCCGGGTCATGGCATGCAGGTCAGGTCTCGACCAACGTCCTCGTCCTATTTTGGTGCAGTTTCATCTCTACAGAGATAAGGAGAGAATCATCAAAGCTTCCAGAATTCCTAATTTACGAGGGATTAAGTTCTTCCAGGACTTCTCAGTGGCGGTGATCCAGAAAAAAAGGTCTTATGATGGCATCAAGAAAAGACTAAAGGAGCTCAGGATCCAGTATTCTCTGAGGTATCTGGCAGTGCTTCCAATCACCTTAGTGGATCTGTACATCTCTGACACATCAGAGAAGGCTAGAGACTTTGTTGACAAATTAACTTAATCTGAACAATTTAGTATGT